>NW_023416295.1:92845266-93340044 GCF_014176215.1 Rousettus aegyptiacus | reverse complement strand
CCACAAGTACTTCACTTGCTTTTGAGCTCATGGGTCTGAGATGACAGGGAAGAAAGGGGGAAAGCCACAGTGGGTCCCCCCACACTCACCTGCCAACTCTCGTGATAAATGAAACAGTTGGTGTCTAGGCCCACAGCTCTTTGCTTTTTTTCCTTCAATGACAGCTTCGTGGCCAAATCCCAGTTAGCTCATATGAAGAGCCAAATCTCCAATAATATGTGTTGAACGGTGACTAAAACCCCAGGTTTGCCCTGCAGCAGCTGAGTTTTTACAGGAATGTATTCTGTCTAGACTACTTATGTCCTGCTTCTGTTGTCACAGCTCTTTCCTTTCCTACTTAAGGCCTCTGTTCATCAGGAAACCTCCCCTTCTCACCAACTGCTCCTCTCTTTAGAATCTCCCAGCTAGCTGCCTCATTGGCTAAGCTACCTGCTCGTTATCACTCTCAGAAAAGCAGGTATAAGAGAACTCTCAGGTCAGGTCTCCTATAGTTTAGAAAGAAAGGTTTTTATGGTATCAGGAGCCTGCTCTGAAGATTGAGCCAGGGTCCTGGTGATACTCCTGTCAAGATCTGTCTTTTTCCTTCTGTCTGTTCCTGGATTCAGATGCTCTAATAGTCTGAACCTGGAACAGAGGACCAGCAGATGCAACATGAAGTGTCTGGTACCTTTCCAATTTTTTTCAAATCTCCAACCCCTCTCTCCTACACTCTCATCTCATTTAAACAGAATAAACAGAAATTGCCAACCAGGGAAATCCCTCATTTTCCAAGTGAGTCCCAGATCCCATCCTTAGTCCTTTCTGGGGACCCTGCCCCATTAGTCAGCCCCTCTCTCCCTGAATCCTCAGTTTCTGCCTCTTTATAGAATTTTTCCCATCTCCATCCTGTTGCCACCACCTAGCTTCTCTAGTCTTCCTCACAGCCAAGCTCCTTGAAAGACCAGCCCATCTACATGGGCTATCTCCACCTCCTTCCCTCTGGGTACACTTTCATCCCCTCCCATGTGGGGAAGTCAGCATCTCCGTCTTCATTAGATAAGAATGAATAAATCGCTGTTGTCCTTTGCCTTGCCTGACATCTCAGAGCAACAGTTTAAATTATAATAATTCTATTAGGCTAAGTTCACAGTATATTTATTTTTCTTTCCTGATATTTTTTAATTGTAATTATATTTTTACAGTTTGATACCAAAAGTCATACTGTAAGCTACCATATTTTCTTTGGAGCTAAAATTTGTAGATAGACAAAAAAAGAAACACCTGGATCAATTTTTGTTCAATTCAAAGAACAATTTCAAAAGAATGGTTATCTAAATTTGGTCAAACGTATTAAAAAAAAAAAACAGTATATAGTCATTTAACTCTAAATCTTCAGTGCCTTGGATTAAGTAGATCTCAACAAATTTTTTTATAATATGTGAACGAAAGATACAAAACCAAGGGAGGGAAAAATTGCAAACATCTATGTACTTGGTTAACACAACATTGCTTCATTCTGTATGCTTACTATCAGCTACTATAAAGTACATAGAAAAGTAAAAATAGATAAAGCATTGAAAGAGTGGAATTGTATGTGAATCTACTTTTCATTTGTTTTACTATTATTACAATGAATAAAAACTGGAATGGGGATGTGCTAGAGCTCTCTGTAATATAATTATACATTTCATTGCTTAATCTAGTAGAAAATGTAGTTTGGGTTAGCTATTGCTGTGAATCAAACCATTTCAAAACCTAGTAACCTAAAACAGCAGTCACTTATTTATTTCTAATGACCCTGTGGGTCAGAAGTTTGAGCAGGGCCTAGGTGATCAGATCTTCTCTTCAGATCTGAGGTATCTCATGAAGTTGCAGTAGGATGGCAGCTGGGCTGAGCTGGAAGGTTTAAGAAGGCTTCGCTCACATGTCTCATGTCCAACTCCCAGGCATGGCCTCTCTCACTGCATGTGCTGCCTCACCACTCACGATTTTATCTCAACATTTTTTACTGCATGGCAGCTGGCTTTCCAGCGAGCATAAAAACAGAAACTATTCTTGCCTCTTAGGTGCTAGCCTCAGAAGCACACGATGTCACTTCTGCCATTTTGAACCCTCAGAGAGGGAAATAGATCCAACCCTGATGAGATAAGAGGCAAAGTCTCACATAAAAAATCATACAAGATGGGAGATACAGTAGTGGTTGCCTTTGGAAACTTCTGCCGCTGGGTGTTTAAATGATGTTTCATTCCCAAATTTACAAAGAAAGATTTGTTAAGCTACTCCTTCTGAGTAGGCAGCCTGGTGTAATAGACTCTTAAGGATAGTACATAAAACCCTGAGGTTCTTTTTAATCATCTCAGTCGATGTGAACAAAGAAATTAGCAGCAGCAGTCTTGAGCAGATGTGAGGGTAATCGGAGGCGCATCCAGAGGCACTGAGCCTGGCTACAATGGGACTCTTTACAAAGGGCTGCTAACCTAATCTTCTCAGTAGAAGCTCCTGAACTTTGACCACAGTCCCCTAAAAATGACAGGAAGTCACTGAAACATTTCAAGTAGGGAGGCGACATGACCTATTTTATATTTTACATAACCAGCCTGTCTGTGGTATGAGTGTATTAGATTGAACGGAGACAACAGACTAGAGAGGAAGCTACTGTTAATATCTAAGCCCTAAAGGGTGGAGGCCTGAACTAACAGGAAGTGGGGACATATCGTGGCTGACTGAATGTAGGAAGTTAGGGAGAAGGTGGCATCAAGAAATGAGAACCCTGGGTAGTTATTAAACAGCTAATTTAAGCATAAAGAGAAGTGCAGCAAAATATTGCTAATATAGAGTAGGGGTGTGCTAGTGACTTCTAGTTCTTCACCAAGGATCTAGGGGATATCTTTGTTTTGGTTTGTTCAGATCTTTTTTCATCAACTGGATTCTCTGTAACCTACTTGAACTCTTCTATGAACCACATCAAAAATACTACCATATTCAGAGCATAATCTATGTCCTGCGGCTCTCAAAACAGTCTGCTATGGGCTGAATTGTGCACCTCCACCACTGCCACCAATTTATATGGTGAAGTCCTAACCCCCCCTCCCCCGTGATCGTATTTGGAGATGGGGCCCATAAGAAGGTAAAAAAGGTTCAATGAGATCATAAGGGTGAGTCTTAATCTGATAGGACTGGAGTCCTTATATGAAGAGGAAGAAACACAAGAGCTTGCTCTCTTTCCATGCACCCGCAGAGATGGGGCCATGTGAGGACACAGCAAGAAGGTAGCCATCTACAAGCCAGGAAGAGAAGCCTCACCAGAAACCAAGCCTGCCAACACCTTGATCTTACACCTCTGGCTTCTAGAACTGTTAGAAAATGAATTTTGTTTTTTTAGACCACCAAGTGGCATTTGATAAGGCATCTGTGTTATTTAGTTAGGGCAGCCAGGTAGATATTGTCATTCCCATTTATAGATGAAGATAAGGCTCAGAATTTGACTTGACAAAGATTCCATGGGCCGTAGCAGCTCACCCTCTGCACTCCAGTGGAGCTTTCTTTACATTAGACTTTTGTTTTTTGCAAAGAATCGTCTGGGCTAATCCAGGAAGTACCAAGTCTTTGCCAACCCTATTTCCAAGACCCTAGCTGCTGGTCTCTGTGTCAGCTTGCTGTGCAGACCCATAGAATGATGGAACTTTAAGACCTTCTCAGAAAAACTACCCAGATAGGCTTCCCAGTGTCAGAGGTACAGAGCTCTGCTGCACCACTCTGCCCTCCCGCAATAGCGAAGGTGGTCATATAAGTCATCTATAAACTTCTCTGCAGGAAAAGAGCTACTTCCTGGCTGTATGTGATTTCATAGGAGACTCCAGCACCTCACTAGCTTTTGAAACTACAATGCTGCTAATTTTAAAGAGGAGTCTTTACTGATTTAATTGTTTCTCGTTACCTTCACCTAAGCTACCTAAGTTTCTAATAGCCTTGTTTTAAGTATAGGTGGACAAAGGCCCTTCTAAAGCAACTTCTGATGTTTTAATGTGAACCAGATTCAATTGCTGATCTTGCAGATCAAAAATGATTGAATATCAGCAATTTCATAAACACAATT
This sequence comes from Rousettus aegyptiacus, assembly GCF_014176215.1. Classification (NCBI taxonomy): domain Eukaryota; kingdom Metazoa; phylum Chordata; class Mammalia; order Chiroptera; family Pteropodidae; genus Rousettus; species Rousettus aegyptiacus. The sequence continues at coordinate 93,335,969 of NW_023416295.1, read as the reverse complement.
GGCCTTCATTCCTTCCCCCTCTCTCTCATTTGGTAACTTCTGGGTGCCCACAACTCATGCCGACCTCTGATGGCCCTGGGTTGCTAACTGCTTCCTACCACTCAGCACAGCAGTGTCCTGGTTCTGCACAGAGATGGAGCCTTGGAGGGAAATGCACAACGGAGAGACTATGGCCATAGAGGTAGGAGGAGGCTGCAGAAACCAGGTGGCGGAGGATTCAAAAGGGTCTGACTTGGTGGGTTGCCCCCTCCCTGAGGCTACCACAACCATGGAACTTTAGAGTGCCTCCAAGAGGGACAAGAAAGGCACTAGGAGTCCAAATACCCTCACTGCTGCTATCCTGGCCTTGTGGGCAGCCTTTGTACAGCCTGGGTACTGGTTTGATAACATAATGAAGGGAAAACAACCATGTCACAGTTCTCATTAAAACCAGCTCAGATTTTGTGGTTGGCAGGTTCCATTTGGCAGATGTTGGCAGGATTTTGTCAGAAAAACCTTGTGGTTCAAGACAGAAACAAGGAAAGTTCAAAGTGAGCAAAAGCCTGCCACACCTTGTCATGGCGTTGGCCTGATAAGACCCTCACTATGTCCCACCATGGGCTGGACTAGACCCAGAGGGTTAGATGAGATGAGGTTTAAGGGGCAGGGAGGGGCTATGGTTCGAGCTGGCCTTCCGTAGAGCGCTGCTTGCTGATTATAACAGGCTGCTAGCTACAGGGATATCAGCAGGGATGTTCTCCACGTTTGGGAGGGAGCTTTCTATGAATCGGTCCATTGATTAGCATCCCTAAAATGGGAGAACTAAATGCCTATAGCACTTTCAAGGAATCGGGACAACCCACGAGCCTGGGGCTGGGAGCTGAAGGCAGTTTATAGTGCTGTGATCTCCCCATTTAAAACAGACATTCTTTTAGAATTATCCAGCTCTCCTTCAATCCAGTCTTTAGTTGGACTCTACCTCCCTAACTGGCTGATCTGGTGACAATTACAGAAGGAAAGATGGGTGAGCTCAGGGGGAGTTTGAGAAGGGAAATGGTAGGAATGAAGAGTCTCCAGCCCAGCTTCAGGAAAAAGAACCATCCAAAAATGAAACTGGTGATGAGTAGGAGGAAAGAGAGGCAATGGGTAAAACCCAGCACCTGTGGCTGAGGCAACAACATGTTTGCGAAAAAGAGAAAGAAGGAAGAGGGCCATCTGTATTCCTAGGGCCTCCAGTCAAGACTATAAATGCACAAGTACATATACAATGCCAGGGGTAAGGCCCTTGCCTCACCACCACCAGGAGATGGAAGCTCATTCGAGATATTAATACAGTAAGCTAAGAGGGGGAAAGCAATGTCCCATGTTCTCTAGGCATGAGCACCCAGGTGTCCCAGGTGACCTCCATCATCTCAAGACCAGTTTTGATAAAAGTAGGTGTTTCAGAAGACATCTCCTGACTCCCTCACTCCATAGGTCCACACATGAGTCTGAGCCAAGAAGGGTGACTGCCACAGAAGCAGACCAGTCAAAAAGCAGCAGAGGCAGACTCAGTGAAGCCGAGGGAGGTGGTACCAGTTTGCAGTGTCATAGTGGAGGCCCACACTGTGTGTGGTGAGGAAGGCACCCTGGAAACCCATAAGTTGCTCCACCCATCAGAGGTGGTTAACACTCATCAATACCACCTTGTCGAAAACACAAAGTAGAGTTTGTAACACCAGTTCACATTAGGACTATTTTGTTCTCTATGGCAGCTGTCCCCAACCTCTTTGGCACCAGAGACCAGTGCTCTTGTGAATCTAATGCCTGATGATCTGAGGTGGAGCTGAGGCAGCGATGCTAGCGCTGCGGAGCAGCTGCAAATACAGATGAAGCTTCGCTGGCTTGCCCACCACTCACTATTTGCTGAGTGGCCCAGTTCCTAAAAGGCCAAGGCCAGGTACCAGTCTTCAGCCTTGGGGTTGGGGATCCCTGTTCTATGGTATCTCCAGTGCCTAGAGGAGCTGAATAAGTCAGTAAATAAGTAACAACCTACTTGGGCCAAGAAAGATTTTGAAAATTATGTATTTCACAGTGCCTTGGCTTGAATTAAATAACATCTTGCCCAGAAATAGACCAGGTCACCAAGACTTTGGACTATGACCAGAGGGTATACTCTGACAAATTAAGGGCCAGGACAGTAAATTGGTGTTCTCTGAAACAGCAGCCAAGAGGAAATCATAACCCAAATATCTATGGAAATTCCAGGGCCATCACAATGAGGATGACAGAGTTCTTGGGGCCTAGAAGACCCAGAGGTAGATCATCAAGGGGAATTCCTTGTAGGATAGGAGCTGTGGTGAAACTAAAGACTTAACCAATATCCTGAACTTAAGAGCCAGTCAGTTGCCACCTAACAAAGATATACCCTTGAGCCACTGAAATGTTCAGGTGGATCATCTCATCTGGAGGATTTCTGGTTTATAAAGAATCAGGACATTGAAAGCATGTTACCATGTAGCTTGTGCATGAGATCATGATCCGGCATCCTAAGATAAAGCAGTGACAGTGCCAAGACACATCTTGGATGTTGTTCTACACTTATAATGCATCCACGAGGCCAGGACCCAATGGGTCTTCACCTGACCAATGGTACGTATAGGTCTCATATCTACATAGCAACAATGTATGAGAACTGTGTGTTACATATGCATATAATATACCATAACTGAGAGAGACCATTTTCATATCATCGCTGTTTTGTGTAAGAGGATAGTGGTGATGGAGAATACTGTAGCTCTAATTGTGAGGATCCTTACCAATGACCAAGGATTAGCATATGGGAAAAACACAGCTATTGCTCTAATGAAAGAACTCATGTCACCATCCTTGACGTGCAGAACTGGCCCTCCTTCAGACACAACCTGGACTTTCTGCCCATTATACCATCTATAGGAGGTAGTGGAAATAAATATAAGATGGAATAGACTTCTGGATAAGCAAATACACAGCACCACCCCCAATCTAAGCCAGAGGACATACTGTCTACCAAAAAAGGAACTGCATACAGGAGCTATCAACTGGAAAAAGTGAATATACTCACTTCGACCTTTCCATAGTGCAACTCAACATGGAGGAGTGGACATGGGGCTAGATGTGGGTATTACTCTATTAAGTATTCCTTTTTTTTTTTTTCATTTCAACAGCAGTGACTATGGGAACCATGAGGCTAGGGCCCAGTGCCCTGTCTGAGGGAATGGTAGACTCTGGACAGACTATAGCATCCCATTATCTCAAAATTGCCTTCCCTCTAAAACGATTTGGACAAATCGTCTTGAACTCCAGACCATCAGGAGGAAATGAGAGTATTATGCATGACCAGCCCTAAAGGATGGCCTATGGAAATGGAAGCTTTGAAAGCACAGCCTATGGCAGATGCTGCCATCCTACCCTTTTCCCATAGTACGAGAATTGTTACCTGGGCTCATAGGTGCTCTGAATAAGCCTCTCTTGTAGCCCAAAACATTCCAGTCAAGGGGATGTGAGTAGGAGTGAGGTGCGCACCTTCCAGGTCATATCTTCAAATGGAAAGGGCTCTCCTTCCCCTCTTTTTTTCCCTGTCTGAAATGCCATCCTCAGATGCAGACAAAGACATTCCCCAATGGATAGTGGAGTGAAAAAAATAGAAGGAGCCTGAATTTTTACTTGTAAAAAAATTACAATGTTTTCTGTTTTTTGTGGGGTTTTTTTGCTATTTCTATTTGGTGTCTCTGGCTACCTTCCTTTCTAAATGGCTGATTCAACGTTCTACTTTATCCATTCTGCTGTTGCTTCCCTCTAATGTGTTCTTCATTTTAGTTCTTGTAATCTTCATTTATGACTGGTATTTTTTATGCTCTCTATCTCCATTTTTATGTTCCCTATCTCTTTGTTAAAGTTCTCACTGTGTTCATCTACTCTTCCTCTAAGTTCACTGAGATTCCTCTTAAACTAGTGTTTTGATCTCTGTACCTGGTAGATTGTTTATCTTCATTTTGTTTAGTTCTTTTTCTGGAGCTTTGTTCTGTGCTTTCATTTGGGGCATATTTTTTTGTCTCCTTATTTTGGCTGCTTCCCTGTATTTGTTTTTAAGGATTAGGTAGGGCTGCTATGTTTCCTGTTCTTAGTAGAGTGGCTTTATGTAGTAGGTGTCTTATGAGGCTCCATCTCCCCGGTCGTCCAAGCAGGCTGCTCCAGGTGTGTCCCTTGTGTGAGTTATGTGTGTCCTCCTGTTGTAGTTGAGCCTTGGTTGCTGTTTGTACATTAGTGGGAGAGATTTATCCTTGGGGCTGATTGGTTGTGAGGACTGGCTGGTGGCTATAGTGGAGAACCTGTTGTGCAGGGGCTGACCACTCTGTGCAGGATTCACTTTGGCAGGGCTTTGGTGCCTTCCCAGTCTTCCTTTTGGGTTTGCTGTCCTCAGATGTGACCCCTGATTGTGCTCCAGTTGGTCGGAAGCTGTCCACCAGGTGTGCTGGCCCCAGGGCCTCCTGGGAGGAGCCCCAATGCAGGCCTAGTTCAGCCACAACCTATTCACTGCCCAGGGCCACCTGGCATGAGCCACCAAGCAATCTGCTAATGGCCATCACCCATGCTGGGCTTGAAGGTGCCTCAAGAGGCTAAGCCACAAACCGAAGCCAACTGCCAGTAGCGCCAGCCTTGGGGCTGCTCAGCAAGAGGTACGGAGTATGCCGAGACCAGAATCTTAGGAAAGGCCACATCATGAGTCAAGAAAGCTATCTGTATGAAAAAGCAGATGGAAGTGGCTTGGATGAGCTGCAAATTGGATGGGGCAGGATCTCATGGAATGAGCAGGATGATCAGTTAGCCAAAGTGATGGAGACTCAGATATGGTAGCCCCCTGCAGCTGCATACTGGGAGTGGAGAGTGCTCAACAAAGGAATAATGGATTCTGCCAGCACTTGTCTGGGAAAAAGCTGCCCCTCCAGCCGTCGCTCTGAAAACAGACAATTCAGTTCCTCCCTGTATGTCCCTGGCACTTTCTGACCTGCTGCCCCAGCACTAGAGCTCAGAGTGGATGAGACTGTCAGAGAGTAAGTTGATGTGTGGGCCTTTTAAGAAAAGCACCTGGGACCCCAGCGGCCTTCCATGTCACTCAGCCACAATCTCTGCTGATTTTCAGAGCTAGAAGTAGTGGGGAATTCTCTTCCGAGCACTGGTGCTCCAGCCTGGGGAGCCCAGTGTGGGGTTAGGACCCCTTGCTCCTCAGGGGGACCTTCACAGCTGAGTTATCCCTTCTGATTCGCAACCACCACACATGGGGATGGGGTCAGCCCTTTCTAAATCTCTGCCCCTCCTACCAGTCTTGATGTGGTTTCTTCTCTATATCCTTAGTTATAGGGTCGCTGTTCAGCTAGACTTAAGGCAATTCTCATTGATGGTTGTTCTGTTTGTTAGTTGTAATTTTGATAAGGTCATGAAAGGAAACAAGCACAGCATTTACCTACTCCATCATCTTGACCAGAAGTCAAGAAATACAACATTTAAGCCAATATTCTTCAGTTGTCTTTTGCCCCTAGCCAGACTAATATTCAACTAATATGTAACCCAAAAATGGGCAATTAGGCAATGTCTGGTAATTTCAGAGAATTGAGAGAACATAGGACAGGTGGCTGAGAAAGATCAAGGACAATATGAGTTGCAATTTAAAGATAAAACTGCTGCAAGTGGAATTAGCCACCACTATCAAATATTGCCCCAGAGAACCAAATGCCAGGGAGGAAGGAAAAGGGCCACATTGGGCGTTGGGTCCCATGCTGCTCCTGGTGACCATCTTGCTGCAACCGTGTCAGGTAACGGGGAGCCATAATATTGTGACTTGTTGAGCCCTAGTCCATCAGGGTTGACTGGGAATACTTAAAGAACTACATGGGAACAGACAAAATCATATTAAGATTCTAGTACTAAGGGAAACTATGAGGCAAACATAAAGTCAGGCCAAATAGCCATCATCTGGCAAACTCAGGCTCTCAAGGTAAATATATTTACACATTCTAACCTGCTGGAGAGCTAAGGATGAACAATGCCAGCTTAGGAATGGCTTGACCACCACAGCCCTGACTGACAAGTATAGTCATTAGAGATTTGTACAAAACAGAAGGTTCTGGATTACTGGAATCTGTTATCCTAAAAACAGTATAAAAAGCATCAGGTCTATGCTTCTGGGTACCCCTGGCCTTTTCTTACTCTGTGTATACAACTGAGAATAATGAACTTCAGGTTGCATCCATAAGTAACAAGGATGCACCAGGTAGCCGGGCCTAATCACATTGACCATAACCTTGATCTCATATTATGTCCTGTGAACATCTTATTCACTGGTTCCATACTAAAAAATGAAAAAGAAAGAAGGAAGGAAGAAAGGAAGAAAGTCAGGGGAGAAGGGAAGGAGAGAGAAAGAAACCTCAGCTGGGATCTGGCATTCAGGTGCTTATGCTGTGGGCTGCACAATGCAAGGGGGTGGGGGGAGCACCATTCACATAGATTCCAGTACTGATGGAACTTCCTGGAACTGTGCACTGCCTGGGCCCTGACCTCAGGTGAGTCCAAAGTGGTCCTGACTGAAGTCCATAAACTCATGAATAGAGATGGCCTGCCTGGCTCAATGTAAGTGAGGGTCCATGTGACCAACTTTGAATTAAGACAGAGTATAGAAGGAAAAGAGGTCGAAAGAGGCTGTGAGGTTTGTAGAAAGAAAGAAAAGGGTTCCAGGGACTGAAGATCCCTAGGACATCCAAGAATAGAGGTGGTGAGGGTGAGAGAGAGCAAGAACAACTTTGCCATTTTCCTCAAAACTGATATTCAGACTTAATTCTTATGCACACAAAACCCCAGCTATACGACGATGGGTAAGTTATTAAATCTCTCCAGACTTGTTTGCTCTTCCATAAAATACCCACCTCACAGGGTGGTTGTGAGGATTAAAGCAGATAACATGTGTGAAGCCCGTGCCAGGGCCTGGCACTGGGTTGTCACTCAGCAAATACTGATTTCCTCCCAACCCCTCTCACCTGGGCTTCAGATTTCCTGTGCTTGTCTGTAAACCTGTTCTGAATAAATGTAGAACTACAATGAGAAAGGCTAGAAGAGATGAGCAGTGGGGCAGAAGGAATAAGGCCATATGAACATGGAAAGGAGAAGCAAGGCGTGCTGGCTGCCTAAGCTTCACCCAGCATTGCCCAGAGGGTTACTCTGCACCCCCTTCAAGCCACCTCCCCAGCACTTGCTTTCCTATGATTTTTAAGACCTCCCATATTAGGTCTGTTCTGTGGTAATCCACTTTCCCAACACCCACTTTTTCCTAGGGATTTGACTTCTGTCCCTACCACCCTACTGGAGCTATACTCTCAAAGGTCATGTGGAACCTCTTAAACTCTCAGTCCTGCTGCCTGAATCTTGTGCCTCATGCAGGGCTTGGCTCATCAAGCTCAATAAATCTTTGTGAACTCAAACTCTCTCTCTTCTCTGGTGGTCACCACTTTAACTAAGTGATCAAACTTAGCACTGTACACTTAAAATCGGCAAATTGTATGGTGTGTGAATTATATCTTAATAAGAAGTGGAAAAAAATAAATTAAATAAATAATAGTGGGAACAGACTGACCCTAGAGATCTCCTGATGTGATGTCATGTGAAATATACATCATTGCCTGGGAGGTATTCCTGCCAAAAATGGTTAACCTGAATCAAATCAAGCCTTTTGACCTTACTTCAGCTTATAGGCTGTATAGGGAATAGAAAAAATAATGCTAAGATACATTACAAGGAAATCTTTAAATAGAAAATGTGGGATATTCAATGTCATTAAAAAGAAAGTGAGAGAATTGTTCTAGAGTTAGAGACATAATGACCCCATACAAGATGTGAAACCTGAATGGACTCTGGCTTAAGAAAAGCAACTGTAAAAACATTTAGAGGCACAATTAGGGAAATTTGAATATGAACTGAATATTAGGGGGTTATTATTAATTTCCTTAGGTGTAATAAAGGCATTTTTTTAATGTAGTGAGCTGAATTTATCCTTAGAGATGCTTGCCAAAATATTTGGGGTCAAATGTCATAATGTCTACAACTTTCAAGTGGTTCTGAAACACACACATACAGATATAGGTAAAGCAAATATGACCGAGTGTTAATGAATTGAAGTGGTGGGTATGCGGGTTTAGTTGTACTATCTTTTCAACTTTTCTTCATGTTTGAGATGTTATAAAGAAAGATGAAAAGAACACGTTCCTTCATTTTTTCCTTTCCATGTTCGCTGCCACCACACTAAATAGTTCATTATCTCTGAGTGATATAATCACATACCTTTTCTAGGGTGCTTTGCCTCATCTCACTGAACAGCAAGTCCTCCAGGCCTTTGCCGTATTGCTATTGTCTATTCACCATCTGTCTTTCCTACATGTCAGTGAGCATCTAGAGGGCAGGGACCATATCGTGTCATCTGTGAGTCCCCACAGCACAAAGCCTGACAGTGTAAGTGATCCATAAGCCTCAAATATATGAAAGATTGTACGAGTAAATAAATGGGTGAATGGACAGATAAACAAAAAATCAGACAAAGGACTGAATATGTGTGCTAGCATTCAGGCCCCACTGAGTCTGTCTACCTTACACTGCACTGCCTGAAGTGTCTGCTGAGACAGAGGTCTCATAGCACACCTCTCTGCTCAGCACACCCCAGTGGCTTGTCACAGTCCAATGATTTAAGCAGGCTTACCTTCCCACTGTAACTCCTATATGACCCAGTCACATTTGACTACTTGCATTCTTTGGAAAAACTCTTTGCTTTTCCTTTCCATGTTTCCTTTGCCTTTCTCTCCTGTCCTCTCTCTCATTTCTCAAGGCCCTTCCCATGAGCCATTTCATCAAAAAACTTTTCAGATTCCAGCAAACAGAAAGGATAGTTTCTCACCCCCTACTCCCCAAACCACTTTGATTGTAAAATGGTATATATTTTTAAGTTTTACCTTAGCAGCTAACAACAGAATTCTTTAAAAGGTATTCAATATTTATGTTTTAGGAAAATATGTTAATAAGCTTGGTTACTTGGGTTTCCTAGGCATTTCAAACTATAGCTATGAAAGTAATGTAGTTACTTTTTCTCAAGCTCATCAAACTTCTAATAAATTAGGCTTACATGTCTTTTCAACAAAACTATCCTAAACACTTAAATTCCTTTTCTAGACCTTAAACCTTAATTTAAAGATTCCATAAATCAAATTACCTTAAAAGTCTGAACACCGACTACAAAAGTAATCAGTTTCTTAAACCCATTTCAAATTACACAAATCTATTATCATTCCACTTTTTACAAATTCCAAAATAAATTATAAGACTAATATCAAATATTAAGACTAATATCTTAAGTGTTTCAAGTTAATATCACAAGTATAATATATCAGAGTCTCTAACATAACATTCTCCTAAATATTTCAAATGACTTAGAAATAATACATATAAATTACCATGATGATTTCAAATTTTATTTCTAAACCTAACAGAAAGTAGTAATATCATGAATTTGCTGTACTTTTTTTTCTTATCTCTATGCTTATTTCTACACTTTCAGAGTAGTGTATATCTATACTCACCATACTAAGTAGATGAGAATTATCATCTCAGTAGCTGGGGCTACTGAGTCCAAAATTTGGGACTGAAATGGGTTAAAGATTCCAGTGACAGAGGTTCTAAAACATGACAGAACAGCTGGATCTACTTCCAGGGCAATCCTCCCTGAGCTGCACAAAAATAAGGTGAGGCTTTTCTAAGAGTCTTACAGTAATGGAACATTTTAAGCCCATACCTTTTTTTTGCAAATTAGTGCCTCACATTTTAAAGGTAACCTCTTAGATAACTGCCCAATTTGAATTTTTCCCATTTACTATGAAAAATTCCAAACATACAGAAAAGTTGAAAACTTGTAGTCAGCCCTGTATATCCACCATTCAGATTCTTAAAGAAGTTTTGGTATTAACAAAACAAAACATCCACCACCACCACCACCACCACAAACCAAAACATAGATTTAGTCTAATCTCTTCACTTAGTGACAGGTAAGCTGAAGCCCTGATGGAGTAAATCACTTGCATAAGGTCACACGGTCAGTGGCAGAGTCCAGAGTAGAGGAAGAGAGCAAGCCAGGTGGTGAGCTCAGTAAAGAGGTTAAATGTTCTGAACTATTAGACTGGGGTTCTTTCTCTTACGTGAAACCAGAGTAGGGAATCATTACACCCAGAAATAATTATTAAATTATATTTTAAAAAGGGGAGCACTGAGATTTGAAGGAAGAGAGAGAAGGACCGTAGATGATGAAACAGAAATAACACTGAGAGAAATTAAACGAGATGAATCAAAAGAATCAGAGGTTTAGGAGTGATTCTAGTTTCAGAGAGAGACTGAGAGAGAGATTAGGTGAGGGGTGTAGAACTATGTGAAAGTGCTTGTCAGCAGCATGACTAGAGAATGGTGGTCACTGAGAAGAAAGCAAAATGTGAAAACATTTGTAGAATATTTATCAATCAAAATCCCACCAGGTTTTTTCATAGGAATTGACAAGCTGATTCTAAAATTTATGTGGAAACTCAAAGGATTGAGACTATCCAAGCAATCCAGGAAAAAAAACAATTGGGGAAATTACACTACTGGATTTTAAGACTTCTAAAGCTACCGTAATCAAAACTATATTTGATGGTACTGACATAAGGACCAACAAATAAATCAATGGAATTTTTGACAAAGTGCTAAGGCAGTCCAATGGGAAAAGGAAAGTCTTTTTAACAAGTAGAACTGGAACAACTGGGTATCCCTACAGTTTGTGCTCTTTTGTGTAAGACTTCTTTCACCAACGTAGCATTTTTAAAATTTATTCATGCTATTGTATCTAACAATAGTTTGAAACACTTTACAAATATACTACATTTTATGCATTCTCCTATTGATGTATGCCAAACTACTGTTTCTAGGTTGGCACTACCATAAGTAAAGCTTCTATGAGCATTTTTATACAAGTCTGTCTGTGGACATAGTTTTTTTATTTCTCTTAGGTAAACATCTAAGATGCAATAGCTCAGTTATAAGGTAGATGTATGTTTAGTTTTCTAAGAAGGTATTAGATGTTTTTCCAAAATAATCATATAATTTTTCATTTCACAAACAATATATGAAAGTTCTTATTGTCCCAAATCCTTACCAATATTTGTTGTCAAAGTTCTTAATTTTAGCCATTCTGATAGATGTGTAACGGTTTTTCATTGTGGTTTTAATTTGCATTTCCCTAATGAATAATGACGATAAGCATTTTTATGGGCTTATTACCTATCTATACATATTAATTTGTACAGTGGCTATTGAAATATTTTGCCTATTTTTAAAATTTTGAGTTGTCCTTTTACTATTAAGTCCTTTATGTATTCTGGATATCAGATCTTTGTCAGATATATGTCTTGCAAAATATCTTTCCCTATCTCTTTTCATTTTCTTAAGTATCTGATAAACAGAAGTTTTTAATTTTTATGAAGCTTAATTTATTATTTATTCTTTATTTATTCTTTTATGTTATTAGTTCTGTGTCCTAATAAACCTTTATCTATGCCCAAGTCACAAAGATACTCTCCTGTGTTTTCTTCTAGAAGCTTTAGAGTTTTCACTTTTATGTTTAGATCTGTAATTCATCCTGAATTAATTTTTATGTATGATGTAAGGTAGGGCTAGAATTTCACTTTTTTTTTCTGTAGGGATACCCAGTTGTTCCAGTTCTACTTGTTAAAAAGACTTTCCTTTTCCCATTGGACTGCCTTAGCACTTTGTCAAAAACCAAGTGCCTGTATAAGTGTCCATCTATTTCTGGGCTATTTATTCCATTGATTTATTTGTTGGTCCTTATGTCAGTACCATCAAATATAGTTTTGATTACGGTAGCTTTAGAAGTCTTAAAATCCAGTAGTGTAATTTCCCCAATTGTTTTTTTTCCTGGATTGCTTGGATAGTCTCAATCCTTTGAGTTTCCACATAAATTTTAGAATCAGCTTGTCAATTCCTATGAAAAAACCTGGTGGGATTTTGATTGATAAATATTCTACAAATGTTTTCACATTTTGCTTTCTTCTCAGTGACCACCATTCTCTAGTCATGCTGCTGACAAGCACTTTCACATAGTTCTACACCCCTCACCTAATCTCTCTCTCAATCTCTCTCTGAAACTAGAATCACTCCTAAACCTCTGATTCTTTTGATTCATCTCGTTTAATTTCTCTCAGTGTTATTTCTGTTTCATCATCTACAGTCCTTCTCTCTCTTCCTTCAAATCTCAGTGTTCCCCTTTTTAAAATATAATTTAATAATTATTTCTGGGTGTAATGATTCCCTACTCTGGTTTCATGTCAGAGAAAGAACCTCAGTCTAATAGTTCAGAACATTTAACCTCTTTACTGAGCTCACCACCTGGCTTGCTCTCTTCCTCTACCCTGGACTCTGCCACTGACCGTGTGACCTTATGCAAGTGATTTACTCCATCAGGGCTTCAGCTTACCTGTCACTAAGTGAAAAGATTAGACTAAATCTATGTTGTGGTTTGTGGTGGTGGTGGTGGTGGATGTTTTGTTTTGTTAATACCAAAACTTCTTTAAGAATCTGAAGAAATTTGTGAACTCTCTTTTCAGGGAAAAGCAAATTCACAAAAAACATTTTGTAAATCATTTACGAATGTTTACAAACTTCATAGAGCCTATCCATGTACTTCAGCTTACCAATCCCAGGACTAAATGCTTTTTTCCTCTTAGAAATAGAAATAGAAAAGTAGCAATTTCCAACTCTACTAAGAACATACCTCTGAAAAAAAAATGGTGTTGCTAATAGATAGACTGTCCAGACAGAAGATCAGCAAGGAAAGATTAGAATGTAGCCACATGTTAGAACAAATGGACTTAATGGACATATACAGAAATTTCCATCTAACAGCACAATACACATTTAATAATGTGTATGTATGTTTGTGTGTCTGTGTGTATGTTTTAAGCTGTGTTATTACAAAAGAGTCAAATTTTTTTTTTAATTTTATGGTCCTCCCAAGTGCACATGGAACATTCTCCTGGAAAGATCATATAATAGGTCACAAAACAAATCTTAGTAAATTTAAGAATATTAAAATCATATCAACTATCTTTTCCAACCATAGTGGTATGAAACTAGAAATATGTAGAAACTAAACAACACACTTCTAAACAACCAATGAGTTGGAGAATAAATCAAAAGGGAAGTACAAAGATTATCTCAAAACAAATGAAAATGGAAATACAACATATTAAATATTATGGGTTGCTTTCATACAAACTGGGGCAGCACAAGAAGACAAGAGCAATCTTAAAGGATCTTCCATAAGCTGAGATGATATAATTTCAACAATAAAAAGGAAATAATTATTATATTTCACTGAAAAAAATCTGAGAAAAGATTATGAGCCTATAAGGATAGCTAAAGGAAATAAACAAAGTGTACTAGAAATAAAATTTCAACTCATGAAATGAATGATTATATAAAATATATTAATAATAATCATGTTATTCTCTTTGTTGTCATCTTAATATTAATGTTAATTCTTATTGGAATTGTTTATTATACCAAGAAATTTTTAAATACATTTGTGTACAGTCATGTGCCCTATAACAACTTCTCAGTCAACCATGGACCACATAGACAATGGTGGTCCCATAAGATTATAATGGAGCTGAAAAAGTCCTAATGATGTCATAGCCATCATAATGTCATAACATAGTGCATTAGTTATTAATATAGAATAAGGATATAAAGAAATATTTTTGTACAGCTGTACTATGTGTGTGTATTTTAAGTTGTTATTAAAAAAGTCAAAAAATTTTTAAAATTTTAAGGTCTATAAAGTAAAAAGGTTACAGTAAGCTAATTTATTGTTAAAGAAATTTTTTAAATAAATTTAGTGTAGCCTAAGTGCATAGTGTTTATAAAGTCTACAGTAGTGTACACTAGTTTCCTAGACCTTCACATTCACTCACCACTCACTCGTTGACTCGCCCAGAACAACTTCCAGTCCCACAAGCTCCATTCATGGTAAGTGTCCCCTACAAGGATACCGGTTTTTACCTTTTATACAGTATTCTTACTGTATCTTTTCTATGTTTAGATATACATATACCATTGTGTTACAGCTGCCTACAGTATTCAGTACAGTAACATGTCATGTAGGTTTGCAGCCTAGGAGCCTTATAGCTTAGGTAAGTAATAGGCCAACCCATCTAGGTTCAATGTTTGCACTGCAAAATCGCCTAACAACACATTTTTCAGGATATATCCCTATCATTAAGTGACAAAAGACTCTATTCATTTTAAACTATGAAAATTTATACTTAGAAGGGAAATTGACCCATTGCCCATGAGGGAGATATTGACCAATGACTTTAGAATGAAAGTTGATAAAAGAGAGAAAATGAATATTAGAAGGGTATGGAATCCAATCAAGCAATTAGTTAAAATCTGGATGGAGAGGTTCATTACTTCATCAATACAAATCAGGAGGGCAAAAGTTGTGAAAGAGAATCCGTTGTAAAACAGATGGATGATCCAGGTTTCAAGGAAAAAAACTTTGGCTTAAAAGGCCCATTACAATAAGAAAGATTTCAGTTTGCATATAAATTTGCTTTTGCTGCATTAAAGGACACATCAAACTTAGTAGCTTAAGCTTTCTCTCTGTTCTTGGGTCTATTGAACAGGTCTTCTGGTCTGGCCTGGTTCCAGCTGGTGCTGAATGGTCAGGCTGCATGGTCAATGCCAAATAGTTAGAAGGTTGATTGGTCTAGGAGGCCTCAACTGGGATGGCTTAAGTCTGCTCCACATGGTCTTTCACCCTCCAGTAGGTTAGCCTGGGCTTCCTCACATGGAAGTCTACAGATTCTAAAGACAGTACGAGAGAATAAGGCCCAATGTGTCACGTTTGCTACTATTGCACTGGCCAAAGCAAATCAATGACCAAGCTCAGAGTCACTGTGAGAGAGGATTACTCAGAGAGCATTACCGTACCATTATTGCCATTACCGTAATATCCTACTACCATGTGGTAGTAGTTAATTTATTAGATTTGAAAGTGTTGCTCAAATGCTTAGAAATATTTTATTTGTTAGATTTATAAGTCGACCCAATCAGCATTTGAAATGTTTGAGAGAAGTAGACACATAAAAGTTGGATTGCGGTTTAAAGTCTAACAAAATTTAATCAAGTTGCAAGTAATGTTAAATGATTAAAGATGATTTAATCTTAAATCTATGAGTTAATTGCACATGACTCAAAGAACAAGTTAAGTAATTGTTTATCGTATATAAATATTACGAGATTAATAAATGGACTAGCAAGATCTATAAATTGAATTTAAAAGCTTGAGAAAAACTAGGATTTAAATTTTGTAACTCAAATGTAAATGACTAATAATTAAAACACTAATTATTCTAAATAATTTTTCCGCACACAGAAACTCTCCTGCTCGAGTAAACTTCGGTTGACATATTTATTCAATTGCTATTCAAAACACATTTATTGATTGCCTGCAATGAGACAGGTACTATTCTAGAAACCAGGAATATAGTAGAAAATGACTCCCAGTCCCTTTCTTCATTGAGATTATACACTAGTGGAGGATGTAGGGAGATGATGGAAAGACAAACGCCAGTCAATCCGAGACCAGTTCCTTATTTCCTGACTCTAATCTCATCCAATCTATGGCACAGGAATAGAAGCAGTGGCCAGCTCCCTCTTTCCATCGCCCAAGACAACACCAAGTTCTCCAATTTCTTCCTACCTGACTCCAATTTTTGATCCCAGCTCCTCTCACAATCAATCAATGAATCTACAAATGTTTATTGAGCATCTATTATTTCTGTCAGGGCAGAGAAGAAGGGAAGAGAAAAGTAAGAATAAGAAAAAAGTAAGAATAAGAGAACGCTGGTGATGTGCACTCAGCAAGTATTTTACTCAACACATCACACCCAGCTAAGCACTGAAGGATGAGAGGAACACAGTGGTAAGGAAGCCAGGATACCTGCCATTAAGGAGGACCAATCTGCAGCAAGGCAAGGCCATAGTTCATTCCATCAAAGACACCCATTTGTTTATATTTTTAAAAAATTTTAATTGGACTTTATCTTCCAATAGATACTATCTAGTTTTTGACTGGATGATACAGTAACTGTAGCACAAAGTAGTATTATGCCCTGAGAGGTGTGTAAGAGCATATGGCAATTAGAACAGTGGTCCAAAGTCAGGCTGCACGTTAGAATCACCTGGAAAACATAAAAAAAAAAAAAAACCTCATGCTCAGATTCCACCCCACACCAACCAGAATCAGTATGGAGAGGGTGGGGCTAGGCGTGGAATTTTTTTAACCACTCTATGTCATTCTAATATGTAAGCAGGATTTAGAACCAGGATGGCAATGTTAAACTAGGGCACACATTTTCCTGAGGTTATAAACTTTCCCAGGGACATGCCTACATAGATACTTTAAGCCAGGGATCAGCAAACTAGGGCCTGTGGCCCAAATCTGCCTGCTGCCTGTTTTTTACTTCCTCTGGAGCTAAGGTGTTTTTTACATTTTTAAATGGTTGCGGGGAAATGTATTCATCATTGAAGTTTTACTGGAACATAGTCACACTCCTCTGTTTATACATTGTGCATAGCTGATTTTGCACTACAAGGACAAAGTTAAAATAGCTGGGACAGAGGCCACATGGATGGCAAAGCCTAAAATATTTACTATCTGACCCTTTACAGAAAAAGTTAGCTGACTCCAAAGCAAAATATTTATAACAGAGTTTCAGAACCTCAACATCCCTGTGTCCTCTAACAAGAACTTACCTGCCTGGGAAGTGCCAGCTATCAAGGGGTCGAGTGTAGGTAGAGTGTCTTCTCCTTTCCCACATCCTCTTCACATGTACCCTTCTTCCACTTTCAAAAGAAAGACAGGCCTTCCACCAGCCTTGGAGGCATAAAAACTTCTTAGACACTAAAAACAACAACAACAAACAAACAATAAAAACAAAAACAAAACCAACCCCAAATACTGATGTCTAAGAGAACTCTGATGACAATTTTTTTCTTTTCCAAAACAGAAGGACCCAATCAAGTTTTCAACTGCCAAATCATTTAAAATATTTGGTGATAGATGGCTATGTGCTTTTTCACATATAATTCACAAGGGGTTTAAAGAAATGAATAACATTGTTATGACAAAACTACTGGCAGAATTATTTAAGGAAACAAGGTTTTCAAAGGCTTGCATCTAAAATATTTAAAATGATGAATGCAGCCTCATTCTATGAATAAGCAATATTAGTCCACACTTACACAAACTCATAAGAAGTGAATTTCAAATGTTTGTTTAATAATTTCTTATCAAAACGTGTCTTTTGATCAGTTATGCATTAATAATTGTAATTATGAAATGAGGACCTCAATTTCTTACTGGCTATTGGGCAGAGGCCCTTCTTAGCTCCTGGCCACTTGGGCCTGTCCCTAAGGAAGCAACAGCAACCCAAAAAGAGGCTGAGCAACCAGAGATCTGGGCATTTTTGTAACCTAGTCTTTTAAGTGATATCCCATCATTTTGTCTCATTCTATTCATATTCTATTGTTGGAAACCAGTCACCAGGCCCAGCCCACAGCAAGGTGAGGGAGACACAAAAGGATGTGACTACTATCAAGAGGTGGCACTATGGGAGTCATCTTAGAAGCTGCCTGCTATAAAGGTCAAATTTCAATAACAATTAAATCTTCTACATCTATTTAAACCGAAGATGAAAAATTTAGATATCGTTTTAAAGGGGATAAAAACGCAGTTTTCGAAACGCAAATACGTCTGGAGCGTGTAGGATGAAACGCGAGGGCGAGGCTGGAAGCCACGATCCGGGCAGGAGGGAGTCGCGGGAACCCAGGAGAGAGGGCAGCGTCGGACTCTGGACAGAGAGGAGAGGATGCTGCCGGCCCATGTTCTGAGCGATGAATCATCACAACCGGAGACGTAAGGAGCCGAGGACAGTCTTCCAGCAGACTGGGAGTCTCTTGGGAAACACGGCACTCTCGGCTCTGCGGGACGCAGAATGGTACCGGGCCAGGTGCCTGGCCCCCAGGGATCTCGTCTCCCCAAGTGCGCATAACGCGTGCGGGAAATGACCGCTCCCACCGCCTCCTCGAGCCTGACAGGAATGTGCCGGGCCGAACCGCCCTTGCCTTCCGGAAGATGCAAAAGGAAAGCCAAAAAGGCAGAGCAAAAGAGAAACAGTTTAAAGGGGGGTGGGAGTAAAGAGGGCCAGGGAGTAAGAAAGAAGATGGACTTTGAGACTCGAGTTGGGGCCTGACGGCAACGCAGAGAAGTCGGACGCGGGGCGACAGCAAAGGGGAAAAAAACAAAAACCGAAACTTCTGGCATGCGGGTGAGAGCGGGATGACGCGTGGAGCGGGCTGGAGAGCACAGAGCCGACAGTTGGCGCGCGGCGGGCAGTACGGGTGGGGCGCGGGGCGGTCGCGCGGGGCGGGCCGCGGGGAGGTGCGAGGTGGGCGGTACGGGCGGAGGCGCGGGTTGGGGAGCGGGGAGGCGCGAGGTGGGCGGTACGGGCGGAGGCGCGGGTTGGGGAGCGGGGAGGTGCGAGGTGGGCGGTGCGCGGTGGGCGGTGCGCGGTGGGCGGCGCGGGGCGGGCCGCGGGGCGGGCGCGCACCTGGGCCGCGTGGCCCGGGCTGGGCCGGCGGCGGGGTGCGCCCAGCCGGAGCCCTCCCCTCGACGCGGCCCGCCCCCCCGCCGGGGTGGAAGCCGGAAGCGGGCGAAGCCGGCGGACTCGCCACTGCTGAGCTAGGGGAGGCCCGGGCGTGCGGTCGTTGCGCCCCCAGCCCCAGGCCGCACGCTCCGCCACAGTGCTGGGGCCCATGGGAGCTCCGCGCCACCCCCCGCGCGTCCTTCCCCGGCCCCCGCCGGGGTTGCTGCTGCTGCTGCTGCTGCTGCTCCTGAGCGGGCCGGCCCCGGGTGGCGCTTCCCCGCGGCTCTTGGACCACCCGGCACCCGTCTGCTCTCAGCAGGTGAGACCTGCCGCGTCCCGGAGGCGCGGGAGCCGCCAGGGTGCGGCGGGGCCGGTGCGGAGGGGCGGCCAGGCGGCCGGAGCCCCCGGCCCGCGCAGGGCGGGCGGGAAGTCAGTGCTGGGGTTTCAGAGGGAGTCCGCGGCTTGGGCACAAGGAGCGGGCGCGCCAGGGAGGACACGCGGAGCGGTGGGAGTTTTGCTGAGGACCCGGGAGAAGAGGAATTCTGCAGGGAAAAGAGTTCGCGGCGCGTGTTGCACAACCTGACCGGCGTTCTGGGAGGGACGCGGGACAGACACGTCCGCCGGGCCCCAGGCTTTGGGAACCGGCCTAGAGGCGCGGAGCCTGGTGCGAGAGGTGCGGCGGAGCTGCTTCGGAAGGGGCCTGCCGGGTCGCCAGGCTCCCTCGCCCCTGCTGTGCGCCCTTCAGACCCCCGACAGTGCCCGGGTGGCCCAGGCCGGAGCCCGGGAGGCTGATCAGACATCCAGGCTTCCCCTCTAGAGGAGCCCGACAAGCCTGCAGCAGCGAGATTAGAGGGTGGTGTCCCCGGCAGGTCTCAGCCCACTCCCCGGCGGAAGCGAGAACCCTGTGGCCGTAGAACGGTGCGCACGAGCCGGGGCGGCCTGCGGGGCCCAGGGGCCGGAGCCTCCGGTGAAACGTGGCCTGTAACCTTCCAGGGACAGTTGTGCGGAGGGTGGCTAATGGCAGCTGGAGGACTCGGGCCAACTTGGTGCCACCGCCCCTCCAGTGCCCTCCACCACCACCACTTACACAATTCGGCGGGTTTGCATCTGTCAATACCCGCGCTGTGCGCACAGGAAGTGACACACCCACCCTCTCCGGGTAGTGGCCCTGTTGTGGAAGACCATCTTTAAGGGGAAAAAAAGAAACAGCAAATTACTGTGCCTGCCTCCACAACTTCTCTCCTCTAAGCACTCCCCTCTTCCACTTTCTAGTTTCCTCAGCAGCCTTCCTGCCGCTGTCACTACTTATCCTGAGCAATAATACTCAGTTTCTGAATCAGGGGATGTGGAACAACCCTAGAGATATTTCTCCTTATCTAATTTTGTAGAGAATTTACCAAAAGAGGGTGGAGGGGGCATGCCTACTTAGCAGAGGAAAAAAATTAATGTGAATGAGTCGAGAAATGTCCTTCTGATTCCCACTATTGGGCAAAGGAGGGGATATATGCTCAGCAGATCCTTCCCGCAGACTTGGTATAGAACTGTTCTACTGTGCAGGATTGCGAGTTCACATTTTGATTGCCATTTGCCAGGTGCTTGCAAAATACAAGGTACTGTTGCTGGGAACTGAAATTATAAAGAAACCCTAATGTCTAAGGGACTTAAATCATTCAGGAAGGAAAAGGCTTGAAGGTGGTAACTGTGATGCAAGGTTTACCTGGAAGAAGTGCATTTTGTACAACCAGTGAATATCCAGAAGTACACACGGGGGAAAAATTACTTCCAGCTGGGGCATTCTTTGTGGCAGAGAAGACATTTAGGCAGCCCTGATGGGTGGTAGAAGCTTCAAAGACAGAGTCGTTGAGCATTCTAAGTGGGGAAAAGGGGCGCTGAGCCACAGCCCTTGGGTGGGCAGGATAAGGTGCTGAAAAGTGAGAGAAGAAGCTAAAGGGGGAGGTAGCGACTCCCTTGTGGAATGGAGTGAATGCTGGGCTAAAAGCATTTGACTTTAATTGCTCAGTGGGAAACTACTGGAAATCTGGAGCAGGGGCACAGCATGATTCCAGAGAGGGCTAAGGAGAGATGCTTATTAGCCAGATTTATCTGCGAAATCGAAGCTCTTTTCTTCTTCCCACTGCCTCTGCTTAAAACCTTACTCACAGACAACTCATCTCCATGACAAACAGCTTTCCGGCTTCATTAACTAGTCTCTTTTTAAAAAAAACCACACCCTTCAGATTTCTCTCCCTCCACTGATGTTTTAGTGGAAGCAACCCCGTATAGTGAGTGAGAAGAGGGAAAACCACAAACTTGACTTCAGAGGACCTGGGTTTGTATCCTGATCTCACCACTTACAGTCTCCACAATCTTGGGCATTTTAGGCTTCCTGTGCCTGGGTTTCCTCAGAGGGCTGGTGAGCCATTTCAAAGTGGGCCCATACCACTTTTCAGACTATAACTGTCTGTTCAAAGTCCAGTTGGATTCAGCTCTCAGTACCTCTCTAAGACAGAGAAGAGCCTTCTGCATGCCTATTCCGTTCCTAGCCCAATGCTGCAAACACAGCATGTAGGGGGTTGATAAACGTTTGTGGAATAAAAGAACACAGAAATGAGTGAATGATGAATGATTGGTTAGCTCTGCTTGAAAGCCAATAATAAACTGAAACCAAGCATAGCCCTGTTTCTGGCTGCCTGGGTTTAGTGCTTCAAAACCTGGATGACTTTGAGTTCCCCACAGGAATCAATACTGGAGAAACCATAAGTAATTGCAGTTCCCTGGACAGTCTTTTGTTGGCCTCCCCTGCCTGGGCTTTAATAAGGTTTCATTGACTGCCAACCCAGAAGAAGGCCCACAAAGAAAGACAGTGACTGAGAGTTGGTCAGTGTGAGTGTTAACACAATTTTTCAGACAGGATGTGTATGGCATTAGAAATTTTCCCCCTCACCCCCGAGCTCTCGTGGTTTTGACTTGTGGTAAAACAACTTTTTCCTTTAACCTTTATCTTTTGGTTGCCAGAAGCTGTTTCCAGCTATGCCATTCTTCCAGAGTGTGAAAAGTTATGTTCTGTGCAGTCTTGGTTGGTATATACAGGCATTTGGACAGTCATGGCTGAGGCCATTGGGGCTGTGGAACTAGCAAAGTTAACAGGTTCCTTGGCCATCATACTTGACTTCTCATTGCTCCTGGCAGGCCAGCCTTCCATCTAGAGACTGTAGCATCAAATAGAAAACATAAGTGATGCGGTACAAGAGAGAAGACACCTGGCTGAGTGAGAAGACCGGGGTTCCCCTGTCACCCACTCTGCAGCCCTGGTCAGTCACTCTACTGCTTTGAGCCAGTGCCTTTGTTTATAAAAGGAGGTGATCCTCACCTAACAGGATTATGGGGAAAGCAAATAAAATTCTAGATGTGCAAAAGTGCCAGACCATGTGGGCTGTGGCACTGGAAAGTACAAGGGTACTAACCTTTACTGACAGCTTTGTGCAGGCACCATGCCAAGGGTTAGCATGTATAATTTCATTCAGCGCTCACAGCAACCTGCCAGGCTGCCATGATCCACCTGTGTGAGAGAGGCTAGGTGACTGGCCCAGTGTCATACCACAAGTGAGTGCTGAGCTGAGAATCAAATCAGGGCTCTGCCTTGGACTTCAGAGCTTACTTCTCTTTACCTAGCACTTGGTAGTGGCCATTGAATGCACAGAGTAAATACCGTCTTTTATTCCTTCCTTTTAATTTTCACCACTATGGGTAAAGAATATTGGCCCACCTGTGGTAAGTATTCTCTCTCTCTCTCTTTTTTTTTTTTTTAATTTAGAGAGGCAGTACAGCAGTGAATAGAAGCATGGATGGGTTCTGAAACAAAGCTGCATGGGCCTGAGTGTAGGCTCTATGGGACCTTGGGCTACTTAGCTGACCTGCCTATGCCTCAGTTTTTTCATAAGTAAAATGGGATAATCATACTTACTCGGAGGACTGTTATAAGATTAAGTGGGATATGTGTATAAAATGCTTGGCATGATTCCTGCCACAAAATAAATATGAGCTGCTGCCATTGTCATCTTCGTTATTGCAAACATTCTCCCTCTTGGATTTCTGTAGAAGGCCTAACATAATGCCTTTCATAAGTAGATAGCTCAAATACTCTGAACCTACTATTTTTAAAAAATGAATATTTGAAGTAGAGAAATTAGGGGTGATTGGTTGGAGGGGAATAAAACAAGATCTGTCTTAGTAGTGTCCAAAAACCCTGAATACATATTTTACATTATTAAAAACATTATGTTAACATACATTCTATATAAAAATTAAATTACAAGGGAAAAAAGTTGACTGTTCCTTCCCCTAAACAAATTAATATTTTCATTTGTTTATCTCACTTTTCAATCCTTTCATTTGTTTGGAGTAACATTATAGATAAAATTCTAGCTTTTATTAATTTGTATCAAGGTAATATATAGTAATCTTTTAAAAATAGTACTAAGATATTTAAAACAAAAAAGAGTGGATCCCTGTCCCACCTCTCACCACCCTCTAAACTCGTTCCCTGAAGATGATCACTTATATTTCTTTCAGTATTTCTTCTGGCATTTGTCTCCGGCTTTCTAAATATACTGTTATTCTTGATTTGTCACTTTTAGATACTATCTTTTGACTTGCAATAGATGAAAGTCTAAATGTCTTATATTACCCTTCTCCCACTGCTTCTCCTCTTAGCCTTCCCATTGCAGTTATACACCAACTTTAGTTAAATCAATAGTCAATGTTTATGTAATAACAAGTAAATAATCTTAACTGATGAGGCAAGTATGTGTACTTTTGATTATATTTCTTTTTTGGTATAATTTCTTTTCCCCTTGAAGATGATAATTGCTTTAATTCTTTACTTCCATAATTTTCCATGTAACTAGTCTTAGTTTTTTCTCAGGTTCGTTATTTTTTTTTTTCTCTCACAAACATCAGATATTCCATCAATTTCATTCCCCCTTCCCCCAGAGTACTCTCTCCTGGAGCCCTTTGTTCTCAGCTCCAATCTGGACTGATTACTCTCTAGGCCTATGGCACAACTGTCGTATTAGATATACTGTCTTGCTTACAGCTCCCATGTCCTGGATCCTGTGCCTTCCTTCTCAGAGGTTAACTCCCTCATTTTGCTGGAGCATGTCCTCCTGCAGTGTCCTAGGAAAAGGTATGAAGGTATGAGGGAGTGTGTGTGTGTGTGTGTGTGTGTGTGTGTGTGTATTAGATCTCTTTTTCAAGTCATAACATGTCTGAAAACAATGCCTTTATTTTACCCTCACACTTTTTTAATGATTTGGATTTGGCTAGGTATAAAAATCTTAGGTTAAAGGTAATTTCTCAGAATTCTGAAGGCTTTGCTTTGCTGCCTTCTAGCAAATAGTATGAGTGCCATCACCATTCTGATTCTTATCTGTTTGTATGGCACCTATTTTTTTTTTTTTCCTATCTGGAAACTTAGGATCTTCTTTTTATTCCTGTATTCCAAAAGTTTCATGATGTTAGGCCTTGGTCTGGCTCTTCTTTTCATTTGTTGGCTATTTGGTGGAGCTTTAAATTTGGAAATATGTATCCTTTAGTTCTAGAATCTTTTAAAATAATTTCTTCCCCTCTGTTTGTAATCTTCTTCAGAAATTCATTTAATCATAGCTTGTACTTCCTGAATCCTCTAATATTCTTGCATTTTTTCTCTCCTATTTTCGTTTGTATTTATTCTACATTCAGAGAAATTTCCAGAGTTTTATAATCCAGCCCTTCAATGGAACTTTTATTTTCAAGGTCCATTTTTAGTCTCTGCTTGCTCATTTTTCCTCAGTATCCTGTCCTTGTCAGAGTGTCCTCTCATCTCTTTGAAACTATTATAATTTTGTTTGTTTTAGTTTTATTCTTTTCCCAGCATTGTTTTATTTCCTCCAAGAACATTTTTTTTATTTGTTTTTTTATCTATTTTTTTATACAGAAAACCCCTCTCAGATGTCTGGCTGTCTGAGAATATTTTATGAATGAGATCTAAAGAGCTGATTGAATGCTGCTCTGTGTAGATATGGCTTATCAGCCATTGTGTTAAGAGATCAGGCTTGTGGTGAACGTGGCCTATTAGTTGACTCTCAAATGTCCAAATCTGGACAGGTCTTTTCTCCAGGCTTGACTGCCAGCATTCTGAGATCAGGGCAGGGACACAGAGGCTAAGGTTCCCCAAATCCCATCTGTAGACTTTCCCATGACTCCACCCCTGTATCCCTTTGCCTTACTACTTCCCGAGGGCCTGCTGTCTTTAAGACCTGATTCATGAAAGGATGCTAATGAGCCTGTAGCCCCTTTCTTGTCAGCATCTCCTTTCTCAGTGCTCAAATTGAAGTTCCTCTCCTCAGGCTGAGCCAGTTGCCCACTCTTCCTTCTACTTCATCTTTAAAAAATTTGTTCATATTGTCTACTGATGTTTCCTCTTTATCTTTGAATAGGTATAAAAATTTTCTCTTTCCTAAAACTTTCATGTGGTTTGGGAAGGGGGAGAAGATAATATGCATATGTGGTCAACATTCCACGACTTCTAATGGAGTTTTTTACTCTTTATTTCACTTGTATGCATATTCTTCTGTTTTGTTCATATCCTTTCCCCCTCATCTTCCCTCTTTCCATCTCTTCCATCCCTTCACCCCCAGTAACCAGTGTGTTAATGTTCTGATATATAGCTATCCACATGTTTTTATATGCTCATACAATTATGTATATATATATATATGTATATGTATATATATATGTAATTCAAGCATATATAAATATACAAGAAAGATTTTTTTCATCACTTATTTCCATAGAAAATTGAATCATATAAAAAGTTCCTTGCAACTTGTTTCTCTCGCTCATCAACATATTTTGGCCATTACTCAAGGTCAATAGATATCTATGTAACTAATTCTCTTTAATATTTGCATAATATTCCATAGTAGATAGCAGTCCTTTCAACCCTTTTGGTTTTTATGGACAACGAAATTTAAATTAGATGTCACGTTATTCAGCCATGCCCTATTAATGGGCATGCAATACCACAGAAAAAGAGAAAGCTATTCTTCAAAACTAGCAAAGCTTAATTCTAAAACTCGATAAGTTGTGTACAAAAAAAGAAAACTACACACCAGTCTCAGCTATGAATATAAATGCAAACAAGTCTGCATAAAAAATTAGCAAATTCAATAGTCGATTATTAAAAGAATAATGCACCATAATCAAGTTGGGTTTATTTCAGGAGTGCAAAGTTGGCCCATTATCAGCAAATCAACATAATTCATTATATTAATAAAGGAGAAAATCTACAAAGTTCTGTTAATAAATGCTGGAGAGGTATTTGGTAAGGTTCAGGAACTGTTTTTAATAAAAACTACAAGCAAAATAGTAAAAGAAGGAAAATAATTATGTACAACAGTGACTATCAGAAACCAAGACAAAAAACAATACTAAATACCAAGCTATTTCTGTCAATCACAGGATTAGAGGAGGAGACCCACTGGCATCATTGTTAATCAACTAACCGAATGCGTTTTCAAACCTTTCCACTTCCTCAGTCTACATGAAGATTAGAGCTTTTCATTATGTGCATCCATCTTGCAATGGGTTTGAGTAGCTACCAGTGGATGGTAGGGAGTCATCAAAGTGGGTATCTGTTTGCCTTTTCTAGAAGAGTTCCCCATCTCAAGGTGAAAGAACCAGATTCTTTTCCTCTGTGCCCCGGTTCTAAGAGTCTAAAGTGGGAGGAGAAATAAAACATTCAAGGAAGTTAATCTCACCATTCAAGAAACAGAGTGACACTTGTTAGAGAGCAGAGGCAACTTGTTGTTGAACATGTGAGGAATGTCTCACAGGGCTGCGATGGCCCTGGGACCAGTAGGTGAGAATTAATCCTAAGGACCTGAACAGGATACAGAAAGTCTAGACCCCAAGGGCTTATGAGCTGGTGTCCCAGAAGGGTAGACTATGGATGAAATGACAAGCTTAGAATCACCTCAGGAGCATGCTTGAGGACGTTATCCCTTCATCTGCTTTCTGAGCAAACTATGGTCTTCCTCACATTCTTTAGCCCTGCCTCCCTCCTCCCCAGAGCCCTGCTTACATGCATATACCAAACCTCTCTGTTGCCCTTAAAAGTCACATTTCTGGTCTGCTTCAACATCAGACTTCTGCCCACACATGGTTTTGGTTCGCTTTGTGAGTTAAGATAACTGGAAACACCTGAGCCTGAGTTCGCCCTTGCTCCACTGCCGTGTCTGAGTGTGTGGAGGTCGTCTCATATAATAATAGCTTCCATTTATTGAGCTCTTATATGCCAGGCTCTACAGAAAAGGAGCCAATAATTAAAAAGCAGCCATTATATGCCAGGCACTGGACAAATATTGTCTCATTTAGCAGGCAACAAAATTCCTCATAATGATTCTCCTAGGGCTTCTAGTAAGCTTCCTGTTTTACAGTGTGGGAGCATGTATTATTTCACTTAATTGTATAACTAGTACACAAATATATGTCCATTGTTTAAAATTTTTTATAATAGACATTAAAAGTCTGTAACACGCACACACCACCATCGCTATGAGCCCACACCCTGTCCCAAGATCTTTATTTCTATTTGTATCATTTAATCCTACACAACACTGTAAAGTTGGTATTGTGTTTCTTCACATTTTGTAATTGAAGAAATCAAGGCTTGACAGTGTTAGGTATCTTGAGGCAACTTGATTCCAGGGGTATGTGCAGGTTTTCCAAAGCAGAATCAGCTGGCCAGACTTAAGCCCGGTGATTACATTTCCCTAAAAATGTTTGTAACTGGGGCTTCTAAATCTGGCCCTCCAGAACTCCTCTGGGTTAGAGTTAACACATATTACTAAAGTGGGAGGCAATTTAATATACCATTTGTGGTTCAGTTGCCTCATCTATGAAATGAAGCTAAGGACACTTAGTCCTAAGTGTGTTATGAGGATTCTTGAGACAATATGTATAAATCACCCAAAACAGCATCTGGCACATCTGCCTCAAGGAGTCTATAGGGACTTAGTGAAATTTCGGTAACAGAGACCAGAGCTTTTATTCCCACCTCTTGCAGCACTGTTTTCAGACCGAAGATTGGAAGCCTCAGAAGATTTAGAGGACTTTTCACCAGCACACCCTAGCAGAAGCCTGTCAGTGTCTTTTAAAGTCAGAAGGTTCCCAGCTCATAATGGTTACTCAGAAAACACCAGTTCTGTTTTGCCATCCATTATACCCACTTCTTATTCTTTTTCTCTTCAGTTGGACAGGGCAAGTGTGGGGAGGATATGGCTCCCTTCCCTGAGACTGGCCCCCAAAAGTGAGAAGGGATAGCTGTGTGTATTTCATTCTCAAGAACGAGCCAAAGGAAAGTCCGGAGCCTGGTTTGTGAATTAAAGTTCTTTCACAGCTGTAATTACTTCCTTCTTTTTTCCTACAGGGGCTAAACTGCACAGTCAAGAATAGTAAGTCATCTTTTTTTTGTACTTGTTGCTTTGTTAATAAAGTGCCAACCTCGTGCTGATCCCTGAGAGAAGAGCTGCCATTCTTCTCCTGGTTTAGGGTGAGGGCTACAGCCTTCAGCAGGAGTTGTCCTTGAAAGCCTTGCATGCACACGCCTGTGCTTCCTATCAAGACTGTTCATTGTGCGAAGGTCAGGAAGTCAAAGCAGAACTGTCCTTTGAATTTTAAGAGTATCCTCTTGGGCGCTTCCCCAGTGGGTCTGTAATCCAACTTGATTTGCCAGAGCTTGTCACTGTAAAGTGAGAGACATTTGTGGCGTTGATTTCATTTTGTGTTTTAATTGAGGAAGGAGGCACATATTTCAAGTTTCTGTGTTCATTGGGGACTCTGACATATAAAAGTAAAGCAGTTCTACCCCATCCTTCCTCTGCTCTCATTTCCAACCATTGCTTCATCTCAAAACCAAGTTGTGTGCTTTGTCTTCTCTCCTGAAATGTCTTTTAGACTTCAGAGCTTTGCAGTGACCCCAGACAAGCATGAGAAAAGATGGAGTAGGACAGGGAAGGGGAGAATTCTGCCTAAGATCACAGGCCCCTGACTGTTTAAGATCCAGCTCTCTGGACTCACTGCCAGGCATCTTGCTTGCATGCTTTACTTTCTTACAGTTTCTTCAGTTTCTCACAGAACATGAAAATCTCTAATTTTTGCTTCTCCTGGCTACCAGGTACCTGCTTGGATGACAGCTGGATCCACCCTCGAAACCTGACTCCTTCATCCCCAAAAGATGTTAAGGTGCGGCTGCAGTTTGCCCACACCCAGCATGGAGACCACGTCCCTGTGCTTCAAATCAAATGGACACTGCAGACAGATGGTGAGTGGGCATGTCATTGGGCCCTGTGAGATTCTACCC
This sequence comes from Rousettus aegyptiacus, assembly GCF_014176215.1. Lineage (NCBI taxonomy): Eukaryota > Metazoa > Chordata > Mammalia > Chiroptera > Pteropodidae > Rousettus > Rousettus aegyptiacus. The sequence goes on along the minus strand of NW_023416295.1, from coordinate 93,306,782 downwards.
ACGTCCAGTGAACCCATAAACTCGAGCATCTGGCTCTCCCATCAGATTCAGATTTGGGTTCCCAGAGCTGTGCTCAGACATGAGGGCCCAAATTCAGTACTGAGAGGATCCACCATTTCATGCAGTTAATACTTCTTCAGTGTTTTAGCTGTTAGCCCATAATATGTTCTCATTCTACCATCTTTCGTGAAAAGCCTTTTTTCAGCCTAAAATCTTTTATCACCCGGGACGGGGGGGGAATGTCAAATGGTTAATTCTGTGACTGCAATATCGAATGTTTACTGGAAAGATGGTAACACATTTGTCAGCCTGCTTTTTCCCTTAATTTAGGGGCTGTCATTTCTTGAAACAACATCCCCCAAATCTTTTAGAGATAGGGGGTTGTACTACAGAATTGAGAAGATCGGGGATAACAAGAGCCAGCCCCAGTTTGTGATCAGGGCCTGGGGGAGGGCAGAGGGTGTTCTCTTGGTAAGTCCCCACCTCCTACTGCCGTCGCAGCCTCTTTAAGGGTGGTGGGAATGGCAGAGTTAGACATCCATGCTCTGTTGCCCGTGCTCTCGCCACCAATTTGCCAAGCCTTTGCTTCTAGCCCAGTATAAATTGTCACTGGTCCTTGTCCAGCTGAGGTGTAACTGTCTGCAGGGTAGGAGGCTAACTTCGTTCCAAGAGTAAGCTGGGAGGAACAGGAAATGGAGGGTTGGGTTAAGACAGACAGATGTTTTTTTAAGAGTGAGCAAGCAGAACCAACAGGGAAGTGACACACCCAGTAGTTTGTCTCATTGATCTGCATCTGTGTCTCTCTCCACCATCTGACCTTCAGCCAGCATCCTCTACCTGGAGGGTGCAGAGTTATCTGTCCTTCAGCTGAACACCAATGAGCGTTTGTGTGTCAAGTTTGAGTTTCTCTCCAAACTGCGGAGTCATCACAAGCGGGTAAGAATCCAGCTCCTATTAAGATCATGAGGAGCAGAACATGTTTTTGGAAACTTCTTAGACGCGCCTAGCCCTGCTTTTCCTTCCAACTTCCCTAGCTAGTCATTATAAAGAGAGTTGAATGGGGAGAGGACTTCCCCAGCCCTGCTTCCTGTCATCTTCGTCTGTGCCTGAGATTAATCTGGGCCCTGCCTCCAGAAAGGAACAGCCTTGCCTAGACTAGAGAACCATAGTAGAAGGGATACAACCAAATGAGTTCTGCAGCAATTTCAGCTCCTTTCGATGCTCACAACCAGATGGTAAATTGTTCATTCTCATTTACTTTGTTTAAAGCCATGGTTCTCAAAGTGCGGTCCCTAGACTAGCACATCTGCATCACTTGGGAACTTGTTAGAAATGCAGATTCTAGGGCCTCAACCCAGACCTGCTAAACCAGAAGCTCTGGAATGAGGCCCAGCAATCTCTTAACTAGCCGCATGGTGATTCTGATGCAAGCTCCAGTTCGAAAACTGCTACTGTAAATCTGCAAAAAGTGGCCATTTGCAGATCTCCCACAAACACAGGCAGCAAAGGCAGATTCCACTCTCCCATGTTTAATTAGGGCCTCCAAACTTGACTGTTAGGCAGATGGTGATGACCAAGTGCCCAGATAATTTAGAAACCAAGGACTCCACCCTGCTCAAAATAAATGAGCTGAGTAATTAGAATAGGAGTTGGAGTCCATATCTGTCTTCTGCACCATTTAGAAAATATCTCCCCACACTTTCTATCATCTCTGCAACAAAGGAACATGCCAGCCCAGGGTGGCTGGGGATCTCTCTAGACATCCCTCTGTAATTTTGTGCTCCAGAACATTCTCAGGCGATCCCTGGCTTTCCCATTTAAGGAGGAAGAGTCATTTAACAAATAGTTTTTAGCTGCCTGTTGTGTGCCAGCTCTCCAATAACGCCAAGTCCTCTGGCTCGGCTCTCTGACACCATCGTTCTGCACTTTGAGAAGGCTATTGGGGAGGAGTACTGTTGTGCTGTCCCCCAGATTCTCTTGCGTATGACCCTATACTGATGAGGCCAGATATGGGTTTTTCTAAATAGGCAGGAAAGATCAAAGGAAACAGAAGAGCAAAGATATGGAAGCCTCTGATTTTGGATCTTGTTATAGTGGTTGTTTCTTTTTATTTTGACTGATCTTTTAGGGGTGAGTAGGGTGGGCTTCTTTGGGTATAGCTGAGTGAGAGGCATGGTATGTGACCTGTCCAACCTCCCCTTCCTCCCTTCTCTACAGTGGCATTTTACCTTTAGTCACTTTGTGGTAGAACCTGGCCAGGAATATGAGGTGACCGTTCACCACCTGCCCAAGCCCATCCCTGATGGAGACCCAAACCACCAGTCCATGAACTACCTCGTGCCTGGTAAGAGTGCCCTACCAAGCCCTTCCCTTCCCCACATGGCTCTGTAAAAGAAAGCAGCAGGTGGCCCAGACATCAGCATCCCTGCTCAGCTGGACAGTGGCTACCATTGTCAGCATGTGGTACCCACAGAACAAACGGATGCCAAGGATAGGGAGCTCTCTGGTGTGTGGCTGCAGCCTCTACTCCCTGAAGGCAGAGCCTGTTCTCTGTTGGCACAAACAGGGGATATTGGCCCAAAGCCCCAGGAGTTTTATGAGAACCAGAGTCTCTCCCTCTGTCCAGAGAAGCACTTCCTGCCCAGAAAGTATCAGGAAGACAAGCCACTCTTGGAAGAGTTATAACCCCTGCTCCCAGCCTCATCCCAACTTCCATCACCTTGTTCTTCACTTTTACCCACATCCTACCTGCATTTATTTTAACACCATCCCATGTATGACACCATTTCCTCTTCCCTACTAAGCCATCCTGCCTATGAATACTGCCAGGTTTATCTTTTAAAACAGCATTCAATGTGTGTACACCTTCTCTTTCTCTGTTCTCATTGTTTGAAGCCAGCTGCATTTGGAACATCAGTCCCCTTCCGGACAGAGTCTGGGTCTTATACCTATTTGTGCAATCACAAGAACCTCACAAATTGCCTTGCCTATAGTAGGTAATCAGGAAATGCTTGTTAAAGATGATGATGACCTTCTTTATCTCTGGAGCATTCCCTACAAACACACACACACACGCACACGCACACACATTCACACTCACACACTCACACTCTGCTTACACTATGTTAGTTTTCTTCATCTTACTCATCACTCTCTGACATTATGTTGTTATATTTGTGACATTGTGCATTTATTCAACTCTTCTACTAGAATGTAATCTCTGGACAACAGGGCCTCTATCTTATTCACCACTGAATCTCTAGTGCCTAAAACAGTACCCGACACATATTGAAAGCTCCATGTGTATTTGTTGAATGAGTGAATCTCCCCCAGACCCCTCCCCTGTCCCTTAAGTAGACCGCCTTAGTCCTTGTCACTTATGGCAATTCGTATCTGTCACAAGGTTTCTTAAATGAATATAGAAACATTATAGTCAAGGAAATTGGGGAAGGGGATCAAGAAGGTATCTGTGGGGCAGTGGTCCTTAATGTAGTCCCCACACCAGCAGCCTTGTCAAGTTACCTGGGAACTTGTTAGAAAGGGAGATTCTCAGAACCCAGCCCGCACCTTCTGAATCATACTACCGATGATGGCACACTCCACGGAGGAGCAAAGAACAAAGTCCTCTCATTATAAAAAGGCAGAGGCAATCCTGGAGAAGAAGCTACAGTAGGGAGAGAAGGAACTGGACTGGACCAAGATTCTTTGGCTACACAAAGCAAGCTCAGGAGAAACACACATGAATCTGGAGGGTTCCCTGAGAGAGTAGGGTGACACAACAAGGTCCACCCCAACGCTGTGTGACCTGTGGCCATGATCCAGTCCTGGGGCTTGCTTTGAAGGGACCATCCTTGAACAGGCTCCCCAAAAAGAAAAGGTTGTTATCCCTGGCATCAGCAGTCTGGAACAGCAAACTTTCCAAGGCAGAGGCTTAATGGTTTCATTTCTTTCCTGGGTCTGCAGGCTGCGAGGACCCCGAGATGAGGATAACCACGCCATGTGTGAGCTCAGGTAACTGTGGCCGGCAGCCTCACCAGGGGAGCTTTACTTGGTTGCACACACACGCCTGTTCCTCACTCCCAGCTTGTGTCTGTGCCCTGGGCAGGCAGCCTGTGGCAGCCTCACATCACCGTGGACACTCTGGAAGCCCACCAGCTGCAGGTCAACTTCACCCTGTGGAATGAATCTGCCCGTTACCAGATCCTGCTGGAGAGTTTCCCACACACAGCGAACCAGACGTGTTTCAAGCACGTAATGGATATACCCATGGTAACTTTCTGCCACTCTTAGCCCCTCAAACGGAGCTCACCTCTCCAGGCCCTCAGCCTCCAGGCCTCCAGGCCTTCAGCCTCTCCTCCTGATCCTAACAGCTCTGTTGCCAGAGGCCCAGCACTCAGCGCTGTGCTTAGTCCGTTCCGATCCAGGGCTGCTTCGCTCTTTTTCCTTCCTTTTGGTATGTCGTGAATACAGAGTTCGTGCTGTGGTTGAGGTTGCCTTTTGTTCTTACAGTCTGTAGTTGATAGAATGTAGCTGGTCTCTGCCCTGCCCACCACCCCCTCCCTTTTTGTCCTTCCCTCTACCGCACTCTCTCTGTTCTCTGTTTGTTCTGCTTTGTTCATTTCACTTATTTCAAAAAGATTTGAAGATTTTTTTAAATGTGGAAGTGAAGACAGAGAGAAAATAAAGATGAGGCAATAACATGAAGCCCAGGTGTAATGAGCACAGAAAATGTGTGCCACACTGCTGGGTGTAAGCAGAGATTTGTCCCCGTGATCCTCTGCAGCCAAAGCAAACAGGGAAATACCAGTCACTAGCTGTGTTTATGAGTTAACAACACACCTGGTGTGCCAGGGAAATGTAGCCTTCCCAGGGCAGAAACCTGAAAGGTGCTTCTCCTGGTGGTCTTCCCGCGGGCACACTGATGGGTGAGGAAGGTTGTCATCACCATCCTACAACACTGTGGCCAGCTCCTGTCCAGCTAGCTTCACCCGTCCTCTCCTCTCTCTTCAGCCCACACGGGAGAATTTCCACCAGCGGTCTAACGTCACACTCACCCTACCGAACTCTAAGTGGTGCTGCCGCCACCAAGTACAGGTGGGTGAGCGTTGTGTAGACAGGTGTGAGAGAACGTGCACAAGTGGACGTTTCTGCGAGATGGGCGAGGGGTGGAGGGAGGGTGGCTGATGCACCGGCGCTCCCTCCAAGGACCCAGCAGCAGTGGGGGCTCCCTGCCTGGTGAGACACCAGCCCTGCCTTCGCCAGCCCTGCCGCACCGGGGCGAGGCTCCTTCGACCCCCTCTCAGTGATGGGTGGTCTGCCCAACAGCCACGTGGAGACCCTGGAGCAGCCAGCCAGCTCTGTTACTCTGCTGGCAGGAAAGCAGCAGTGGGGGCTCCTTGTCCCCCAGTATCTCGGGGTCCCTCTCTTCCCTGCTCTTCCCTGCTCTTCTCTGCTTTCGCAGATCCAGCCCTTCTTTAGGAGCTGTCTGAATGACTGCCACAGACACTCCATGGTGGTCCACTGTCCAGACATTCCAGGCGCTCCAGGTAGGAAGCAAATGCCTGTCCTGGGGCATATTCTGGATGAGAGTGGATGAAGGTCCACAGCATGACCTGAACCCCGACTTGGTCCTAAGGGTGGGGGCAGAGTTTAACGTGGGCTTTAGGGAGACACTCTCCTGAGTCGGACTCCTGACTGCCTTTCATTAGCTGTGTAGCCTCAGACAAAGTACTTAATCTTTCTGATCCATAAATGCTATGACTGGAAAAATGGGAATTGTTGTTGTCACAGAGTTAGTGACACTCCCTGGACAGAATGAAGTGCTTTAACATGTCATCATTTATAATCCTCACAAGTTGTAAATCATAGTGCTAAGACGTGAAGACTCACTCCCCCAGGTTCAGAGATAAAGAAACTGAGGCACAGAGCTGTTACGTAACTTGTCCAAGATCACACACCAGGGAAGTGGCAGAGCCTGTTCGGAAGCCATCTGCAGCCTAACACGGGGCCACAGTCAGAGCCGGGCAGAAAGCAGCAGACAGTTGTGCTAGCCGGAACGCAAACCTGGGCCTCCCACCTGGAGGGTGGGGCATCGCTTAGTAGACCAGCCACTCAGGTGTTTCATGGATGGTTTCAGCAAATTTAACCCATGTCTGAGGAGCTCCGTGCAGGGCCAGGGCCATTGGCAGGCCCTCAGTGGGTGTCAGTGATGGTTTTGTGATTACTGCTGATAATTAAAAATACTGTTTCTTTGTTCTCATTGCGGACTCGATTGCAGGTAAGCCCAGCACTCCTTCCCATAGTGGGCCGCAGGAGCCCTGCGGGGACATTCCTCAGGGGCCACATGAGAAGTCCTTGACTGGGCCTTGTGTAGGCCGGGCACACAAAGCTGAACAGAGAGCCTCACTCAGGGATGGGCGAGATCACCAGCGTGTCATGGTGCAGGCCAAAGAGGCCAGCCTAGGCTGGGGGACCTCAGGGCCAGCATAGCAGGCCTCCTGGCCACATCACTCATGCTGTTCTGTTCACCACAGACTCCATCCCCCTGTGGGTGTACGGGTTCATCACGCTCATCTCCGTCCTTCTGGTGGGCTCCGTCATCCTGCTGATCCTCTGCATGACCTGGAGGCTATCCGGTAAGGGCCAGGCTCTGTGGGGTGGGTCCTGGGGTTTTCCCCTCTGCTCCTCTCTCTATTCCTGTGTCCCCCGTCCCAGTCCAGGCTCTGGATGGCTGTGCTCAGAAGGCACCTTTCACTCTCAAATTTAGTACAGACTTTGTCTCTTGTTAAGAACTCAGAGCCAGCTCCACCACTTATACCTGGGCAAATTACTTAATTCTCTGAGCCTCGGGTTCCTCCTTTGTAAAATGGAAATTATAATGATACCCACATCATAAAATAATTGTAAAGATTACATAAGATAATGCATATGAATTCTTAGCATAGTGCCTGGCACATGATATTTGCTCAGTATACATTAGCCACAGTTAGATTCATTGATATTTAAATTAATTTTGTTAAAAGCAGGTTGGAAAGAGCAAGGGCGGTGTTTCCCTCCATCAGACATGATCAGCCAGGCAGGTGGGGACAACCTGAGCAACACCATCCTGCAGCCCCCAAACTTGTACCCCTGAGGTCAGGGAGAATAGCATGGCAAGGGACAGCATGATGTGGTAGAGAAGTCCATGGGGACCCAGAGCACAGGGCTGTGCACCCCAGCTCTGCCTCACTGGTCTGCAGTCAGGCAAGTTGCTAACAAATCATAGATTTGATTGTCTTTTCTGGCAAATGGGGTCACAATGCCTTTCTCTCAGGGCTATGAGGATTAAATGATACAGCAAGGAAGGTGCTCTGATGGCGAGTTAATAGCTTGTTAGTGAGTTAATAACTATGCATTTGCCATCCCGTGGTAGCCCTCTCCTGCTAAGCAGGAGAGAACATGCATCCTCAGGTGAGGGGCGCGGCCTTTTCCTGCCCCTCCAGGACCCTGGGCTCCTTTAGCCATCCAGGGAGCCATTTCCACACATAGAAGGCTCATCAGGATTATAGGGAGGGTCAAAAGAGTTAACGTCTCTGCAAGTGCTTCATAAACTTTAAAGCTCTCTGTCGATGTCAGGGAGGCTTCTTGTTTCATTTTGCTGTTGCCCTTCTGAGCTTTCCTAAAGTGCCCCCACCACAGGGGGAAGGAAGGGACAGGAAAGAAACCTCACTCCTTATTTAGCTGACTTTTGAGAGTTCTGGAGAAAAGCCCGAAGGGTGGGGTTTGAATGAAGGCTCTAAGTGTCTTCCTTGGCCACCCATGGCTTCTGTTCCTGCGGGCGGGCGGTGGCGGCGTGGCAGCATGGCGGCGTGGCGCCGAGGAGTTGACTCCTGTACTGCAGTTCCCTTCATTGCATCTTAAGGAGGAGCAGTTGCTCACGTGTGTTGGTTTCCCTTTGTCACCTCAGAAATAGCAGGAGGAAATGTAAGCACACCCAGCAGAGGCCGCTTCCAGGGACGTGTTGTAAGATTTATGCCTCCTGCAAGGACGCCTCTGGGGAAGGGCTTTTCCTCAAGTGTGGGGTCTCCTTGGGGGCGGCCAAACCTGTGGGGAGGGGGGACCAGAACTGGAATGAGGGACCAGAGGTTCTGGCTGGGTTAGTGCCACAGGATACTTGTGACTCCAGCTGAGTGCATGCGATGTGCCAGGCACTTCACATTCACGGTCTCATTTAATCCTCCACTACAGACCCATCTTACAGGGGAAGAAACTGAGGTTCTGAAGTGTTAATAACTTTCCCAGATCTCACACTTCATCATGGCCAACCAGGATTCACATCTGAGCAATTCCACACAGCACAGTCCACCTGCGAAGGCCCACAAGCATCTGACAACCGCTGCCTCAGGCTGCCCTACGTCGGGTGGGGCAGCCATCCCCTCAGTCGGCCCTGTGAGCTGGTTTCTCTTTCTCTTCCAAAAGTGCTGCTCCAATGTTTTCTGTTTCTTTTCAGGGTCTTATCATGAAAAATATGGCAATGACACTAGAGACACAGGTCAGTGCGTCATGGCATGGGTGGGCTTGGTTTGGTGTGTGCGTGTGTTCATGGATGTGATAGAGGGTTCTCCTGAGAACATGGGTGGGGTGCCTACTGCAGTGTACCTCCTGAGTCCCTTCAGGAGATGCCCCCTTTTAGAGGACCCACCTGCTACACCCCCACACAGAGGGCACCTCAAATGGAAAAGCCAGGGTAATGTTTTTTTAAATCACTTGGACAAGGAAAAAATGACCAGGTACCATATTTTGTGAAAACAAGTCCTCCTTATAATAGACATCTCTGTTCCATAGGCAGGCCTTTGTGCCTTTGTTTCTTTTTAATTAAAATAATTAAAGTATAGGCTAAAGGCCAGCTAGAAATATAAGACAGAGAAATTAGATTCTTTTTTCCAGAACATACCAGACTGTGATTTTTTTCAAGCAGCCAAAACGGGTGAAACAGCAACATTCGGCTTGTCCAAGGCCTCAGTTGCATTTCTTAGGCTAGGGAGCTAAGCAGTGCCTGGTCCCTCCCCTCAGCCTGTGGTGTGAAATGAAGGTCAGCGCAGGCACACACCTGAACTTATAGGCTTGGCTTCTCTCGTTTCCCCCAGATGTCTTGTCCACTGCTGACCTGATGCCCCCTCCCCTAAAGCCCAGGAAGGTCTGGATCGTCTACTCTGCTGACCACCCACTCTACGTGGAGGTGGTCCTAAAGTTTGCCCAGTTCCTGCTCACCGTTTGTGGCACCGAAGTGGCCCTTGACCTGCTGGAGGAGCAGGTCATCTCAGAGGTGGGGGTCATGACCTGGGTGGGACGCCAGAAGCAGGAAATGGTAGAGAGCAACTCCAAGATCATCATCCTGTGTTCCCGAGGCACCCAAGCCAAGTGGCAGGCCATCCTCGGCTGGGAGGAGCCTGCCATCCAGCTTCGCTGTGACCACAGCAAACCCGCTGGGGACCTTTTCACAGCAGCCATGAACATGATACTCCCAGACTTCAAGAAGCCAGCCTGCTTTGGCACCTACATCATCTGCTACTTCAGTGACATCAGCAGTGAGAGTGATATCCCCGACCTCTTCAATATCACTTCCAGGTACCCACTCATGGACAAATTTGAAGAGGTTTATTTCCGGATCCAAGACCTGGAGATGTTTGAACCTGGCCGGATGCACCGTGTTGGGGAGCTCACGGGGGAAAACTACTTGCAGAGCCCCAGTGGCAGGCAGCTGAAGGAAGCCGTGGAGAGATTCCGGGAGTGGCAGACTCAGTACCCTAATTGGTTTGAGCGCGAGAACCTCTGCTCGGCAGATGACCAGGACCTCGAGTCCCTGAGTGAAGAGATATTTGGAGAGCCACTGCTGCCACCAGGAAAGGGAGTGGTGAAGCAGAAGCCCCTGTTGCGGGAGCCTGGCCCAGAGGGCCACCTGGTGGTAGACCTGCTCCTCGCCGGGGAAGGAGCGGGAGTGGCAAGGCTGCAAGCTCAGCTTCAGCCCCAAGAGCAGCTGGCAGCCCCGATCGCCCAAACCGCGGTGCTCTCAGTGGAGGCGGTCCCTCCCGCTCAGGCCGTGGAACCCGTCCCGCATGCTGAGGGAAGCAGCCCAGCTAGCCGTTTGGCTGTCGTGGATGGAGGTGAGGCCTGCCCACTGCTTGAGGGCTGTGGCCCTGGGCGGAATAGTGTCCTCTTCCTCCCCATGGACTCAGAGGACTCACCTCTCTGCAGCACTCCAATGGCATCGCCCGACCCCCTCCCAGAGGACGTAAGGGAGCAGCTCGAAGGCCTGATGCTCTCACTCTTCCAGCAGAGTCTCAGCTGCCAAGCCCAGGAGGGATGGAAGAGACCTGTGGTGGCCCTCAAAGACCCATGCTCGCCCTACGAGGAGGAGCAGCGGCAGTCGGTGCAGTCCGACCAGGGTTATATCTCCAGAAGCTCCCCACAGCCCCCTGATGGGCTTACGGAAATGGAGGAAGACGAAGAAAAGCAGGACCTGGGAAAGTTGTCGGAGCCACTCTCTCCTGAGGCCCTGGAGAGCTTGAGAAGCCTCCAGCGACAGCTTTTTTTCCAAGAGCTTCAGAAGAACTCTGGCTGGGACAGCATGGAGCCAGAGAGGCCAGTCATGTAAGACCTCCCAGACCCAGAGCGTTGTGATAAGGGGGTGTGTGTATACATGGGTATACACATGTGCCTGTAAATGAGTGTATATTCATGTGTGAAATGATACCTTTAAAATGTAAATGTCTTGATTCTGATGCCTGGGCATCCCCTTTCATTTTTCTTTCTGTGACCATCGGTCATCTTCCATCCCCACAGAAATCCACAGCTCATTCCCAGGAGCTAGTGGATGTGTCCTTGAGTTCCCATCATTCATTCATTCGTTCATTCATTCAACATTGATTTTACACCTGGAATTGCCCCCGGCCACCAAAGAGCTTAACATCTAGCAAGAGCGACAGATTAGCAAAGAGAAGGATGGTCATGCACAGTGTCAAGGCTGACCAGAGGTCTGCCCAAGGCTGTGAAACACAGAAGGTGCACCTGGCCCAGGGAAAATTCCTGGACAGGTGCTTTATGAGCCGAAGGAGAAACTAGTTTCCTGGGCCAAGAGATTGTGGTTGAAGAAGGCACCAGTCTTGGGAAAGGGAGCAGCATATGGGGTAAGGGCTGGGAGGTGAGTAGGCCCTGGGCCCATCAGCAAACTGCAAGTTTAACCTGGAGAGGAAGGAGGGAGGTATGAGAGATGTGATGGAGCGGTAACCAGAGCCCAGGCTGGGAGTTGGGGCATCAGCCTGAAGGCCCGGGACAAATTGAATGCCCTGCAGAAGAGCAGGCTGAGAGCCAAACATACCTGGAAGCCACCTCAGATTATCTTGGAGAGAGACAGCGTAGACATCTATGATATGAAACTAAACAGCATTCAGCAGGGAGATAAGTCTGAAACCCCGAGTTCACATTTTGGCAGGCGGTCGGTGGGAGAGCTATGGCTAAGGATGCTTCTGGGGCTGCCGGCTGGGAAGCACTGGCAGCTGGGAGCCCTCAGCTCCACACTGGGCTCCAATGGCAAAGTGAATTGAGTAAGATATGGAGGGCCCATAACCGCGTGGGAGGACAGGTGGCAGTGGGAGTGCGGTGGCAGTGAGGAAAGGAAGAGGAAGGTATGCCACTCTGTACTTAAAGGTCTGAGGTTCGAAAACAGCATTTGAGAAGAGATGCTAAGTCCCAGTATTCAAAGCTGTTCCTGGAAGAGCATACTGAGATGCCATCTGTCCTTGGAGCTGAGGGTTCTCCAGCACCATGCTTGAGTCGTTAACTATTGCCCCAAGTTTCAACAAGGAGGAGAGGGTTCTGAAATGTGATGGGAAACCAAATATCACAGATGTACATGTGAGCATGAAAAGGATTGTCAATAAAAGAATGAATAAATTTGTTAACTCTAAGAATTTCCTGGTAGTTATTGTGAGTCATATGTTACCATAGGTCAACAAGTTCCTAGTTGTAGAGTTCTTTCTTCTGTGATTGCCAAGTAGCAACAAGACCATCAAGGCCTAAGTCCCAGATGGTGTGTAGTCCAGACCCACCCCAACAGCATCAAGGGACCAGGTGAGGGAGTGCTATGGATGACATGTCTGTGTTTCCTCAAAACTTTTAGATTGACACCTAGTCCCCAAGATGGTGCCATTAGAGATAGAGCCTTTGGAAGGTGATTAGGTCATGAGGGTGGAGCCTCATGAATGGGATTAGTGCTCTTATAAAAGAGACCCCAGAGAGTTCCCTCTACTCTCCTGCCATGTGAGGACATAGCAAGATAGTCATCTGTGAACCAGGAAGCACACTCCCACCAGACTGAATCTGCCTGTACACTAATCTTGGCCGTCCCAGCCTCCAGAGCTGAGAAATAAACATCTGCTGTATATAAACTGCTCAGTCAGGTATTATAGCAGCCTGCACAGACTAAGACAGGGAGAAAAGGAACCGAAGCCTCCCAGCCATCAGCCTCTCGGGATCCATCTTCGGTAACCCTGGAGGTGAGCATCATTGTGTCCAGATGCCTACCAAGCTCTCGACATTTACCCAGCTTCCAGTGAGCACATATTAAATGTCCAGAGTGTGGAATTGCATGGTGGACTCCTTACCTTGCGAGAGCCAGGGCTCCCTCCCTGGCAGCAAAGCAGCCTAAACCAGTGCGGTCCTGGTGCCCAAAAGCGCACTTGCATTTGAATTGCATTCCCCACAAACTTGGAATTCTAGCTCTGCTGGTCTTTGAGGCCAAATGTCTTCAGTTGGCATTGTCCACTATGACCCTTTTCTCTCCAAAGCTGCTGCTTTTTTCCTAACAGCTTTATGGAGCTATAATTCACATACCTACAATTCGCAGTTGACCCTGTGCAGTTCAATGGCTTTTAGGAGTTCAGAGTTTAGCAATCATCAACATAATCAATTTTAGAGCATTTTTTTTCCCCAAAAGGAAATCCAGCACCCCTTAATCATCACCACGAAGCCCTCTAACTTCTCTGTCCTCAGGCAACCACTAACCTTACCATCTATGTATTTACCTGTTGTAGACATGTCATATATAAACAGAATTGTAAAGTTCCCCAAGTCTTCTTGGCCCTCTCTTTAATGCCATTTCTTTGTTGATCCTAGGTCACTTCCCCTTCCCTAGGGACCCCTCCAAGAACAGATGTCCTCCAAGCTGTGGCTTTCCCACTTTTCTGGCCCTCTTCCTGATAGAGTGCAACAGAGGTGGCTCAACGTGGGCAGCAAGACCCAGAGTCAATGCATGACCAAAACACCCAGTGTAGTAGCCTGTGACTAGTGGCCAGTGCAAGCCTCCAACTCCTGGGTGGATTTCCACGAGTTTTGCCTGTCTGCTATCATGATTCTAGTCAGAGAAAAAAGGTGGGAGGAGGGGTTCTGATTAGATGGCGGGTGATCTAGATATCACTTGATAACAGGGCTGCTTACAACTTTGATTTTAAACCAGTTTCTCTTTCTGCAGGAAGGTCTTCAGCAGCGTTTAGGCTTTGAGGGGCTTTGTTCAGTCATTTAAACATTTATTCAGTAGTTTGAACTGAGATCTCTAGATGCCAGAGTATGATGGATTTTACTTTTTTCCCGCTGATCTCTGAATATTAAATAGGGCACATGGGAGAAGGTGTACTTACAGTGCAATGTGCGATTTTCATTCTGTGGCCTTTAGGCTCTGCAATTGATGTTCTTCCCAAATAAGGGGAGAGCCAGCCCTGTTCCAGTACCTCCTGAGAAGGCTTGCCAAGGAAGGGCCACAAGACACAGTCTGCCCCAGGCTCTGCAAGACAGTAGGGGCTCATGTATGCTTGAACTCAGAGTAAAATGCAGAGCTGGTGCTCCAGCCCCAGCCCTGGGCCTCAAGTCGGGTGTGTTGGAGAGTTTCCTGAAAAAGAGGCTGGCGACAGTTAACACAAGTCTGGGCCCTGGGCTCCACTGCTTGCCAGCCAAGTGACTTGTTATCTCTCTTAGGCTTCAAGTTGCTTATCTCTAAAATGGGTGCAGCAGGAATTCCTGTTTCACAGTGGTCTTGTGAGGAGTGGATGAAATATACATGTGAAACACTTAGGTGCTGTCCCGTTCCCAGGAAGCACTAGACACGTGGTGGCCGTCACTTGGTGCAGATGTTTCCTCCCCTCCCACACTGCTGCCATTTAAAGAGCCCAGAGGCTCCCTCAGGTCCCTTTGCCTCTTAGCGAGGAGAAGCGCTCTGACCTGGTCCGGGCCAGAGCAGTTCATGAACCTGGAGTACTGTTTATCTAGCCTTTTTTCCTGTTGTTACTGCTTTCTTTCTCGAGTGTTTGCTTTTTCAGATTATAAAAGTAATATATGATTCAATATTTGGCATATATTAGGAGCTCAATAAATGTGTTGGCTGAGTGAATATGCTCATTGTGGGAAAATGGAAACAATATAGATTATATGTTATGAAAAATACAAAGTAAAGCAACTGCCCCCAGCCTATGGGTGTAAGCTGTGAAGTTCAGGTGTGCTGTTGACTTCTGCCAGGATGGAACACTTGCCGCTGTCTACTTCCCACTCAGTGTCTCCCACATCACCCCTAAATGGCTCCCAGGTCCCTCTCCTTTCTTTTGGCCTCTCCTCAGTTTTCCATGCCCTGCCGCCTCTCCCAGATCTTGGCACTGGGTCCACACTCATCCTGTCCATTTAGGTTGGTTAAGGTAGGCCAGGTGCCCTATTGAGCCAGCCTTGCCTGTTAGAGGAACACGGAGTCCTCTTTCATAATTTAAAGGATGCCAAGAAGTCTTGTCCAATATGCCTTCCCCTAATCTTGGTACCCAGTTTCCTTTCCTAGGAGGAATAGCCCTTTAGGTTATTAACACTTTAGTATGAATTAGTTTACTGGATCCTTCCTTTCTGATTAGAGAGGAAGGAGATACAACAGTGGCCTGAGAGGACAAGAGGGAGTAGGAAAGAGAGGGTGAGGCAAAATTGGCTGGCCCTACTTTTGCCTGCACCTTGATATGGTATCCCACTAGTTGACTTTTGCTCAACGCCTCTTGCCTGGCATTCACGCAGAATATGAAAACTAGCCCCTGCTTTTTAGCCAGAACTGCACAGCTTGAACGAAGGGTAAGTTGAACTCAATTAACAGCTAAAGTCTGAAGAGTGCCTGGGGTACAGATTTTGAAAGCAGGCAGACCCTGGGTTCAAATCCGAATTCACCTCCTAATTATGGTGGGGCATTCAGCAAGCTACACTATCTTTCTGGACCTCAGGAAAATAGAGGTGCCATGAGAATGAAATGAGCTGTTATGCATCGAGGGCTCAACACAGTCAAGCACAAGATATGTTCCTGTGCTCTTCCTTAGGGCCAGAACTGCGGGATCAGACTCAGCTCCTCAGACAAGGCCCAGGTATGGTCCCAGCACTGCCCATTCATGGTTAGATCGCCCCTACGCCTCCTCACCTTTCACAGAGTGCCTTCACATATCCTCCAGCAGACCAAATCCGGCAAGGACTCGCTAGCTTGCTTAACTATAAGAAACATATAAATATTTAGAACATGCTTAGTCAATTAATTATCTTATTTTACATCTCAATTTAGGAAGAAATGAAGGCATTTCTTAATACCTTAAGATTGTCCTGTAATTTTCTATGTTAATTTTTGTCCCCTCATTATGATTATAAATGTCTTATGGGAAAAGACCACTTTTACATATGTCACCTCACTTAATTCTTACTACAGCCTTGTGAAGTACGTGATATTGTTCCTATTTTATAAGATGAGGGCCCAAAGCCACAGCCAGTAGGAGGCAGAACAAGCCTGTGACCAGGCTCTGACCATGCTCTAGTTTTGCCTCTCTCATCCTGTTGGGTCAAACCACTATGTGGCCTTTAGAATGGCCAAAAGTATCATGGGGCAACGACATAGAGTGGTTGGTTTGAATAGTGCTGGTGTCTCCGTGCTAAAGAAAAAATATACATAATTTTATTTTTATGTAGACCCAATGTTTCATCTTAGACTTTACAGTCCCGTTCATGTTTAAAAACAAAAATAAAAAAGCAAGACAAAAAAAGCCATGGCCTGTTCTTCTCATTCATACATAAGAATTCAGGCTTCTAAAGGGGGCAAGAGTAATAGAGGAGGGCAAGGTATTTAAATATTAGTTCGGTCTTTCCTTTCCCCCTCGGGGAATTAGGAGAGAAAGCTTCGGGTGGCTGGGGCACTCACTCTCAGGCTGAGAGCCCATCTGAATTAGCTCTGCCTGCAGAAAGCCTAGCTAGACATCCACCAGGTCAAAGCCAAAGCCACGCGGCCTCCCTGAGCAATATGCGACTGCTTAGAAGGAAATGGCCAAGGTGAACCCATAATGTTAACACAAACCTAAAAAGTGGTGATAAATGTTACAGTGACATTTTAAATTTTAGTAAGGAAACCAGGACAAGAAAGACCTTAAACCACACAGGAAGCTTGTCACAAGTCTCAAGTATTTTATTTTCAGAACAGAAGCTGGTTTTATTTTTAAAAAGAGAAGGCGGGGGACATGATAAATGCTAGTGAGGTGCCATTTCCCTTCTTCCAGGATCTAACTGCCAGCTAGCTCTTCCACAAAAACACATGGAATCAGAGCCAGGGCATGCTATATGAGAATGGCCTTCAGAGAGAACCTTGCCCAACCTCACAGCGAGGACACTCTTCCTTGCTCAAATATTAGAGGCAGGTAGTCTGGATTCTGAACCTGCATTCTGGCCTGAATTGTGCTGCTGGCATCAGCCTCAGGACGCACAGTACACTCCTGTTTATCAGACCTCTGGGGAACATCTCCAGCTTGACCCCCACCCTACAGATGCCCCTAGAAAGTAAGGAAAATGAAGCTTTAAGGGTCATTTCTTCTTGTGAATGGGACAAGGAAAGTAAGTAAAAGGATTCAAGAAAAACGTACCAGAAGGCAGGAAGGGACTGACCCCCTGAGCACAAGGTGCTTGCACCAAATGTTTGAAAGAAGACGTCTGGCAGTGGGGCGGGGGTGGAGGGAGGAAGAGAAGCAGGGCCTGCACAGGCCTGGCCTCTACCAAAATTGGCCTGGTTGCCATCTGTCTCTCAGTATACTCAGGGAAGTGGCAGTTCATGGAAACCTATTAAAACCTCCAGCCAGAAAACCAAACAAGCACTCAGAGATTTTATAGTCAGTCACTCAGCAGGGAGGCTATCATCCAAACAATAGAAAGAGGGTAGGGAAGGGGGCCAGCCAGGAGCTGGCCATGGCTCAGACACAAAGTCCTTTCACAGTCACTGAGATTAGGTAGCGGAGAAACAGCAAAGCTGTAGAGAGGGTGTAGGAACAGAGGCAGCAGCTATTGGAGCCCACACAGGGTCTGGGCCCCAGAACTCTGAACACGTGGAATTCAAAGGGGAAAACGGGGAGTTAGTAGAGGAAGGAGAAAAGGTAGGGAAAAAATCAGCTGCAAAATCCAACCAGCTTGTATTGGACCTGGTAAGGTGAGGGGCTGGAAGCACAGATAGTGCATTGAGTGTAAACATGTTTCCTCCATGATTCCCCACTGCGACAGTCGGGGGAGGTTCAAGGAGAGCTGTGGTCAAGCTATCAGCCCCTATTGTGTCACTGTCTACAAGAATGTCTTCTGTCAACAAGCCCCCAAGAAGCTGGGGGAGAGGGGTCCCAAGTGAAAAACTGAGGCCCAGAAAGCAAAAGTGATGTGTCACTCAAAGCTAGTGAGTGACAGAGTCAAAACTACAATCCATGACTTCTGGGTTTATTACATGTCCAGGGTTTATTATACCACACAAAACTTCCCAAGCCTAAGACGGGAGAAGGGGAAACAAAAATTTTTACAATTTCGCCCCACCCCATCCTGCTGCAGGGTGGAGGAGAGTATTTCCTGGCCTTGCTCCCAACTGTCTTCCTGTACTCTTACCTCCCCTAAAAATACTTATCCTGCCTCAAAGATTCCAAGAGTGATGCCCACACCAAGACTATTAGTGAGCAACCCCTGGATGTCCCTTGTCATCATCCTCAATAAAAGGAATACCAGGGAGGAAGGCTGGGAATGGTAGGGTTTGCCCACCCTATTCCATGAAGCCCGTCTTTTCCCTGGAGATTCTCTTAGCCAGAGCAGAGGTCAAAAGTCACTAGCACCATTTCTGGTCTACACAAAACTTCCTAGAGGGAGGACAGGTGGAGAACTGGATTTCCTATTTCACATCTATCCAGGAAACTCACCAAAGCTGAGCCAAGATCTAACCCATCTAGCCAGAAACCTCAGGAAGGATAAGAGTCCTGGGTGCAGAGGGAGGGAGAGAGGAGGACAAGCCAATGGCTGATGCTCCACAGACCCTGTAATAACACTGGCACCAAACCCCAGCTGGATCCAGTGGCCATGTTGAATGCAACTTCCGAGTATTTTGTCTTTATTTTTTGCAAGCAGCATCAGTGCATGATGCAACCAAAGTCAAAAGCACAGAGGTAGAAATGCTCACTCACCCAAGAAAGGGTGCGGTTTGGTCCTTAAAGTATGAACCCTCTGCTCCCCACAGGCTGAGAAGAGAGAAGGATTGAGGAAGATCCTGGGTGAGCTTCTCCCTTGAAGAAGCAACTGGGCCGCTCCCAGGAGCCCAGCTCTTTCTGGGAATTCATGGCCACAAATTCAGATAGAAATGAGGAGAGTGGTGTTATGTATGGTGGGGAGAGCAGGGCCTCCCCAGATCTCCTACTGAACGCAAGGTGCCACAGGGTGGACATAAGAAAATAACACTTCACATACATAAAGACATAGATTTAGCATCTACCATCTGGAAGAAATCCAATAGACACATAGGGGGATAGTAGATTCTGAGTCAGTTTGAAGGCATGGGACAGTTGTCTCTAACCACAGCCTAAAAGAAACAAGGGGGAAGGCCCAAGGCCCAGCAAACACAGCTGGGGCACCCCATTTCCTCTATCCCCCCCCAACACACACACATATGCAATGGATAGGAATTAGGATAGAGGTGGGAAAAGCAAGAAGCAGAGTTATCCATCCCCTTGGTGGCTAGGATTAGGGTCAGGCATGGAGAAGGTAGAATAGAGTAAGTGGAACTTCCTCCCTCACCATTAGCTGCTGGTCTCCCTCAAAGCAGTCTTGATCCAAGGGGTGCAGAAGGACATACCGCCCTTTAGCCCTATTAAGTTACCTCTTCCAAACAACCTGATCAGATCTAGGTGAAAGAAGGTCAGAGGACAAGAGCACTGAGGTTTCTCAACCGGAAAGCAAGCTCCCCTCCTTTATCTCCCTCAATTTTGGGAGGCCACAGCCAGAGTGTTGACATAGCCATGGGCCCCCCCTTCGTTCTCC
Source organism: Rousettus aegyptiacus (assembly GCF_014176215.1). NCBI lineage: Eukaryota > Metazoa > Chordata > Mammalia > Chiroptera > Pteropodidae > Rousettus > Rousettus aegyptiacus. The sequence goes on along the minus strand of NW_023416295.1, from coordinate 93,287,429 downwards.
GAGATGCAGTGACCCAGCTGAGAACCTCCCTGAGGTGGTGGCAGAGGTGGCGGTGGCGGTGGGGCAGAGGGTGGAGCACCGTAGGCTCCTCTGGCCCGACTGGGGGAGGCCCGACTCCCCGGGTCCCAACAGCCTTCTAGGGCTTCCAGACCACGACAACCGAGGAAGAAGATGTTCTTGAGCATGAAGATAGAGAGGGGCTGCTGGTAGCTCACCACCAGCAGGCAGCGCAGCGCCAGCAAGGGCACGTCCACCAGGCAGCCGCCCAGCAGGCGCAGGAGGCGGCTGCAGCTTCCGGGCCCCGACGCCTGGCCCCAGGGCGAAGCTGCGGTTGCAGCGTTGAGCTCATAGAGCCAAAGCACTGGCGAGGCGAGTGTGAGAAAATAGACAGCGATGAGCAAGTAGCGCAGGTGTGCGGGTAGCGGCACTCGTCCTTCCAGCATCAGCTCCACCAGAGTGAAGCTGTCGAGAAGGTCCAGACACGTGCCCAGGAAGCAGCCCGCGGCGCGGTGCTGCTGGGGCTGCAGGAGCAGGGGTCCCGTCGAGCCCGGAGGGGCTCCCGCCTCGCTGATGGCCCGCACAAGGCTGTAGAGTAGAGGAACCGACAGCGCCATGGTGAGGCGGAAGCCGGTGGTGCCGAAGGGCGCGCGCAGCTCGATGAGGTCTAGGATGGACGTGCCCAGGATGAGCACCACCTTGGGCGTGAAGGCGATGGAGTAGATGAGCCAGGCCAGGTAGGCGAAGGCGAACTCGCCCGCCGCCGCGGCCCCCGGGCCGCCCCCCGGGCCTCCTGCGACCCCGCGGCCGCCGCGCGCCTTGGCCGCGGCCGCAGCCCCGGCGGAGGCGGCGGGCAGGTGCAGGGGCGGCGCGGCATGGTGGTGGTGCTGGTGGTGGTTGTGCACGCCGCTCGCCGCGCCGCCCCGACGGCCCCGGCTGTTCTTGGCGAAGAAGATGGCCCAGCCCACCACCACTACCAGGTCGGTGGCGATCCAGGAGCACCAGTACAGGTCGGTGACGGCGATGAGGTACAGGTCCAGCAACCCGCCCTGCGCCAGCAGCAGCACCACGGACAGCGCCTGGTAGCCCCACCGGCACCCGGGACTGGGCGCGCAGCCGCGGCGCCGACCCCTGCGCCCCGGCCGGGCTGTGTGGCCACAGCAGCAGCAGCAACACGAACAGCAGGAGGCGCTGCTGCCGGTGCCGGTGCCGCCCGCACCCCCAGATGAACGGCCCCCGGGGCCGCCGACGCCCCCAGCCGCCGTGCCTCCGCTGAAGCCCGCGGCTGTCATGCTGCAGGAGGAGGTGGGCGTGGAGGTGGAGGAAGGGGTGGCGGCCGAGGAGGAGAAGGCGGCGGGTGAGGGCTCGGTGGCTGGGGCGCCCCGCTGAGCCAGCGGCCCCGGGATCCCGGCGGCGGCGGCGGCGGGCACCAGCGGCTTGCTGATGCTGACGCTCTCGTCGTCGTCCTCCCTCTCTGCGCTGGTGTTGCTGCTGGGGGAGCCGCCGCCCCCGCCGCGTCTGCTGCCGCTTCCCCCCCGGCTGGCGCTGGTGCTGGTGCTGCTGTCTCCAGAGCCTCTCCGGCCGTGGGGGGAACCCCCCCGGAGGTAGAGGGGCTGCGGCCGGGCGGCGGCGGGGGGCGGCGGGAAAGAGCCAGACGAGGACGAGACCGAGCGGGGGTGCCCGAGAGCTGGGCGCATTGTCCTCCGGGGGGCTGGCAGCTGTTTCCTCCCCGCCAACCCTGGGCTGGCGAGGCTGCCGAGCGGACCCGGGCCAGCCGCCGCCTCCTCCCCAGCGGCGGGACTCGTACCCGGGTTGGGCAGCAGCGATATCCGGACTGGAGCCGCGGGACTGGACGAGCCGAGCCCTGGGTGGCTGGGAGCTCGGGTTGGCGAGTAGCTGAACCCGCGGTGGTGACGGCGGGCGCTGCGCTGCGGGGCGGGGGCGAGCCCAGGCAGAGAGGAAAGGGAGGCTGGCTGCGGGGAAACCAGGACTGGATTCCAAGGGGAGAGGAGGAGGAGAGATCAGAGAGGAGAAAGCATGGCTCGCTTGATCAGCAGGACGAAAGGGGGGCGGGGGGTGCGGGGAGCGAGAATCGTTAGGGAGCCTTGTAGGCCAGGAGGATGAGAGGAGAGGAGGGTAGGCGTCACAATGAGCAGTGACAAGGGAGTGGGGAGATCAGCACTTGGGGAACCTAAAGGAAACACAGAATTCCTAGAGAAGTCCATCTGAGGTCCCACCAGCAGAAGCCCTAGAGCATTAGTGGCGAGTGACTTCTTGGCCTTGCTCTCTGCATAGCCACGCCTCCAAGCACCAGGCTTGGGGATAGGTTCAGGCCTCTGTTCCTGGTCAGCATCGTTTCTCTTGCAGGCATCAAGGCAGCTTTGGCCTCTACACTGTCCAGTGCCCTTTCCATGGGGCCATTATGCCTCTCCTTATGCACTTAAAAACTAATGAAGGAGTCAGGCCATACCGATTAAAAGGACCAGGAACAGCAGCCCCAGTCATGTAATTATATACATACTCATGTGTCCTACACGGGGTTCAGTGAACCACCTACAGGGGTCCCAATATCCAGAGAATGAAGTTCTCTGAATATAACTGCTTGAGAAGAGAGGACAGATAAAATAATTATTTATAAGGTCCCAGTCGTGTGGGGCTTTTGATATTCTCAGAGGTTTTCAAAGCAGAAATTGGAAACAATAGGAAGATGTATCTAGCAGAGAGGAAAACAAAGGGACATTTAGAAGTATTGGTACCATGATAGAAACAAAGGCTCAAAGTGGGTGGTGGTGAATGTTACAACCCACCAAAGTGGACAGTAGGCACAGTGGCCCTGTACCTACAAGTGCAGAGCTTATATACTCACGCTCATGGACCCAGTTCATAACTGGGGCTGGCTATCTGGCAGCACCTCAAGAAGGCAGCAGGTAGAGTTATGCCTTTAGGAGTTTAGGAGAGAAAAAATAACTAGAGCAGTTGGGGCTCAAAATCAAAAAGATAAGGCTCATGCATAATGCAAACATCCCAGCCGCATCAAAGCAAAGCCAGAAGCTTGCCTGCCCCTTCATCCTCCACATTCTGCAGGTTGCATGTTCCCTGCCTTCATTTCATTACCCTTAAACCTTCTGCTGCTGGTCTCCTAGACAACACCATGAAACCCAAGGGAGGGGATCAGTGGAACACAATGGTTGGTGGCCCAGGACTTGCCCCTAAACCTGCTTCTTGACTTAGGGTCCATTTGAGCCAAAAATGCTTTCTCCAGTCTCTCAAAGGGCAGTCTGTATAACAAATCAATAGGGATGTGAGATTTGGAACTCAAAACCAACATTATTTCCATCCACCCCAGAACACACAACCTTTGAAAAGCTCTATGTCCAATTGTCATGAAAGGCAGAGCAGGTATGGTGGTAAGAGCTTGAGCTCTGGGGTCAGCGGTCTCAACTCTGCCACTGAGTTTCTGTGATCTTGGACTGGTTGTTTCACCTCTGTGAGCCTCCAATTATCGAACTGTAAAAATGAATCGATATCTACCTTAACAGGCTATTGTATAAAGAGAGGTCATGTGTTCAAAGGATTTAACCCCAGTACCCAGAGTGGAGTATGTATCAGTTAAAGGTAGCTGGTTATGATCAATGTTATCGTCATAATTCTATTTACCTCATGTTTAACTTCCCAAGGAACATTTACTTATAGCACAGGACACTAATGACTTTTCTGGGCTGGATTCTTTGCTGAGGCTACATTCAGAGTTCTGTTCCCCCATAGCTTTGCACTTCGGTAAGTGCCAGAGAGCAAAGCTGCTCTCAATTAGGAGCAGTGGTTCTTGGAGCTGATCTTCACAGTGTGAGAGGTTCAGCTATGCCAGCTGGTGCCAAGGCCCACCCACATGGGGCAAGGTGGGGGCTAAACAGCAGATACAACCTGCACTCAGGAGCATCGCAGCAGATCCAGCAGATGTTAGGGCTGAGCCAGTCCAGGTTAGAAAGCAGATTAGGGAGCTGCCAACTATTAATGGGAGTGATTACAGGCACTCTCCCAGCTCTCCCCCAGAGAAAATATCAGCCAACAGCTACCCTGAAAGTTGGCCCAAGACTTCTGCTCAAGTTAATGAAGAAGTTGAAGAAGAACCAGAAGCAGCTGATGAAGACAGAGAACTTGGCTCCTGAGAGAACACTGACGAATCTGTCCCCACTCTCCCACCCCCAGGCCCCTCTACCCTGGCCCACACACACAAGCTCCCCTCCTGCTCTCACTGGCTGGCTGCCTCTGCGAGGACGGTTTCCTCCCTGGTAACTTGTAACAGCCCTTGGATGTTATCCATTGTATTTGCAGGAAATGTACTGTCAATCAGTCAGATTAACTTTGTGTATGAGATTCTTTACCCCAATTTCTTTCAGGTCTGAGGCTCCTGAACAAAAACACCACAGATAATAAGGATGAGAAATCAGGGTATACAATAGAATAAGTTGATGATCTGAGTGTTAGGAGGATTTCCTCTTTGCACTGTTTTTTTTCCTAATCGTCTATGTACACACACACACACACACACACACACACACACACACACACACAGCTTTTCCTTGAGTCTGGAAAGGACTTGACAAAGATGTGATGAGGGTGAGAAGAAGACAAAAGACTTTCTCACATATAAAGTGAGTGCAAATATCCTACGCATATCTAGAAAAGGGAAGACACAGTCACCGAGCACCACATGAGCACCTGGGGTGTATGCTAGATATCTTACACACTTACATTGGTATTTAGGTTTTTCTACCCCTGACAGTTTAGGCAAGTCACATTCTTCCAGGGAATTTTCCAATTTTTTTCTCTAAGTTTTCAAAAACATTGTTGTAACATTGTCACAATACCTGGAAACTGAGGGACAGAGAGGTGAACCAACTTACTCCTAGTCAAAAGGCTAGTTAAGGGCAGAGTTAAGGTTATATCTAGACTTCTGACTCTCAGCTCAGTGCTCTAACCCACCTACCACTCTCTTCACAAGCCTAGGATGGCAGAAGGTTGCAGGCATCCTGGGAGACAAGGACAAACCAAGCAGGTTTCAACCTGAAAAATATTTCCCTAAGTGCTGGGCCCTGGGTAAGGCTCATTTGGAGACTGAATATTCTTTCCCCTTGGAACAGAAAGGCCAATGGTTCACTGACTTCCTGGAACCACAGTAGATGGACTAGGAGGAAAGAAGAGATGTCCCTAGTCACTCAACAGCAAAGGAAAGCTCAGCAAGGCAAAGCCAGCCCTTTCTGGTACTGAACCAAGGCCCCATTCTTTACTCATCCATTCTCTTTATTGTCACTGCCCTCTTCCTCTTTCACAGCAGGAATAAAGAACAATCCAAAGGGAACTGTCAGAGAGTGTGTAGAGCTTCACAGGTATACCCTGTGAAAAGACACAAGCAGGGTCCTCTGGTGCCCGATCACATAGTTACCACACTGACTCTCAGAAAATGAAAGGGAAGCTGGCAAGGAACTGTGCCTGAAGCAGCATGAGTCTGCAATGCTTTGGCTTATTAGGAACTTAAAGCCTTAAAACGACTTTGAGAGCTCTCTGAAGACAAATACTACAACTGCTCCAATTCAGAGTTCCTCTAATACTTGGAGCCAGGCTGTGCCCTGAGCTGCTTCACAGATGCTTACAGTGATACTGCCACCCTTCTGGATACAGCAAAGTCCTAGCATCAGTGCCTCCCTGGGTCAGTTCCTAGGCTACGTATTGGGGTTCCAGAGTCTAAAAAAAGCAAGTCCTTTCCTAGAAGTTCAGACAAAGAGGAAGACAGACATGTAAATGATAAAGTATTTTGAAGGTTATTTTGCACTGCTTGAATCTGAGAAGATGCAATGAACGATAAGGCTGAGGAAGCAGTCAGGGGCTAGGCTACAGAGGACCTCATATGCAGCCTGAGCTTGGGCTACATTCTGAGAGAACAGAGAACTCTTAAAAGCAGAAATGTAACATGAACAGATTTGCATTTTAGATAAATTGCTTTATAGTAGAAATGATGGATTGGAGGGGAGAGAAAATGGAAAGAGAGACTATGTTCTACTTCTGGCAATACTGCGAACTAAAAAATAAAAAACCTCCCCATATTACAAAAAACACTAGACAAAATTTAACATCCTTTTAAATAAACAGTTAAGAAAGTAAGATAAATTCTTGAGGCCATAATTTACAGAGGAAACTAAAAACCAGAATGGTAAGAAAATAATGCTGTTAGTGCTCTCAGATATGTAGTCTGTCTCATTAAGGAATGCTGTCTAATATGATGGGGACTAGCCACAAGCAGCGATCTAATTTAAATTTACTTAAGTTAATGGTAATTGAAAACAATTAAAATATAAAATTCAATTCCTCAGTCTCAATAGCCACATTTCAAGTGCTCAAAATTCCAATGTGGCTATTGTAAGAATGTTGTGAAGATGGGTGTGGCAGGACTTTTCACTTTATTAAAGTTGGAGCCAGGATTCTCTAAATCACTGCCTCATCTCACCCTCAATCTAACTCTGAACATATTTAATGTGAGACATCAGCACCCCCAATTCTCAGGCCTTTGGACTCTACTGAAACTACATCACTGGCTTTCCTGGGCCTCCGGCTTGCAGATGACAGATTGTGGAACTCCTCAGTCTCCATAATCATACTTTAAAGAGACTTCCAGTCAAAATGACGAAGTTGGTAAATACTGTGTTTGATTCCCCCCATGACCCCCCATTGAATTACAGAATAGCCATCATTACAACCTACCTGAAAACTAGCTAACCAGAAGTCTTCTAACTAAGGATATAAAGAAGAAGCCATGTGGAGACTGGTAGGAGGAGCAGAGATGCAAAACAGGCTGGTCTCACACCCATGAGCAGCAGTTAAGAATCTGGAAGAATATCTTGACTGTGATGTTCCCCAATGAAGGGCAAGGGGTCCCAGCTGCACACTGGGATCCCCAGCCCAGAGCACTAGTGCCAGGAAGAGAAGTTTCCATAACATCTAACTGTGAAAACCAGTGGGGACTGCATCTGAGTTACACAGAGGGCTACTGGAGATCAAGACATTTTCTTGAGGAGATGGTGCACAGACTTGCTCACTAACAAATTCACTCACTCTAAGCCCCAGCACTGGGGCAGCAGCTCAGAAGTCACCAGGCATATATGGGGAGGAACTCAATTGTCTGGCTTCAAGCCAAGGGGTGGAGGGGCAGGTTTTTCTCAGATGGAAGTGCTGGCAGAAGGCATTATTCCTTTATTGAGCCTTCCCCTATCCTAGCCTGCACACCGGCAGACATGATATCTGAGTCTCCAATGACCTGGCGTATGCTGGTTGCCCCACCCTGGTGATTCATTGAAATCTGCCCCACTCAACTTGTGGGCCCACTCAAGCCACCTCCAGTGACTTTTCCAAACAAATAGCCTGTCTTGGCTCATGCTGCAGACTTTCCTAAAATCTGTCGAAGGTTCACAAACCCCAAACAAGTAGCATTTGGCCTCAGTATGCCCCATACCTCTTATTAAGCAGATCCAAGACTAGCGATAGCAGCAGCTGGCCTCAATTTACATCTGAGCCTCTCTCAAGCACCTCCAAGCCCATCACAGATAGAAGACATCTGCGGATCACTTTATGGCCCCTCCCAGGAGGCCCCAAGGAAGGCATGCTCGGTGGTTGCTTTTGGCCACCTCCACAAACAACACATCCAAAGGGCAGGTTGGGCAGGCACTAGAGCTCTGCTAATGCTAATGCAAATCCTGTTCTGTGGGGTCAGCCCCTAAATACAGCTCATCTATTAGAGTCACAGCCATTCCTCACAATCAATCAGCCTGAGAGTCAATCCCTCCCACTGACATGCAAACAGAAACCAAGGCTCAACTACAACAGGAGGACCCTACAACCCACACAAAGGACACACACCTGGAGCACCTGACTCAGGTGACCAAGGAGACTGTGCCACTGGGCCCCAGAGGACATCGACTACATAAGGCCACTCTATTAAGACCAGGAAACATAGCAGCCCTACCTGATATATAGAAAGAAACACAGGAAGGCAGCCAAAATAAGGAGACAAAGAAATGTGTCCCAAATGAAAGAACAGAACAAAGCTGCAGAAAAACAACTAAACAAAATAGACACAAGAAATCTACTGGATGCAGAATTCAAAACACTGGATATAAAGATGCTCAATTATCTCAGTAAGAACTCCAACAAAGAGATAGGAAACATAAAAATGGAAATAGAAAACAAAAATGAACCAGTCAGAAATGGAGAATGCAAAACTGAAATGAAGACTATATTAGAGTAAATCAACAGATTAGATGAAGCAGAGAATCAAATCAGTGATTCAGAAGATAAGATAGCAGAAAACATTCAATCAGAACAGCAAAATGAGAGAGAATCCTAAAATATGATAGTTTAAGGGGCTTCTAGAACAACGTCAAAAGTACCAACATTTGCATCATAGAGGTACCAGCCAGAAGGAAAAGAGAGAAAACAAGAGATTAAAAACCTATTTGAAGAAATAATAGCAGAAAACTTCCCTAACTTGGTGAAAGAAGTAGACATACAAGACCAGAAAGTGCAGCAAGTGCCAAACAAGATGAACACAAAGTGGCCCACACCAAGACACATCACAATTAAAATGCCAAAGGTTAAAAACAAAGAGAATCTTAAAAGCAGCAAGAGAAAAGCAATTGGTTATCTACAAGGGAGCTCCCATAAGACTGTCAGCTGATTTCTCAACAGACACTTTGCAGACCACGAGGACTGGCATGAAATATTCAGAGTGATGATAAGCAAGGACCTACAACCAAGATAACTCTACCCAGCAAGGCTATTATTTAGAATCAAAGGACCAATAAAAGAGCTTCCAAGACAAGAAAAAGCTAAAAGAGTTTGTCACCACTAAACCAGTTTTACAAGAAATGTTAGAGGGACTTTGTAAGAAGGAGATCAAAAATATGAATAATAAAATGGCAATAACTACATATTAGCAACAATCACTTTAAATGTAAATGGATTAAATGATCAAATCAAAAGATATACGGTGGCTGAATGGATAAGAAAATAAGACCCTTACCTATGCTGTCTACAAGAGTCTCGCTTCAGAACAAAAGACACATATACTGAAAGTAAAAGGATGGAAAAAGATATTTCATGAAAATGAAAAAAAAAAAAGCTGGAGTAGGAATACTAGTACCAGAAGAAACAAACTTTAAAAGAAAGGCTATAACAAGAGACAAAGAAGTACACAGTAATCCCACTTCTGGGTATGTATCCAAAAAAAACCCCAAAATATTTACTTTAAAAGGGCATGTGCATCTGTATGTTCATTGCAGTGTTATTTACAATAGCCAAGAACCAGAGGCAACCTGAGTGTCCATCAGTGGAATGGATAAAGAAGAAGTGGTACATATATACAATGGAATATTACTTGGCCATAAAAAGGTATGAAATCTCGCCATCTACAACAACATGGATAAACCTAGAGGGTATTGTGCTCAATGGGGTAAGTCAGACAGAGAAAGACAGATGTCATATGATTTACTTAAACGGTAGAATGTAGAGAACAGGTTAAACAAACAAACAACAGAAACAAGCTCGTAGATACAGAGAGCATTTTGATGGTTCCCAGATTGTGGGTGAGGGGTAAGTGAAAAGAGGAGGAAATTAAGAGGTATAAATTGGTAGTTACAAAATAGTCATGGAGATGTTGAATATAGCACGGGGAATATAGTCCTTAGTATTATAATAACTATGTATGGTATCAGATGGGTATTGGATTTATTGAGGTGATCACTTCAAAAATGTCTAATCTGTGTTGTGCACCTGAAAATAATATAGTATTTTATGTCAAGCAAAATGTTAAAAATAAAATTTCAAAACAGAAAGACTAAAACTAATATGCATCTAAATTAATAAACTGGAGAATGAACAAGAGTAATCGTAATGAAACATAAAGAAGGAAATACCAAAGATAAGAACAGAAATAATTAAAAAACTGACTTAAATACACAAGTATCTGGCATAATTAAGAAAAAAGGGAGAAAGCATATAACCAATACTAGGAATAAAAAATGAGATCAAACTACAGAAACAGTAGAAATTTTCAATGATAAGAACACTAATGTTGTAAACAATATTACAACAATTTTGAAAACTTAGAGAAAAATGGAATATTCCCTAGGAAAATATGGCTTTCGTAAACTGTCAAAGTGGAAAAATCTAAATATAAATTTAATTATTAAGGATACTGAATCAGTAATTAAAAGTCTCTCCCACAAAATTTATCTGTTCCAGAAGGTTTTGTGTGTTCCATTGATATGCAAGAAACTTATAATCCCATTTTATTATTTTATTTGGTATTAAACATAGCAATATTATTTTTAAATTTTTCAATTTTTCAATTATAGCTGACATACTATATTAATTAGTTTCAGGTTTATAACATAATGAGGAGCCTTTATATAATTTATAAAGCGATCAACCCAATGAATCTAGTACCCAGCTGACACTGTACATATTTATTACAATATTATTCACTATATTTCCTATGCTATACTTTACCTTCCCATGACTATTTTTATAACTGGCAATTTGTACATCTTAATCCCTTCCTCTTTATCACCCATCTCCCAACACACCTCCCTCCTGGCAACCATCAACTTGTTCTCTGTATCTAAGAATTTAATTTTGTTTTGTTTGTTCATTTGTCTTGGTTTTAGATTCCACATGTAAGTGAAATCAATTGGTATTTGTCTTTCTCTGACCTATCAGTCAGCATAACGCCATCTAGCTCCATTCACGTTGTTGCAAATGGCAAGATTTCATTCTTTTTATAGTCAAGTAATATTCCATTGTATATATGTACCACATCTTCTTTATCCATTCGTCTATCCATGGACACCTAGGATGCTTCCATATCTTGGCTATCATAAATAATGCTACAGTGAACATATAGATGCATATGTCTTTTCGAATTAGTATTCTGGGTTTCTTTGGATAAATACCCAAAAGTAGAATTATTGAGTCATATGGTAGTTCTGTTTTTAATTTGTTGAGGAGACTCTGTACTGTTTTCCATAGTGGCTGTGCCAATTTACAAGCCCAACAGTGCACCAAGGGTTCTCTTCTCTCCACATCCTGGTCAAAACTTTTTTGTTGTTGATTTATTAATGAGAGCTATTCTGACAGGTGTGAGGTAACATCTCACTGTGGTTTTAATTAGCACTTCATTAATCTCCTTGACGAATAATGATTTTGTGCTTCTTTTCATGTGTCTATTAGCCATCTATACATCCTCTTTGGGGAAATTTCTCTTTGTGTCCTCTGTCCATTTTTTAACCGAATTGTTTGTTTCTTTGATATGAGTTTCTTATATATTTTGGATATTAACCCTTATCCAATGTATCATTGGCTAATATCTTCTCCCATTCAGTAGGCTGTCTTCATTTTGTTGATGGTGTTCTTCGCTATGCAAAAGCGATATATCAAGGAGATATATCCAAAAAAATTTTACTAAGAGCAATATCAGAGTTTATATAGGAGCTATATAGTTTGGGTCTTATATTTAAGTCTTTAATCCATTTTGAGTTTATTCTTATACATAAGTGATTCAGTTTCTTTCTTTTGCATGTGTCTGTCCAGCTGTCACAACACCATTTGTCAAAGAGGCTATCTTTACCCCATTGCATATTCTTGCCTCCTTTGTCATAGATGAATTTACCATATAGGTGTGGGTTTATTTCTGGGTTCTCTGTTCTGTACCATCTATCTATGAGTCTGTTTTATGCCAGTACCATACAGTTCTCATTATTATAGCCTTGTAGTGTAGTTTGATATCAAGTAGCATGATACCTCCAATTTTGTTCTTCTTTTTCAAGATTAATTTGGCTATTCGAAGTCTTTTATGGTTTCATATAAATTTTAGGATTATTTGTTCAAATTCTGTGAAAAATGCCATTGTTATTTTGATAGAGATTGCATTAAATCTGTTGATTGCTTTGTGTAGTACGGACATTTCAGCAATATTATTCTTCTAATCTATGGAATGTCTTTCAATTTATTTATGTCTCCTTCAGTTTCTTCCATCAATGTCTTATAGTTTTCAGTGTGCGGGTCTTTTACCTCCTTGGTTAAATTTATTCCTAGGTATTTTTTTCATGCAACTGTAAATGGGATTGTTTTCTTAATTTCTCTTTCTGATAGTTTGTTATTGGTGCATAAAATTGCAGCTCATTTCTGAATATTAATTTTGTTTCCTGCTATGTTACTGAATTCATGTCTCAGTTCTAATAGTTTTTTTGTGGATTCCTTAGGGTTCTCTATACATAGTATCATGTCATCTGCAAATAAGAATAGTTTTACTTGTTCCTTTTCAATTTGGATGTCCTTTATTCTATTTCTATTCTGATTGCTGTGGCTAGGATGTCCAACCATAAGTTGAATAAAAGCGGTCAAAGTAGACATCCTTCTATTGCTTCTGAGCTTAAGGAAAACACTTTCAGCTTTTCACCATTGAGTATGATGTTAGGTGTAGGTTTGTCAAGTAGGGCCTTTAGTATGTTGAGGCATGTTCCCTCTATTTCTTTGCTGAGAGTATGTTGAGGCATGTTCCCTCTATTTCTTTGCTGAGAGGTTTTATTTATTTTTTATCATAAATCGATGCTAAATTTGTCAAATGCTTTTCTGCATCTATTGGTATGATCATATGATTTTTAAACCATCAGTTTGTCTATGTGGTATATCATGTTAATTGATTTGCGGGTATTAAACCACACTTGCATCCTAGGAGTAGAGTAAATCCCACTTGATTATGATCTTTTTAATGTATTGCTAAATTTATTTGCTAAAATTTTATTGAGGAAGTTAGCACCTATGCTCATCAAGGACATTGGCATGCATGTATTTGTGTGTGTGTGTGTGTGTGTGTGTGTGTGTAGGTAGATAGATAGATAGATAGATAGATGATAGATGATAGATAGATAGATAGATAGATAGATAGATAGATAGATAGATAGATAGATAGATAGATAGATAGATAGATAGATAGATAGATAGATGGATGGATGGATGGATGGATGGATGGATGAGACAGAGACAGAGACAGAGATAGAGATAGAGATAGAAATTCGTAAGATATTTGTTTGGTTTTGGAATCAGGGTAATGTTGGCCTCATAAAATAATTTTGGGAGCCTTCCATCTTTCTCTGTTTTTTGGAATAGTTTGAGAAGGATAGGTGTTAATTCTTCTTTGAATGTTTGGAAAAATTCACCCGTGGAGCCCTCTGGTCCAGGACTTCCGTTTGTTGGAAATAGTCGAATTACTGAATCCATTGTGTTAGCAGTTCTTGGTCTGTTGAGGTTTTCTGTTTCTTCTTGATTAAGTCTTGGACAATTGTATGTTTCTAGGAATTTATCCATTGCTTCCAGGGTGCCCAATTTGTTAGTATATTATTATCCATAGTATTTTCTTATAATCCTTTGTATTTCAGAGATGTTCATTGTCACTTCTCTATCATTTCTGATTTTATTTGGGTCCTCTATCTTTTTTTCTTGATGAGTCTAGTTGAAGATTTATCAATTTTATTTTTTTTTCAACAAACCAGGGCTTGGTTTCATTGATCTTTTGTACTGTTTTATTTTAGACTATTTTATTTCTGCTCTGATATTTATTATTTCCTTCCTTCTAATCACTTTGCGTTTTATTCATTCTCCTTTTTCTAATTCCTTTAGGTGCATGGTTAGATTGTTTTGAGATTTTTCTTGTTTTTTGATATAGTCTCCTATTGCTATGAATTTCCCTCTTAGAACTGTTTTCTCTGTGTCCCATAGAGTTGGCGTTGTTGTGTTTTCATTTTCATTTGACCCAAGGTACCTTTTCAGTTCTTCCTTAACCTCGTTGTTAATCCAATTTGCTGTTTAGTAACACTTTATTTAGCCTCCAGGCGTTTGCATGTTTTTCAGTTTTTTCTTGTAATTGATCTCTGGTTTCATACCATTGTGATCAGAGAATGATATCATTTTAAATTTATTGAGACTTGTTTTGTGGCCTAATATGTGTTCTATCTTGGAAAATGTTCCATGTTCACTTGAAAAGAATGTATATTCTGCTGCTTTGGGGTGAAATGCTCTAAAACTATTAATAAAATATATCTAGTCTAATGTGTCATTTAAGCTGCTGTTTCCTTGTTGATTTTCTGCCTGAATCATCTATTCGCTGATGTCAATGGAATGTTAAAGTCTTCTACAGTTACTGTATTACTGTCAGTCTCTCCCTTTATGTCCATCAATATTGCTTTTTATATTTAGGAACTCCTACATTGGGTGTGTAATGTTTACAAGGGTTATATCTGCTTGTTGGATCGTTCCCTTTATCATTATGAAATGTCCTTTTCTCTTGTTATAGCCCTTGTTTTAAAGTCCATTTTGTCTGACCTAAGTATCACTACCCCAGCTTTTTTAGCATTTTCATTTGCATGAAATATCTTTTTCCATTCCTTTACTTTCAGTATGTGTGTCTCAATCTGAAGTGAGTTTCTTGTAGGCATAATATATATGGGTCTTAACCATTTAGCCACCCTATGTCTTTTGATTTGAGCATTTAATCTGTTTACATTTAAAGTAATTATTGATAAGTATGTAGCTATTACCATTTTATTATTCACATTTTTTTTATCTTTTCTTCCCTTCTTCCCTAGTAAAGATGTCCCTTTAACATTTCTTGTAATAATGGCTTGGTGTTGATGAACTCCTAGCTTTTTCTTGTCTGGGAAGTTCTTTATCTGTCCTTTGATTCTAAATGGTAATCTTGCTGGGTGGAGTTATCTTGGTTGTAGGTCCTTGCTTATCACCACTTTGAATATTTCATGCCAATTCCCCTGGCCTGCAAAGTTCTGTTGCAGCCGCCAGCCCCCAATAGACACACAACCATCAGAAATCAGTGAGTTATAGGAAACACACTCCTTATTCAGACAGCTGGGTCTGCCAGGGGTACACAGACCCCAAATTAAGCAGCCCTGAAATGTAGAGGTATAGGGTTTTTGAGCCCTAAACCCTATTCTTCATCCTGTTTGAACACACAAGTCTGTTTTTCTTCTTTTTACTGTCAACCCACAGGTCGGTTGTGCAAGCTGGGGGTACAGAAGCAGAAAGCTTATTGTTAGAGTATTATGATCCCATGGGCGATAGCCAAACAGTAATTTTCCAGCCAGCACATTCCCCACTGGCCTTAGCAGAAAATCAAATCTTTGATTCTTCATGCAGAATTTGCTCATAGACTCTATTTTGTATTACTAAAAGTTTAACAGAATTAATTTTCTTCCTTATATATGAAAACAAGAAATTGGGGAAACATGGGCCAAAAGTTAACAAGAGGAGGAAGAGGATTAAAGGTCCAGCTACAGCAGACAGGAGGGTTGTTAGCCATGGCGACCAATTGAACATCCTATGAAACCAGTTCTGATTCTAGTCTTTGTTTTTCCCTGGCATCTAAATTTCTCTGTACTAGTAGTAAGCTTTCTCTAATTATTTCAGTTATTGGCATAGAAGCAACTGGTTTCACCTAGAGCCATACATTATCCATCTTGTTCTAAGAATAATAAATCTAAATCTCTTCTATTTTGGAGGACTACTTCTGCTAGTGAACCAACTTGAAGATCTAGCTTGCAAAGCTCAGTTAAGTTTAGGGGAGTTCCTACCCCAATATAGTAAGGGAGTTTTGAGTTTAGGCACAACCAGCAATCTTGTCCTATGTCTGAGGTGGTCTTATTTTAGACCTTGTGTATTGTCGTTAGCATAGTTATTAATGCTCCTTCTGGTTCTGGTTGTGGCTGGTCGAATGCCAGCCACAATGGGGTTTAATAGCTGTTAGGCTACTACTTGGAGGGGCTAGAGCTGGAGTTGGAGTTGCTCCAGAAACAGAAGTTTTCTTAAGTGTAAGACTATGGAGTGGTCCTGGAACTAGAAATGGTTTGTTGGGTCCTATAGGGTTAGCCTTCCTGGGAGGGTCCTTAACCTATATAGTAAAATATAATCCTGAATCATACCCAGGTATACATAATCTGATACCCCGTGTCTGTCCTGTGAGCCAATAGTGTTGTACCCCAGGGCTACCAGTTTTGATGGTGATTATATAGGATTGCAAGACCCAAGAGAGAATGTGGAGGGGCTTGGTCCTCTTATTAATCTAATATAATCATTATTCTGGGGTTTTTTTTTATAATTATCTATAGTGGAGATAGTCTCACAACCCTAGTTAGCACAAGAAAATTGGTCTTGGCCTTCACATCCAAGTCCCATGTTATCTATGTAGCTAGATATCCCTGGGTAATGTCCTTGAGGACAAATATAGAGTCCTATCTCTAAGAGGCTTTTCTCAGCTAATAAAATGCCACAGCTGGGTTCCCCACTTGTAGCCTAAGTATGCTCCTCCGCCTAGGAAGGATCCCGATCCAAGGTGATGTCCAGCCATTGCAATAGCGAGGGGATCTCTGGCAAGCTGGCACAGGTTTACTCAGATCTCTGGAGTACCATGGCTGGTGATGTTCTGGGCAATGATTTCACCAGTCTTGGTTACTATAAGCTCCCAAACTCTAGGCCAGTGTATGTTCCTGTATGCCTGGACTAAAAAGGAAAAAGGAAGAAACAAAGGGTTAGACTTATGTATGCTTGAGTCTTAGTCTTAAGGGCCCGTCTTCCTGAGCTGCCTTCTCTCACGCTGCCTTCACATGGGAGTGATGAATCCATGATGGGATGCCATCCACTTTAACGGCAGGGGGCATCTTCAGGTTGACAGTGAAGTCTGGGTTCTAGTCCCTTGGAAGTGAACATCTGGATCCACACAGAGTCCCCAGGCTGAAACTGATGGGGAAGTCCATCCCCCAGGGCTGAGTGGATATCATGAACCCGGGACCAAATCTCCTTTTGTATACTTTGAAGGGCCTGTAAAGACTTAAGTAAGACAAGGTTATGTAGCTCTGTCTTTTTTTCATCTTCTATTCTAGGTACAAAGGTGGGGATTTTCCAAAGAAAATTTCAAATGAGGTGAACCCATTAATATATGGAGTACACTTGGCTCAGAGAAGAGCAAAGGGGAGAAGTTCTACCCAGGTCCCACCAGTTTCTAATCCTAACTTGACTAATGTCTCTTTTAGGGTCCTATTTATTCACTCTACTTGGCCCGAACTATGGGGCCAGTAGGCGCAGTGAAGTTTCCATAGCAAATTTAGGTAGCTGCCAATTTTTCTGATACCTTTACTACGAAGGCTGGGCCGTCATTCGACCCTAAATTTCCAGGGAGACCAAATCAAGGGAGGATTTCTTGTAGTAGCTTCTTAGTAACTACTAAGGCAGATTCTTTCCTGGTGGGGAAGGCCTCTACACATCCTGAAAAGGTGTCTATAAAAACAAATAAATATTTGTAGCCCCTCACAGTCGGGGTTACCTCAGTGAAATCGACTTCCCAGTGGTCTCCCAGATAAGTTCCTCTTTCCCTATGTCTATGTTCTTAATCTTACCCTTCTTTGGATTAACTTAGGCACAAGCCAGGCATCGTGAGGCAATCTCCTCTGCGGTTCTTCTCCCTTCTAACAAGTGAAACTAGGGGTCTAAAGCTTGGAGCATTTTAGTTCGCCCTAGGTGCATGGTCTGGTGTGGTTGGTGGAGGAGAGTTCTTCCAAGGGCCTGTGAGAGCTCAATTTTTCTATCTGGGGTTGTCCACCACCCCTGTTGGTTCCTAGTGACTCCCTTATCTTAAAAATATATGTTCTGTTCCACAGTATAGGTCAAAGACAGAGGCAATTCTGGGTAAGGGACAACAGTCGGTAGATGTGGTGGGGGCCCCACTGGCCTTGTGGCTGCTATTCTTGCCTCTGCATCGGCTCCTCAGTTTCCCTTAGCCTTGGGACTATTCCCTTTTTTGATGCCCTTTACAAAGAACAATAGCAAGAGCCTTAGGCATCCATATGGCTTCAAGTAAGGCTAAGATCTTCCCCGTTGTTATTGATGTCCTTCTCAGCTGAAGTCAGAAGCCCTCTTTCCTTGTAGATGGTTCTGTGTACATGTGCATTGGTAAAGGTGTGACTGCCTTATCCTTTCCCCATCTCAGTGCCTCATTAAGGTGATGAGTTCTGCCTTTTGAGCAGAAGTCCTATGGGAAAGAGCTTGTGACAAGATAGTGCCAGTTAGAGTTATGACTGCTGCCCCAGCATACCTCCTTCCTTCCTGCATGAAGCTACTCCCATCCATGAACAGAACTTTATCAGCCTCAGGCGGAGGAGAGTCTTTGAGATCTGGCTGCGAGGAACACACAGCATCAGTGAAATCTATGCAGTCATGAGCAGGGGTCTTGGGGTCTGGGTCTGGCAACAGATTGGCTGGGTTGATGACAGTAGTTTGGGGTCATCTGGTACCTCTTTCTTGTTGAACATCTTCTGGGCTATCTCAACAAGTTGGGACAGGTTCATCCCTGCAAAACTTTCTAATTTTTGTAATTTACACTGGATATCAGGGGCTGCCTGAGTAGCAAAGGCTACATTAATTGCCCGCTGGTTCTCAGGAGCCTCTGGATCAATGGGGGTGTATATCCAGTATGCCTTGTTCAAGAAACTCTCCAAGGGATTCCTGAGGTCCCTCTCTGTATAACTTCAGTTACCTTAGAAAGGTTAGTTGGCTGGCGAGCAGCCATCCTAATTCCCCCAATTAGAATCTCGTGGTACCGATCTAATGCTGTTCTCCCTGCCTGAGAATTGTGTCCCCACTCTGGGCGAGTGGAGGGAAATTCCTCCTCGATCTGTTTCCCTGCTTCCTCAACTCTCCTTCCTCCCGCAGCTATCTTTTGTGTTTCAGTCCGAATGTGTCTATGTTCTTCCTCGGTGAAGGGGGTAATTAAAAGCTGTTGGCAACTGTCCCAGGTGGGGTGGTGAGTCTGAAAGACACTTTCTAAGAGTCCCATTCATGCCTTGGCTTTCTCAGAGAAAGGTGGATTCTGTGCCTTCCAGTTGTACAGGTCACTAGTTGAGAAAGGCACATAAACCATAAAGGGCCTGTCTGTGTGATATCCCTGGGGTGGTGCTTCTTGCAAGGGGAGGATGGCCAGCATGGTGGTATCGGCTGGTGCCCCTCCCGGAGCGGGAGCAGAAGGCCCACAGGGGTTACCTGCCATGTCCGAGGAGGTGAGGCGGTACTATTTGGCCTCTGTTGTCCTGGATTATAGGGTAGGGGAAGGTCACTGTCCTCCAGTGGACATTGGAGGACTAAGGGACCGAGCTGTCTTGGAGATTCGGTTGCTGTATGTTTCCGGGTGCCCACAATTAAGACTCACGCCCCTAGAGAAAGAGCACACTGGTGGAGTCAAGGAGGGGGGACTCTGAACAAGGTTTAACCATTGATCAATGTAGGGACACTTATTGGGATGTCCCAGATCTCCCGTGACAATCTTCCAAACATGCCTCACTAAAACTCTGTCAAAAGAACTCTCTGGAGGACAGTTTACACTAAAAGACAGCCACTCAACTTCACGCAATGTTCTTAGTCTACCTGGAGAAAACTTTATACCATAATCAGCTCCCTCTACAAACTCTTCTTTAAAACATGGCAAGAGACATCCCAAGGGTGTCTTCTGTGAACTCAGGCCTCCCCCCATCGCTTGCACGGAAAACACAAGACAGACACTCAGACGAAAACAATTACTGGGGTGTAGGTGGACCCAGAGAGGTCTGCCACCTACAACCCACACAAGACCAAAGACAATAGACGGAACCTGATGACAGGGCACAGGAGGCGGCATCCCGCAGCCTGGCCACGGTCTGGGAGATATGACTGCGTCCAGCCTCTCCACGGACCCGCAATGACCGGTCAACAGAAACAGAAAGGCCTTTTATCAAGGCCTTGGAGATTCCCGGCGGGATCAGGAACAAAGAGTGAATCCTAAAGGTTGCGTCCTTGACGGTTGTATTGACGCCATCACGGCATTCAAGGGCCCTGGAACGTCTCAGGGTGGCCACCCCTTTGAGTCCAGTGACAGCAACCGCTTTGGAGGCCAGTCTTGTCTTAGAGCTCAGGGCCGCTCCCTGAGATCTTGCTGGGGTCTCCAAATGTTGTAGCCACCAGCCCCTGAGAGACACACGACCACCAGAAATCAGTGAGTTATACGAAACACACTCTTTATTCAGCCAGCTGGGTCTGCCAGGGGTACACAGACCTCAAATTAAGCAGCCCTGAAATGTAGAGGTAACAGGATTTTTAAGCCCTAAACCCCTATTCTTCATCCTGTTTGAACACACAAGTCTATTTTTCTTCTTTTTACTAACTGTCAACCCACAGGTCGGCTGTGCATGCGGGGTTGGGGAGTGGGGTGGGGAGGACAGAAGCAGAAAGCTTATTGTTAGAATGTCATGTTCCCATGGGCAATAGCCAAACAGTAATTTTCCAGCCAGCACAGCTGACAGTCTTACAGGAGCTCCCTTGTAGATAACTGCTTTTCTCTTGCTGCTTGTAAGACTTCTCTTCACCTTTAACCTTTGGTATTTTAATTATGGGCCTCTTGCTGTGGACCTCTTTAATCTTCTTTAGGTCTCTGTTTCCTGGGTGTGTGTGTGTATTTCCTTCACCAAGTTTTCTGCCATTATCTCTTCAAATAAATTTTCAATTCCTTGCTCTCACTTCTCTTTCTGGCACCCTTATGATGCAAATGTTGGTACTCTTGCTGTCCCATAGGTCCCTTAAGTCATCCTTATTTTTTGAAATCCATTTTCTTTTTGCTTTTCTGATTGAGCATTTCCTGCTACCTTATCTTCTAAATTGATGATTTGATCCTCTGCTTTATCTAATCTACTATGATTCCCTCTAACGTATTCTTTATTTCAGTTATTGTATTCTTCATTTCTGACTGGTTCTTTGTTTTCTATCTCCATTTTTGTTTCCTATTTCTTTGTTAAAGTTCTTACTGAATTCATCTACTCTTCCCCTAATTACATTGAGCATCCTTATAATCAATGTTTTGAACTCTGCATCTGGGAGATTGCTTGTCTCCATTGCAGTTAGTTCTTTTTCTGGAGTTTTGTCATGTTCTTTCACTTGGGAAATGTTTCTTTGTGTCCTCATTTTGTCTGACTCCTTGTGTTTGTTTCTATATATTAGGCTGATCTGCTATGTCGCCTAGTCTTTGGCAGTGTGGCCTTAGACAATAGGCGTCCTGTGAGGCCCAGCAGTGCATGCTCCCTGGACACCTAAGCCTGGTGCTCCAGGGTGTCCCTTGTGT
Organism: Rousettus aegyptiacus; assembly: GCF_014176215.1. Classification (NCBI taxonomy): domain Eukaryota; kingdom Metazoa; phylum Chordata; class Mammalia; order Chiroptera; family Pteropodidae; genus Rousettus; species Rousettus aegyptiacus. Next base: position 93,266,182 of record NW_023416295.1, on the reverse strand, counting down.
AATCGAGCCTCAATTGCTGTTGCTATGTCAGTTGGAGGGATCGACCCTCAGGTTAACTGGCTGTGAAGACTGGCTGTAACGGTGGATGAGCTATTGTGTGTGCTTATCCTATGGAGCAGGATTTGCTTAACTGGGACTCTGGTACCTGCTGAGTCCACCCTTTTGGTGTGTCATTTGTTGAGCAGAAAGATGGTACTCTGGTATGGTCTGAAGCTGGCCACCAAATGTATGAGTGTGAGTTCTTGGGAGGAGCTCTGGTGGAGGAGCTCTGGTGGAGGCCCATGTTAGCTGCTGTCTATGCCCAGCTTGGGGCAACCTGGTAAGAGCTACAAAGTTATCTGCAGTTGGTTATCACCTGTTCTTGGTTTTGAGGTGCCTGGGCTATGAACTGAGGCCAACTGCCACTCTTGCCAGGCTTGGGGCCACTTATTGAGAGGTAGGGGCACAGTAATGCCAGCTGCTGCTTGTTTGGGATTTGTAGACCTTTGAGAGATTTTAGGAAAGTCTGTAGTGCAAGCTAAGGCAGGCTGTTTGGATAGGAAAGCAGCTGGAAGAGGTTCAGTTCGTGTGCGTAAGTTGGGTGGGGCAAGGTCTCAGGGAATCACCAGGGCAGAGTAAATGATGTTAGCTAAGTTAATGGAGATCTCAGGTTTGGTTTCTGCCTGTCCTTCCTGGCTCATTGTGGGTAGGGTTCAGTAAAGGAACAACAGAGTCTGCCAGCATTCCCGTGCCTACAGAGAGCTTTCCTGACCCATCCTTCCAGCCTTCACCCTGAAGCTAGTCAATTCAGCTCCTCCTTGAACATCACTGGTACTTTTTAAGCTGTTGCCCCTGAGCTAGTAAGTTTGTGAGAGAGCAAGTCTGTGTACCATCCCCTCAAGAGAATGCCTTGGTCCCCGGCAGCCCCTTATCTAACTCAGATGCAATCCCCACTGTTTTTCACAGTTAGATGTTATGGGGACTTCTCTTCCTGGCACTGGTGCCCTAGTCTGGGAATTCCAGTGTGTGACCAGGGCCCCCTCCCTCATCAGGGGGGACCTCCACAGCAGAGATGTCCCTCCAGATTCTTAACCACCGCTCGTGGGTGTGGGACCAGCCCATTCTGTGTTTCCACCCATCCTATCAGTCTCCATATGGCTTCTTTATATCCTTAGTCAGAGGACTTCTATTTAGCTAGTCATTAGGTAGTTCTCATGATGGTTGTTTTATAATTTACTTTTAATTGTGATGTGGCTGTGAGAGAAGGTGAACACAGAGTTTACCAACTCTTCCATCTTGACTGGAAGTCCTGATAATCCCATTTTAAACAAACCGTTTTAGAAAATAGAAAAAGATGAATGTGCCACCATTTATTTTATGAGGCTAATATAATCAATATCAATACCAGACAAATACTGTAAAAAAAAAGTTTTTAAATATAGGCTAGTCTCATTTATGAACACTGAAGTAAAACTGTCACTATTTGCAGATGACATGATTCTATATATAGAAAACTTTAAAAATTTTACCAAAAGAATATCAGAGACAAGAAACAAATACAGTAAAGTTGCAGTATACAAAATCAAGATACAAAAACTTATAGCATTCCTATATACTAACAATAAAATATCAGAAAAAGAAATGAAGAGAACAATTTAATTTATAATTGTAACAAAAGTATAAAATTACCTAGGAATAAATTTAACAAAAAAATTGAAGGGCCTATACATTGAAAAGTTTAAGGCATTGTTCAAAGATATTGAAGAAAACACAAAGAAATGGAAAGATATTCTGTGTTCATGGATTGGAGAACCGTTAAAATGGTCATATTATTTAAAGCAATGTACAGGTTTAATGCAATTTTCATTTAAATCCTAGTGGCATTTTTCACAGAAATAGAACAAAAGATTCTCAAATTTGTATGGGACCCCCAAAGAACCCCAAATAGCCAAAGACATCTTGAGGGGAAAAAAAAAAGAACAAAGGCAGAGGTATTATATTCCCTCACTTCAAAATATACTCCTAAGCTACAATAATCAAAACAGTAGGTTTTGGCAGAAAAACAGACAGAGACCAATGGGACAGAATTCAGAGCCCAGAAATAAACCCACACATATATGGGCAAAATAATTTTGACAAAGGAACCTAAAACATACAATGGAGAAATAAAAGCCTCTTCAATAAATGGTGTTGGGAAAACTGGAAAGCCACAAAAGAATTAAACTAGACTGCCGACATCATACACAAAATTAACTCAAGATGGGTTAAAGACTTGAATATAACCTGAAACACTAAAATACATAGAAGAAAACATAGGCTCTAACCTTATGGATCTTGGTCTCAAAGGGGTTTGTGTGAACTTAATCCCAAAGGCAATGGACGTAAAAGGAAAAAATAAATGAATGGGACCACATCAAACTATAAAGCTTCTGCACAGCAAAAGAAACCATAGACAAAACAAGAAAGCAATCAATCAATTGGGAGAAGATATTTGCAAACAATACTTCTGATAAAGAAGTAATATCCAAAATACATAAATAACTCACACAACTCGGAAAAAAAAAAAAAAGATAATCTAAATAAATAATGGCAGAGGACCTGAATAAATACTTTTCCAAGAAAGATGTACAGATAACCAACAGATGTATGAAAAGATGCTCAGTTTCACTAGTTATAATGCAAATCAAAACCACAAGATACCACCTTATACCTGTTAGAATGGCTATTATCAATAAGACAAGAAATAACAAGTGTTGGAGAGGATGTGGAGAAAAGGGAATACTTACACATTGCTGATGGAAATATAAATTGGTGAAGCCTCCAGGAAAAGAGATGGAAGTTTCTCAAAAAAATTAAGAATAGAGCTATTAGATGACCCAGGAATCCCATTTCTGGTTATATACCCCCCAAATTTGAACACACTTATTCATAAAAATATATGTACCCCTATGTTCACTGCAGCATTATTCACAGTAGCCAAGATATGGAAACAACCTAAGTGTCCTTTGACTGATCATTGAATAAAAAAATACATGGTACATATATAGAATGGAATACTACTCAGCTATTAAAAAGATGAAATATTGCCATCTACGACAATAAGGATAAATCTTGAGAATATCATGCTAAGTGAAATAAGTCAGATGGAAAAGAACAAGAACCGTATGATTTCACTCACATGTGGTATATAAAACAAAAGGCAACAAATGAACAAATAAAACAAAAAAACTCCTAGATACAGACAACAGAATGGTGGTTATCAGAGGGGAAGGGGAGCATGGGAATGACGAAGAGGGTAATGGGGGTGAAATATATGGTGATAGATGGAGACTAGACTTAAGGTGGCGAGCATCAATGGAGTATGCAGATTTCATACTATAAAGTTGTACACCTGAAATTTATGTGTCATTAACCAATGTTTCCCCAGCGAGTTTTATTTTTAGAAAACCATGACCCATCTATATGCCGCTTACAAGAGACTCATCTCAAATCTAATGACACATACAGACTGAAAATGAAGTGGTGAAAAAAGATATTTCATGCAAACATAAGTGAAAAAAAAGCTGAAGTAGCAATATTCATATCAGACAAAATAGACTTTAAAACAAAAAATGCAAAAAAAAGATGAAAAAAGACATTACATAGGCACCAATCTAAGAAGAGGATATAAAAATCCTAAATATAAAATCCCAACATAGGAACATCCAAATATATAAAGCAATCATTAATGGACATAAAAGGAGAAATCCACGGTAATACAATAATAATAATAAGGGATTTTAATACCCCACTTATATCAATGAATAGATAATCCAGACAGTAATTTAATAAGGAAATAATGGCCTTAAATGTCACATTAGACCAGAACAACTTAACAGACATTTATAGAACATTTCATCCCAAAACTATAGAGTACGCATTTTTTTTCAAGTGCACATGAAACATTCTCCAGGACCGATAACAAATCAGGCAACAACATAAGTATCAATAAGTTCAAGAAGACTGAAATCATACCAAACAATTTTTCTGACCACAATGACATGAAACTATAAATCAATCATAGGACAAAAACTGGTAAAAACACAAATATGGGAAAATTAAACAATATACTACTAAATAACCAATGGATCAAAGAGGAAATCAAACAGGAGAGCAAAAACTATTTTGAAACAAATGAAAATAAAAACACAACTTTTCAAAATTTATGGAATGCAGCAAAAGCAGTTATTTAAGAGGGATGTTCATAGCTATACAGGCTTACCTCAAGAAACAAGAAAAATTCCCAAAAAACAATATAACTCTACACCTAAAGGAACTAGAAAAAGAACAAACCCAAAGTAAACAGAAGAAAAGTAATAGTTAAGATCAGAACAGAAATAAACTAAATAGGAATTTTTAAAACAATAGAAAATATCAATAAAACTAAGAGCTGGTGCTTTAAAAGAACAAAAAAAAATGACAAACTCACCAAGAAAAAAAGAGAAAATAAGTAAAACCAGAAATGAAAGAGACGTTATAACCAATGCCACAGAAATACAATCAACTATTGAAGAATACTATTAACAGTTATATCCCAACAAATTCAACAGTCTAGAAAAAAAAGATAAATTTCTAGAAGTACATAACCTTCCAATACTGAACCAGGAAGAAATACAAACTCTAAACAGACCAATTACTAGTAATGAAATTGAAGCAGTAATTCAAAAACTCCCAACAAATAAAAGTCCAGAGTCAGATGGCTTCAGTGGTGAATTCTACCAGACATTCAAGGAAGAAATAATACTTGTCCTTCTTAAACTATTCCAAAAAAATTAAAGAGGATGGAATGCTTCCAAATTCATTCTACAAAGCCATCATCACCCTTATACCAAAACCAGACAAAGGTATTACCGAAAAGAAGAAAGAAAAGAAAAGAAAAGAAAAGAAGAGAAGAGAAGAGAAGAGAAGAGAAGAGAAGAGAAGAGAAGAGAAGAGAAGAGAAGAGAAGAGAAGAGAAAAGAAGAGAAAAGAAGAGAAGAAAAGAGAAAAGAAAGAACAAAAGAAAGAAAGAAAGAAAGAAAGAAAGAAAGAAAGAAAGAAAGAAAGAAAGAAAGAAAGAAAGAAAGAAAGAAAAGAAAGAAAAGAAAAGAAAGAAAAGAAAAGAGAGAGAGAGAGAGAGAAAGAAAGAAACTAACTTACAGGCCAATCTCCTTGATGAATGTAGAGATAAAAATTCTCAACAAAATATTACCTAACTAGATTCAACAATACATTAAAATGATATACATTATAACTAAGTGGTATTCACCATAGGGATGCAAGGATGGTTCAGCAGCCATAAATCAATCAATGTGATGCATTGCCTTAGGATAAAAACCATATGATGATTTCAATAGATGCAGAAAAAGCATTTGACAAATCCAGCATCAATTTATGATAAAAACTCTCAACAAAGTGGGTATAGAAGGAATACATCTCAACATAATAAAGGCTTTATATGACAAATTCACAACTAATATCATACTCAATGGTGAAAAGCTGAAAGCATTTCCTCTAAGATCAGAAACAAAACAAAGATGCACACTTTCACTACTTCTACTCAACATAGTATTGGAAGTCCTAGCCATAGTGATCAAAAAAAAAAGAAATAAAGGGCATCCAAACTGGAAAAGAAGAAGTAAAACTCTCATTATTTACAGATGACATAATACTATATACAGAAAAACCTAAAGACTCCATAAAAAAACTACTAGAATAAAGAAATTCAGTAAAGTTGCAGGATATAGAATCAATATTCAGAAATCTGTTGCATTTCTATACACCAGTAATGAATTATCAGAAGAAGGAATAAAGAAAACAATCCCATTTGCAATTTCATCAAAAAGCATAAAATACCTAGGATAAATTTAAGCAGTGAGGTGAAAGACCTGTACTTGAAACTATAACGCTCTGGAGAAAGGAACTGAACAAGTTATAATTAAATAGAAAGATATAGCTTGCTCATAGATTGGAAGGATTGATAATGTTAAAATGTCATTCCTGTCTAGATTCAGTGCAATCCCTATTAAAATACCTATAGCATTCATCTCAGAATTAGAACAACTAATGCTAAAATTTATATGGAACCATAGAAGACCCCAAATATCCAAAGAAATTTTGAAAAAGAACAAAATGGGAAGTATCATGCTCCCTAATATTAAACTATACCATAAAGCTATAATAATCAAAAAAGTATGGTACTAGCATAAAAACAGATATATAGATCAAGGGAATATAATAAAGAATCCAGAAATAAATCCTCACTTATATGATCAATTAATGTATGACAAAAGAGGCAAGGATATACAATGGAATAAAGGTAGCCTCTTCAATAAGTAGTGTTGGGAAAACTGGATATATATATATGCAAAAATAAATAAAACTGAATTACTTTCTTATACTGTATACAAAAATATATTCAAAATTGATTAAAGACTTAAAAGTAAGACCTGAAACCATAAATCTCCTACAAGAAAACAAGAGCAATAAACCATCTGATATCACTTTTAGCAATATCTTTTTTGGATATGTTTCCTTGGGCAAGGGAAACAAAAAAAAAAAGAAGAAATAAACAAATGAGACTACATCAGACTAAAGAGTTTTGCACAGTGAAGGAAATCATCAACAAAACAAAAAGACAACCTATTGAATGAGAGAAGGTATTTGCAAATGATATATCTGATAAGAGATTAATGTCCAAGGAATTCATACCAGTTAACACCAAAGAAACAAATAATCCAATTAAAAAATGGGCAGAAGAACTGAATAGAAGACATTTCTCCAAAGTGGACATACAGATGGCCCATAGACATATGAAAAGATGCTCAATGTCACTAATCATCAGGCAAATGCAAATTAAAACCATGACGACATATCACCTCATACCTGTCAGAATTGCTCTCATCAATAAATCAACAAATAACAAGTGTTGATGAGGATGTGGAAAAAAGCAAACATTCATACACTGTTAGTGAGACTGTAAATTAGTGCAGCTACTATGGAAAATAGTATGGAGATTACTCAGAAAAAATTACAAGTAGAGCTGACACATGATCCAGCAATGCCACTTTGTGTATTTATTCACAGAAAACAAAAACACTAATTTGAGAAGATATATGCACCCCTATGTTCACTGCAGCAGCCAAGGTGTGCAAGCAAACTAGACATTTATTAATAGTTAAATGGATAAAGATGTGGTGATAACACACACACATACACACAATGGAATACTAATCAGCAGCAAAAATGAGAGAAATCTTGCCATTTGCAACAACATGGATGGACCTAGAGGGTATTATGTTAAGTGAAATAAGTCAGACAAAGACAAATACTTATATATGAAATCTAGAAAAAGAAGAAATGAATAAACAAAATGAAACAGACCCATAGATATAGAGAACAAGTTGATGTTTGCTAAAGGGGAATGAGGTAGGGGGATGGAAATAAAAGAAAAATATAAAAAATAAAATTAGAAAGAGAATTGTACCAAAAAAATTCTAATACACTTTTTATTCTTCATATTGCTTGATCTCTTCACTTAAAATTAAATAAACAAAAACTAAGCAAACAGAATTTCTTTATCCTAATAAACTGCAATATGGGAAGAGAAACAGGCTAGATGCTGACTGATCTCATTTCCTTGTCCTAGGCATAGAGGAAGACCACATTTCCCATTCCCTCTGGAGTTGCAATGGAACCATGTCTGGCCAATGGATATGGACAGAATTGAAGTACAACACTACTATGAATTCCTTTGCAGTCATTCATCCTTTCTCCCTCTTCCCCAGAGATCTTGGAGACCATGTGAAGATGACAGCACCACAAAATGGAAGGTGCCTGGATTCCTGAGTCACCACCTGGAAGAGTAAGGCCAAGACTAGCCACCTAACCCACATCAGACTATGAAATGAGCAAGAAATAAACATCTAAATAAGCCACATTTTCATGTATTTTCATCTATTTCATGTATTGCTGAGTGCTGTTTTGTTCCATGGTTTGTAACTCTTCCTCTGCCAAGTAGAACACTGTCTAAATTACTATAACTTTATAAAAATGTTTGAAATCTGATAGGGCCAAATCCAGGGTCAAGAAACTGATAAATTCCTCCAAAATAAGGGTGGTTTCTCATTTCTTAACCCAGTGCTTACTAGGTTCTTAGCAGTCATTTGTTGAGTGAATCAGTGAAGCCAAAAGAAGGAGTTAGAAAGACCAAAGGGAAAAGTAGACAAGAAGGGACATGTCCCTCCCCTCCCAAAAAGAGGTCCCATGAATACTAAGGCTGCTTTGGTAGGGTATAAGCCAGAAGGCTCAAGTCAGAGTGGGAGGAGGGAGGGAGTTTCAAGCTAGACCCCTCTCCTCTGCCTCCCAAAAAAGAAAAATGACATAAGGCTTTTGGAACCCAGAGCCGAAGGAGCCTGGAAGCAAAAGCTGAAGCTCTGTCATCTCCCCAGCAGTTCACACCCTAAGATAATCCTCCACCTCCAACCCTTGAAGAAGCTGCCAAAAGCCTCAGGCAGAGAAACTGGCGTCCCAGCATGGCCCAGCCTCAGCGCCACCACGCAGCACTGGGGAGGTAACAGACTGACTTGGGAAAAAAATAACTATTGTAGCTGAGATATTTTAAAATTCCACCCTCAAGGCAGCATCTGGTTGCTACAGCAACTCTAGCTCTGCTGCAAGCCCAGATTACCAGCTTGCTCACCGTACCTGCCTTGGGCAGCCTAGAGGTGTCCTTAGGAGGCCAGAAGCTGCTGCCACCAGGGGAACACTGAGGAAGTGCCCCTATATTCTGACACCAAGGCAATGGCTAGAGAGACCCAAGTTGATTCTCTATTCACTCTGAATGCCTAATGGTATAGTTTCGTTCCAGGTTAATAATATTATATATAAGTATGGACTTACTTCCTGTTCAAATTGACTTACAAAGTCTTTTTTGTTGTGTACTCATTTAGTTCCATCAAAACACAGAAAGGTGATTTTTCATCAGTTTGGGGCTGAGCAAATGAAGCAGTTGGTAGTGTCTTAGTTCCACGGTTCAAAGCCCCTAAGAGACAAGATTATAGTATTGCAGCTGAGTGGCTGGCCCTGCCCTCTGACATGGATTTGGAAGAGTTTGCAATACCTTTAGGAAACCAAAACAAGAAAGGGAGTGGGCAACACAGCCAGAACAAGTGCCAGACAAAGGGACAGAGCCAGAGGCAGACAGACACAGAGAGATGCTGTCATTCTGTCACTTCGATCCGGAGCTAAGGATTCTCGACTCTGGTAAGATTCCTCCCCATGCAGCCATACTTGGCTTTACTTTCCACTTCATTTCTTTACTCACCTGTCATTCCATTCGGTAAGCTCAACCTATTTGGCCCCAGGATAGCTCACCTGGGCTCCATCCACAACTGCAGCTGCTCCAAAACATAAAGCAATGCTTGGGGGAAGGGCTCAGGGAAGTGATGTCTTTTGTGCCTATCTCAGAGAAAACACTAGGGTCAGAGTTAGGACACCCAACTTCAGTCCTAGGCACTTCATTTACTGACTTTGGACACATCGTCACTAAAATGTGAACTCAACAAGAGCAGGCACAGTTGCCAATGACTGGTCACTGCTATGGCACCTAGAATGGTGTCTGGTATAGCAGATCTTCAACAAATGTTTCATAGTGAAAGAAAGAATCATCTCTGCCTTGATGCTCTCATTTATAAAAATGGATAGATAAGGCTTGTCTCCATTAGGGTTTTTCTGAGGCTCTAACAAAATACGTACAAATGCCTGTCTTCAAAGGCTAACATATGTAAGCTGGCAAGACTGTTACCCAACCCAGCAGCTCAGATAACTATTAGACAAGGTGCTTCAGAGGCCAGGGCTTCATCCATTTCCCCAGGGCTCTTGAAAAAATAATCACAGTTAAATGCCTTCTGGGTCCCGGGTGCTGGAGCTGTACTGCTAGTTGCCTACCCAACATCCATTTCACTAGATTTCCTAACAGACTCTGATTTTGTTTAAGCAGCAATGTGCCCCGAACCTACCTCCTTCCAGCTACTGGTGCCCATGTGACCAGAAAGAGCTGCAAGTCCAAAAGTGGAACTTCTGGCAAAGTTCCTCCTTGGAATGTGGATGAGCGACCTGAAAGTATACTGGTACAATCTTGCGACTGGACAAACATACACACTAAGGATGGTGGGCAAGTACCTGAGTCCTTGACACAATCCCTGAGCTGCTTCTCCAGTCTGAAACGCCTACCTCTGAACTTCCTGTTGTTTAGAAAAATAACTGCCTATTTGTTCAAGCCACTATAGTCAGATTTCTGTAACAAGCAGCTGAATAAAACCCTAAGTAACACAGTACTGTACTTAAAATAGTTCATTTATAAAATATACATTGCCAACACCAATTTTACAGATGAGAAACCGGAAGCTTGGAAAATTGAAACTGCCCAAGGCTATCTGACTAGTGAGTGACAGACCTGGGATTTGACTCCAGGCCTGACTCCAAGACCTGTATAGTCTTTCACTTTTGCTATATTCCCCAAGGGAGAAGAAAGCCATGTTTGTCTCTAAGCACTTACAGGGTCTGCAGCCCTACCAAGTGCCAGACATGTTGTGTAGGGGTACAAGAGTGAGTCAATGTGGACAAAGTCCATGGAATTTAATATTTTAGAAGACATAAAGAGTAAACATGGGTCATGGGGTGATGAGGACTAGGAGAAAAATTAAAGATGAAGGTTTTTTAAAAATAGGAAGTTGGGGGAGTCTCTGTGAGGCGACACAGTCACGATTCTTTTTTCCCATTTTTAAGGAGTAATGGGGGTGGGGGGGGGGAGAATGGCGCGAGCCTTGTCAATACTGGAAGTGAGGGAGACGGACGGCAAATGCAGAGAGATCCTGAGGCAGGAGTATATACGCTGAAACGGCAAGGGTGTCAGTGTGGCTGGTATGAACTGAGGAAGGGGAACAGGATTTGTGCTGCAGTAAGGAATTTGGGCTTTTACTCTTAGTGAGACCAGCAGCCACAGGAGGGTTCCGATCAGAGAATAGATCAAACTTGTGATCTGATTTCTGGGCCAATGAGTGGAAAATAGCAGGGAGGAAGGGAAGGGATGAGACAGGGAGACCACACATGAGGCTGCTGCAACAAGCCAGGCGAGAGAAGCCAGCAGCCCGGACCGGGGGGTGTAGAAGGCTGGAGAGTGCTCACACTCCGGATCCATTCCAAAGGCAAAGCTGACAGGCTTTGCTGAAGGACTGGACATGGGAAATGAGAGGGATGAGTCCAAGCCTTCAGCCTAAATGAGAAGAAAGAAGCTGCTGTTGTCCGAAGTGGGAAAGACTGCAGCACGACCCAGATCACTGGGGTGCTGGAGCAGAATCGGGCTGTGTTTGGTTTTGGACAGGGTTAACCTATGATAGGTATAGAGTGAGCACAGGTCTTCACTACCTCCTTTATGAAATGTGTTCTTCATTCAGCCTCCAGACACCAGATCTCAAGGCCCCTCCTATTTCACTGGCCATCTCTCCACCTCGTTGGCCCCTCCCCCTCTAAATGAATACCAGGTATCCAAACAGAGGTGTCCAAAAGTCAGTCAGACGCAGCCAAGTAATGTGTTTTAAGAAAAGAGGAGGAAGTAATCAGCTTGTGTCACAGCAAACAACTGCTGGAGAAAGATGAAGGCAAGAACTGACATGGGGATTTGGCAAATGCAAGGTCATGGGTGACAGACCATGGAAAAATGAAATTGGATTACTCCTAGTGGGAATAACGGAAACACACTTTCTAGAATCACTGTAGAAAAAGCTCCTTTAGAATAAACCATAAGTGAGATCCTTTTTCTTTTCCACATCAGGGAAGTTGCTAAATATGTGCCAAAGCCTGGGCACGACTTTCCTAGACAGACTTGCTTCACAGCCCAGATGGGGGTGGGAGGAACACGGAGGTGGGAAAGGAGACGTCAGCACATTATGGGAGTGAGTGAAATGCCACCAATCTCTTTGCCTCGAGGTCATCCACACCACTCACCCACTATCCTTCTCCCATAGGACTTTTTAGTACATCCCAGATAGAGCTTCACAAGAGATGGCATAATTAATATTTATTAGGATTATTTTAATTTAAAGAAAATAAGCTCAAAAGTCTCTGGGCAATAAGATGAAATAAAAAGTCGCATCTGAGTGTTACACACCTGGCTGGCATGCAGTGGTTCCCTCGATGCAGATAAAAGTCCTGCAGAAATTTCCACATTATTCCATATCACTCCCCTTTTCCCAGAAGTCCCCACTGAACTGAGGAGGACACTGAGGCACAGAGGTAAAGGGCCTGGGCTGAGGTCAGACTGCCAGGAGAGGCAGACAGGAATTGGACCCAGAAAATCCTGATAGTTCTACTCAAATGTTACCCAGGGTACAATTCTATAGCTACTGCCCAACAGGAGAAAAAGCCAATTTCTTCTTCTAAGTGACCAGAAGGGCACACCTGTCAGGCAGCAGGAAGAGTGTCTATGGGAGCAGGCCCTGATGTGACCTCTAGTGATCCAGGCCAGAAGCCAGCAATGAGAGTCACCTACAGCTCTGCACACTCCCTCCCCCTGCCTCCAATGCACAGTTCTCACTATGAAGTCCAACCCTCCTTGTGGAAAACCAGCTGCACAGCCTCGTCCACATCATTCACGATGTGAGACGCCTCCATAAGCTTTGGACTGAAGCTGAAGTCCCGGTGCCCGTGGAAGGGAGGCTCTTCTCCTCCCTGGGTGGGCTCTGTGGGCCCTGGGGTCTTGGGACTGTACACGCCAGTGCACACCAAGATGGAGGCACAGCTCTGGATTGCTGAGGGCCGTTGCTTCCACAGGCCATCAGACCCCTGCTCCTCTGCCCCATCGCGCTTCACCATCTGCAGGTACTGGTGGAACAGGTTGGCACCGCAGACATCAGACATAGGGTTATCACTGGCAGCCATACCGGAAAAGAAAAGAAGAGAAAATCCAAGTTCAGTGTCGTAAGACACAGAGAGCAATGGACAATCAATCAGAGGGCAAGGGGTGTGCATCAGATACGGGGAAACAAGACAGTGAGAGGGGTAGGGAGAAAGGGAAGGGTAAGTCAAAAAGGGTTGAGGAAATGAACAGAACTTACCCTACAGCATAGAGCTTCTGGATGGGGGCTGCCCAGCCCCGCCTCTCTGCCTGCTGCCTGATCAGGTCCTCCGCATACTGGTAAGTGAGGATGCTGGGTTTGCCCATCAGGCCCTCATATCGTAACTCGTTGCCTGTCACTTTGCGGTAAATGGTTTCCAGGCACAAAAGGAAGGTGCCATGGCCAAACCTGCCAGAAAAGACAACTAAGCAGCTCAGCCCTCACTCCCTGGGCTCTTGCAGGCCACCTGTCATTGTGTAAGTAGCACCCTGCACATCAACCTTTCACTCCAGGGCCCTGGTGGTGACAGGTCAAAACGAAATTATTTCTAGTAAGAACTACATTCATTACCTACATTTATGACCTGCTATCCTCTAATAACATTTATTGAGCACTGGTCTAGCATAGAGATGTCATATCACACTGAAGTCACAGAAAAACCCTGAGGTCATTAGTCTCATTTTACAAGTAAGGAAACTGAGGCATAAAGAGATAAAGTAACTTGCCCAAGGTGGCAGTGTTAGGATTACACTGCAGGCATTTGGACTCTGGAAACCTAACTTTAAATTCTGCTTTAGATTTGTGGCAGATGTTTCCATCTCCCCTTCTTTCTTGGTATCAATTTTCAGCTGAGCACATTGCTACCAGGTGTAAAAAACTACATTCCTTTGCTTCCACAGCAGTCAGGTGTGCGGCCATGTGACGACGGTACAGCCAAGGAGTCAATGAAATCAGAAGTACTGGGCTTCACTTCTATGAAGTATCTGCAAAATTGGGGAGAAATGTTCTTCTCTACTTTCCCCTATTCCTTCTTGCTGCCTGGAATGCTGATATGATGGCTGGAGTTCAGGCAAGCCATTTTGAATTATGTAGGGCTAAGGATTGCACAGCATGAAAACAGAGGTGCCTGTGTCCCTGACAGGTGACGCTTCCGCACAAGCCTAGGACTGCCTACCCCAGACTTCTTTTCTATGAGGAAGAAATAAACTTCTATCTTGTCTAAGATATTCTTGTTTGGGGTTTTCATCCCTTACTGCTAAACCGAATCTGAACTGATACTGCACAATACACTGAAGTCATATTTGTGTCACTTAGTTATATAACAAATTCTATTTTCAATGTTTAAATTACCAAATGAAAGGTTAACCGCAAATCTGGTTTATAAATTGAAATCTGCCCTTTACTATTCAGTTCATAGCCTATCTAACCAAACCCCTTTTACCTACTGCCAGTATACTCTAACTCTAAGAAGAATACTTCAGGAAAAACTACCTAATCTCAGCTATAGAAATATACTTTAGAAGTAACAAGAGAGAACACTGTAATCCCTACCTCCTACGGGCTACTGAGTCACGTGACTTGAGGCAGTGTCAGGCTCCACTACCCTACCTAGTTCACTGAGAGTTAGTGTCCTGGGAGAAAACTCTAGACTTTAGCCTTATAGGGAAGAGCTGCCGTCAGATTCCAAGAAGGCACTTCCAGGGCCAGAAAAAGGGCCGCTTATACTGTGCTCAACCTCAGAAAAAGACAGGACAGGTGAAATCTACACAACTGAGCAGGAAATACGTGCCTGCTCAGTACCCGTATGCCTCTGAGAAAGTCACCTACAACCAGGTCTCAGTTCTCTGGTCTATACAAACATCAGAACAATTCTTGCCCCTACCTCTTAAGAGCAAAAGGAAATAAAGAAGTGAAAGAATTAATACTACAGGGTGAAGGCAAAGAAGGGAGAGCCGTTGAATAATTTGCATCAATACACCTCAAAAGCTGATCATTGTTTGGGTTCCTCTAGTCAAAAAGAATGTGTTCTGTTAAGATTCTGGAGGGCAAGGATCATCTGTTAAAGATTGTCTCAGTATATCTCCAGTGCTCAGCAATCTGCGGTTTTCATTTAATAATTAGTATGTGAAGTGATCCTTGAAATCCCTCTCAGAAGGCCAAGTTATCGTGGCCAACTAAAGGGCCTACCCGGGTATGGATCTGAAGGCCTGAAATATAGAATGATGGTGGGAAACTGTAAGAAGAACTGCTCAGGCAGCAGCTGGAAATGAGCCACCAGGACCAATGCCGGGGACTGTGTCCTCACCTAGGCATCTTGGCTTCAGCCATCCAAAGAAGATCCATGTTACTGGCCAGAACAGGGAGATGGGGATAAGGGGCCGTCGCCAGACCAGTCCCAGGGTTCCCATTGCTGAGAAGGACATCCATGATCAGCTGCAGGCTTGTCTCCCAGCGGACTGGCTCCCCAAGGAGGAGCACCCCTTTAAAGAGCAAAGGTATAGGGATGAGGGTGCAGGGCACTGGGCCTGCCCTCTATGGTGGGTGGAAAGAAAGCCCTCAGGAGACCAGCTGAAGCCAGCTGGTGCCACCCAACCACAAGCTCTTCGCCCACAGTACACTCATCCCAGCAAGGGCACGGTTCCCTGAACCAGTCTTGAAAGAACCACTCACCTATCCACCCAAGGTGAATAAAGCCCTGGGCCTAGGAAGGCACCTCCTAAAGGTTCCTATTGTCACTGTGTCCACTCTACTTCAC
Organism: Rousettus aegyptiacus; assembly: GCF_014176215.1. Taxonomy (NCBI): domain Eukaryota; kingdom Metazoa; phylum Chordata; class Mammalia; order Chiroptera; family Pteropodidae; genus Rousettus; species Rousettus aegyptiacus. Next base: position 93,250,534 of record NW_023416295.1, on the reverse strand, counting down.
GAAAGAAGTTAAAAACAAGACAAGCAACGGCAAGTCTCAGGCCCATTTCTTCCTGATGACTGATGTTCTCCCCACTGCTTCAGCCACAGGTATGTGGCAAAGTGCTCACCTTCCTCGGCCACTTCTCCAAGTCCCAAGGGCCAATAAACCTAATGGCTAGGAGAGGGAGATTTGGAGTGATAGAGATCTGAATTCCAAGGCTGACTCTATCAATTATTCCCTACACTTGTGGGCAAGTTATTTACCTTCTCTAAGCCTCAGTTTCCTCAACATGATAGTCATGAGGACGAAAATGAGATATACTAAATACAGCACTTAACCTGTGCTGGACACACAGCATTCAACAAATAGAAGCTACGATGTCAGCTATGAGACCAGTGAATTGACCACTGCCCTCCAAGGAAGTGTTCTAGAAGCTGGAGGATGTTTTTTCATCCTCATGACTGACACTTAATGACAAGGACTACAGGAGAGGACAAGCGAGGCTAGATACTCAGGCCAGTCCTGTGCGATCAAAAACTGCCCCCTGTCCATTAACCTTTGAGTGTCCCATCTGGCACTCATATAGGTGAACAACCTGTTTGTAATTAATCGAGCCTAAACCCTAATCCCATTTTACATGTAAACAAACATAAAGAATTTTTTGGTAGTTTTAATAAACACTGATTCTTCCAAAATGCAACTATCACTTAAGTCAAGAGAATATTGTACTTTATTTTTCAAAATTTTACCAAGAGTTATTCCATATTTTGCAAAATCACGTCTCCAATGACAATGCTGCCCCTAAGTTCTGAGTAACCAATAAAACACAGCTCTGTCACACCTATAAACATCTATCTGTTCGCACCTATAGCTGCAACATTCATGGTGATTCTGTTTGGTATAATCATATTACTACTTCATTTTGTCTTTTTGAATAATTATTACATATTGAAATATATATTAGCTTACTGAAATTTTAGGGCTTCGTAGTGAACTAATTAATTTTTGTTTTGTTTCTCATGACTTACAATTAGGGCTTCGTAGTGAACTAATTAATTTTTAACGTATGTGTATGGACAGACTGTGAATTTCATTTCAGACTAATAAAGGGGATATAACAATATTTTTGTAATATAAGGAGAGAACCAATTTTAATGGAGCTAAAGAACACTGGACTAGATTGCCTCTAGGTACCTTTCTACTCACAGATGTTCTAAGCTTGCAATTTTTCTGGAATAGGGCGAGTGGTATGATGAAGGAAAGATAAACAACAAATATCTCAGAAGTAGTGAGTGGCAGATCCAAGACCAGAACCCAGGTGCCCTCTGGCGACCCTTCCAATTTGCAGGCAAACAATCATGCTACGACAGCCTGGAGGGCCTGAAAGGAGAGAGAACCACCCAGCCCCAAGCTCACACAAGGAGAGGACCTTATTACCTTCAATGGCAGGGAAGTCGCTCCTTGGAAGGGGCTGCCAAGAGACAAAGAACAGGCCCATCAATGCAACGGCTGCTTTCCACTAACAGACAAGCACACGCTGGTTTCCAGGTGGGAGGGAGAAAAGATGAATTTCAGACAGGATCAAAGACCACCCTCACAGTCTAGCCCAAGCTGAGGAGAGGCCAGAAAGAACTGAGGAAGAACATTCATGAAGAAAAGTGAAGAGAGAACAGAAAGGACTGAGGAATGCCACATATGAAGTTCAGCCAGGAGGAGGAGCCAAACAGCTGTCTTTCTCTAGCAAGGCCGAGAGGTAAGATATGGGCCAAGCAAGAGTCTAGCATCAGGTAGTTAAGATGAAGGTGAGACTATGGAGACAAAGGAGGCCATCAGGGCGTGCTGGACTATTTATTTCTCTTGGTGTTGGATTAGCAGCCAGGAGCCTCCACTTTACTAACCTCTTCCACTCCTTGCCCAGATGATTATAGTCCTGGCTCTGCCACTAACCTGTGACCTGGGGTAAATCATTTCCCCTGTGTGGGGGCTCAGTCTCCAAGCTGTTCTGAGATCTATTCCAACTCTGATAATTTGGTTCTCTACTAACTTTCAAGGTTCTATGAGAAACCCCTCAAAGGCGATCAAGTGCTCTATTCAACTGGAAAGCTCTGCAGGAAGGACTAAAGTTATATATGCTACAAGTCAGTCTGTCTATTTATAACACATTTTATCACATTTTGACAGTGGCCTGACTTAAAATGTAGGTTATGTGATACATAAAGAATTCACATGAGGAAGAAGAGGGCCAGGAGCTATCAAAAGATGGGCAGTCACACCCTAGAGCTGCAGTCCCCAACCTTTTTGGCACCAGGGACCGGTGCTCCTCTGAGAATCTGATGCCTGATGATCTCAGGTGGAGCTGAGGAGGTGATGCTGGTGCTGGGGAGCGGCTGCAGATACAGATGAAGCTTCGCTGGCTCACCCACCACTCACCTCCTCCCATGTGGCCTAGTTCCTAACAGGCCATGGACCAGTACCAGTCAACAGCCCAGGGTTTGGAGACTCCTGCTCTAGAGGATCAATAAGAGGCCCTGTGACTACTCATCAGAGAAGCTAAAGAATCAAACCAGTAATTTGAATATGAGCTGAACCCAAAAAAAACACAGCAGACACTCAGAATTGCCAGTTACTTTTACAAGAACGCTGCTTCTCTTAAGGACAACTCTTTGTTAGCACAGCTCAGGATAAAGTAGAGCAGTGACAAATTTAACGAAGGTGAATGATTCTCCCAAGCAACGATGGGAACACCAACTGGTAGGATGTAAAGCTACTGACCAAGGAGATGCTAGGGCTCTGAAAGCATTCTCAGCTAAACACGAACAATGCGGAAAAGAAAGCCTTTGGGAGCGCGTCCTCCTCCAGGACATTCTGTGTATCTGGACAACGAATCCTTGGCCAGATGTGCCTCTCCAAGGAGGCAGCTCTGTGAAACGTGGACAAGATACGGCTCTAAGAAGGAGGGACTGCAAGGCCAGTGAGAGGAGCCCATGAAGGAACAAGAGGACATAACTGAACACGAGATCCCAGGCGTGTGCTCCGCATTACCGTGGTCTTTGGCCGCCTCCGGAGATCCACCATGTCAAGCACAGGGAAGGCCATCCGCAGCTCGTCCACAGTAACCAGATTCTCGAAGCCCAGTCTAGAGCAAGATCAGGAAAGCAAAGCGGGACAGTTCTGGGGGAAGACATCTTTAAAGAAATGGGAACCAACCCAGTCCTAATCAAACTAGCCCACCCATTCCCCAAGGAGCAGTGAATCAATGAGCCCAGACAGAGCCCGGCAGGGCCAATGCCAGTCCTGGAGAGGTGCCGGCAGGCCGGCCAGGACCGCACAGGCAGCGCGGGGCTGTGCCGCTCTACGGCAACGCACCAGCAGTCAGTGAGCACACGCCAGGTGCCAGGCCCCGGACTGGGCATGACCACAGTGCACAGCGTACAAGAACCTCTGCCCTCCAAGAGCTCCTCACAAGCCCAAAGTCCATCAAACCCAGCACTTTGTGAACAGTGCTGCCACTGTGGGTTGAGAAGCTCAGAAGAGGAGACTGCTCAGTGGCCTGGGCAGCGGGGCAAAGGGTCCAGAGACATTAGACTTAAGCTGAATGAAGCATTAAGATGAATCGGATTCAGCCAGGAAGGGGAGGCCATGGGAGAGGCAAGCCAGCTCCAGCCTTCTTTCTCCAAGACCTGCCTCCATGTTTCTGTCCTCAATTCCCACTTGCAATCTTAACTGGACATGGTTTCAGATTACTCTCAAAATAAATTTCCCCAAAATGATGCTTTATCAGATCAGCCCATTAACAACAACCTGTAGACTCCCAGTTGTCCTCATAGTGAGCTCACTTACTTCCTACATTTACTTTCAGTTTCCTACCCCCAGCTCCATTCTTCCTGGTCTCTTATTCCCTATCCTGTCCCATTCCAATCTCCTGTTTCAAGGAGCTTCACTGCCCCTTCTCTTTCTAGCTTCCTGAACTACTGCCCTGCCTGGAACACCTGAGCCCTATCCTGTGGCACAGCTGTGCCCTCCGTGAAGCCACACGTAATTCCTGCTCCAAGGATGTTACCTGACACTTGTGACACCAGAACCTATACTGTTAAGTCTTCAATTCCATGTCGTCTGAAATATCCCTTTATTGCATAGGGGTGTGTTATTCCTGCCTCAAGTACAAACCCCTTAATTCTATCACGATCTCACTGTGCTGTTCCTGGCCTCTGCCCCCTGGGAGCCCTCAGCACAGTGGTGGCACACAGGAAGTGCTTGACAGGACTCTGGAGGAGGAGCAAATAAATAAGCTGCTTGAGAACAGGGACAAGTCTTCTGTTCTTGATTGTGCATACTCCCCAAAGGAGAGTTCACTGTAGGTTCTTAATTAACACTGACCGATAAGTTGATTCACCACTTCAAGGAACAGTACTAGAGCAGTGCTTCCCAGACCTAATCAGAGAATCATCTAGTTTTCTCTTTTAAAATACAGATTGCTGATTTTTATCTCACACCCAATGACTCAAGACTCTCCAGGAAAGCTCCTCCAGAAGATTCTGATGAAATTGGCTGGCTTTTGGAAACCACCAGGCACCAGGACTGGCCACACTTGAGGTCCGTTCTACCTCCCTCGAGAGCCTACCACACACCCCATGAGCCCTGGCACCCTGAGTCCAGCACGACTCATGACAGCCCCCCTCAGCCATGGAAGGTAAGGCCTCAGTCCTGCCCCTTCCTCTTCAGCCAGAGCAAGAAGCACCAAAAGGATACGCTCGGGCGTTTTCCACCAGGGGCCCCTGCCCAGATACTAGCATCCGCTTTCCATGGTACTGTGAGAAGAGCTTCATGGGGCTGTGAGAGAGAATAACCTGGTCTGGCTCCACCTGTAGGGACAGCCAAGAGAGAGGAGAGCAGAGAAAGACACGTAGTTGAAGGAGAATAATGGGAGATAGATGGCAGCTTCTATCAACTAGGAAGAAAAAAAAATGCCCAGAAAAGGAAGGGGGAAAAAAGCCCTTTGCCCAGTGTCTAGAAAGTATCCACAGAGGTGTGGGAACCACCAGTCTAATTTGGCTCTTGCCACACAAAACAAGCAAGCAGAAAATGCCATTAGTTAGGGGTCATGACGTGCACCAATCCCGCCCTGCTCAACCCCTTTTGGAAAGCACACGGTCTGTATGCATGTTCTTTGTCACTGTTATAGAAATCTGTCTCTAACTTTGACTTTGTTTTCAGTTGTACTTAAAAGACTTAGTTTTTTAACGTTTATACTATGACAATGCAGCCTTTTCTCAGAATGTTTTTGAAACCCTCTCTGGAAACCACAGAAGAGAACCAACAGGATGCCTTTACTCCCGGCATTCATACCCAAGCAGGGTCACCCCTTCAATCCACCACTTTATTTACTCTCTTGGTTCCAAAGTACTCTTTCCAAAAACTACAGCCACCCTTAAAAAGAGAATGAATGTATCAATACTGGGATACGTGTGGAGTTGCAAGTGGGTGAAGAGGGTTTGCTTTTAGGGGACAGTACTCATTCAAATGTTTCCATTTTATTGATGAGAAACATTATTTCAGAGTCCCATATTGTATGTGGAGATTTAGAAAAATGTGACATTTGCTTTCCAGGGGCTGACAATCCAAAAGAGACAATCTGACACCCAGAAGAAAAGAAATGGATGCAAAAACAGTAGGCTCAAACTGCCAACTCCATGGGCAGGATTTTTGTGCTCAATCTGTATGTAATGGATAAAAAATAACCCTGTTGATAAGGCTCTACTCACTAGGCTGGGCTTGAACTTCAAGCTTTACTTCCAGCAGGGAAATAAAGATTTGTACTGACCCAATTTATCCATACTGTACACCACCCCAGAAGAAGGCTTAGTTAGAGGTAGAGTGGGGATTCTACTGGAAACCAGGTCCTTAGGCTCCCATGTCTCTGGCTATCACCTCACCTTGAAGCCCAGGAGGGATGACAACTCCTGGGCTTTGCCATGTTGTAAGATGTTGCCAGCATTCGTGACGAAGACCACAGGTACCCGCAGCTGCCCCTGGGCATTCACCAGCCTGCGGAAGGCCTCCACAGCGGCAGGGATCACTCTGTGGCCACGCACCAAGACTCCATCGATGTCCAACAGGAACCCAAAGGTAGGTGGGTTCTGCAGAGGGGAGGAGAGAGCCACCAATGTGAGTCAAGAGGCAGCCAGGAAGGAAAAGACCCTTACAGAGAAGGGGCTCCACACTCAGGTCACCCAGGGCCTGAAGCAAAATAAGGACATGGAATTTCCAATAGAGCAAGTCCATCTGTAACAAAGAACTAGCACTTTGTCATGTATTTTTAAGCATATAACTATTTTGTTAAAAATTATTTTCGTATAATATAAAGGAATTTTTAAATCGGAAAGTAGAGAAATTCAAAACATAATCCCAGCACTTTAATACAACTAATTATTATTCTCTTTTCATCTCTTCTCTTCTTATGTTTGCCACGTAGCTAAAACTACACTTTACATGTGCAATTTTTCATCTTGATCTTTCTGCTTGACATACAAACATTTTCACCTGTTACAATAGCCATCATAACCACCTTTTAAAATTTTATTATATATTTTATTATAACACAGGTAAAAAAACTAAAGTTAAAAAAACTATAGATATGAATATATTTTTTAAGTTTCCTACCTCCTTCTTCCACCTAATGCTATTTTCTCTCATATATTTTCCACAAACATTTTATGGATATATAGTAACAATTTCTAATTTTTTAAGTAACACAACAAATGGCACTATGTTATACTTGCTTTTCCACTTTACCTTTTTTTTACCTTTTTTTTTTTCTTTTTGTATCTCTCGGTTATCTTTCCATATCAATACATAGCTCTACCTCCTATCATCATTTCTGGCTCCATAATATACTGAGTATAATCCACTAACATTTTATTTTCCCCATTTAGGACATTTAGGGTTTTCTACATTTTTTCTACTATAAATAATGCTACAAGGAACCTCCTTATGCTTACTGATTTCATATTATGAATGTCCCTGAGCTAGATTCTTAAAAGTAGAAGTAATAAGTCAAAAGAGTACAAACGTTTTAATAATGTAACACCTCCTGACAAACTGTTTTCTCAAAACATGTATCAACTTACCCACCCACTGGTAATACTAATATTGATTTTCACATGTATCAGAGAGTTTGTTAATTACCAAATGTCTTAATTTAAAAGTTAAAACAATTGTCTCTCATCACAATCTGTACTTCTTGGATTTATAAAGCTGAACATTCCTTTTTAAAAAAAAATCATTCCATTCTTATTTTACAAACTGTCTATTAACATATGAGATATTTTTCAATTGCAAAAAAAAAAATCTCTACTCTCCTGTTTGCTACTCTCCTTTTTTTGGTGCCAAGTGAGGCCATTCTTACTGCACACACCTACTCTGTGCATAGGGCTCCTCCGTAAGGAGTAACCAAAAATACAAACTGTGCTCTGGCCCTTCATTTATTAACTGGGGTGAAGAACAAACAGCTAGTCTAGGAAACACAAACTCACTAAAGTTGCAGCATTTTCACAAGTGCAAATCAATCCTAAGTATTTAGGTTCTGAGTAAAGAGAATTAAACAGAGAGGGTTTTTAGAAGAGAATTTTGAGTTGGGCAATGAAAGATTTAAATGCATGCATGCATTTAACAAATATCTGAGATCCCAATCAGTAACAGAGTAGACAAGCAGGCGTAAGTGACTCTGCCTACACAGGTCAAGGGGAAGACAAACAAGCAGCATAGGGCCTTCTATACTGAGCATCACATTAAGAGATGAAGAGAAGTAAGGGACTCTGAGAGCCTGCATCAGGGGTACCTAACTCATAGCAGGTGGAGAGGACTAGCCATTACAGGTCTCCAAGGCCAATGTAAGGAATTTGAAAGAAGAAAATGGCATCATCAAACCTGTGCTGTTGGAAAATCTTGGCTACAGAGTGAAGAATAGATTGAGTGGACTTAAGAGTCTAGTTGAAGGGCACCACCAGGGACCTACTGTAATCCAAGACACAGATGATGGTAGCTTTAACTAGGTGGCAGCAACAGGAATGGAGAGAAGGAAGCAGATTATACACAGGAGGCAGAACAGCCAGGCCTGGTAACGATCAGATGCAGGGGTGGAGGGAGGGGCCACAGGGATTCCCATGCTCTTTTTGGCTTGGTACTCTGGGAGAGTGGATGCTCGTATCACTCATTGACCCAAGAAGCTCTGGAGGAGCAGCAGCCAGGGACAGCAAAAGATACGTTTCACTTAAGACCTATACGGCAGGCAAATGGAGCTATCAGCACTGGACAAAAGGTCCAGGAGACGAAAATGTGAAAGATCTCAGCTCTCAGAGAACGGATGAAACTTGAGAGGGGAGAGGACAGCCTGAAAAGCATACGCAGAATGAGAGCATAAGTGAGATTCACAGAGAACCAGGAAAAACATCACCATTTTAGGATGGGGTATGTAAGAGTCACCAGCAAAACAGCAAGAAGGAAACTCAAGAGGGCATGGGGTCAAGGAAGCTGAGAGATGAGTTTCTGGAACAAGCAAAATAGAAAATGAACTGACTGCAAAGTAACGATCCCGTCTCGGCTCCACCGAACAAGGAAGACCACTAAGGGAGGGAGTCTTCCAGTTCCTTCATGCTAGTTTCTGCAGAGCTCCACAGGCTTAGACAATGACAGCTGCAGTGCTGAGCTGGAGTTGGGAAGGGGCACTGGAAAAACGAGAAAAGGAACTCAAACCAACAAGACAGCACTTCTGATCCCCAGCAAACAGAGCTGCTAGGGAGAGACTTGTCCAATTCCACATGCCATGCAGGAAATGCCTAAACAAACAGAATCGGCCACAATGGCTGATCCTACTGAACCCCGGACCTGTACATTGTAATGAGCATTGAACTAGACATATAGCAAAGGTATTTTTATTGAATCCTTGTACCAGCACTCTGGAGGTGGGTGTCATTATCTCCAGTTGACATTAACTAGTGAAAGGGACCTGGTTTATACACAGTGCTCATTATGTATTCACTTAATAATCTGACTGGATGAGTAAGAAACCAATTTCAAAGGGAATAGTTAAAAATGACCCAGTTCACAAGTACTAGATTCAAAATTCGGCCTCAAACTGAGCTCGCAGCAAAGTCAGGGCTCTTCAGCCTCCCACACAGCAACACCTTGGAGCAAGAAAGGGATCCAGGAGGTACCAGGTCCTCTCGCACCTTCCACCAGCCCCCAGCCACTTAAGTTCTGGTTCTTCTCTGTACTCAATGGACCCGATGGTCTTCATGGCTCTCTTTACCCTCTCCCTGTTTCTCAACAAATCCTACCAGAATATACGTCCCAACTTGGGGTCCATAGGCAGATTTCAGGGTGGCCATAAAATCCCTTAAAATTCTGGATTTTTCCTAGATAAAGGGACCATAGCTCTTTTCAGATTTCATCATCTTATTCTTCTTAAAGAGAATCACCACACGGGTCTAAAGGGCAGAGGAGGTGTGATTTGCCTTCAAATCCCCAAATCTGGCACAGTGCTTAGACCCTGTAAATACAGGTTGACTGACTGTTGAATGCCCCAAAGGATGAAGGAAGGGTTAGGGCAAAATAAGGCAGACCTACCCTCCAGCACTTGCTGATCATCCTAAGAGTTAGTGATCTTCAAAGGAGGTCACCTGGGGGAAGGACTGTGTTGATCTAGCACACAGTCTGCCTTCTTTCTTGGTCAGCATGAACACAGAGCACACTGTTCTGAAAGTTCAAATGTAAAACTTATTTGCCCATAACTTTGAGACAACCAGGGAAAATGTTTAAAGGAGTTGATTTTAAGTAATATTAAAGAATTACTAATGTTGCTAGGTGTGATAATAGCACTGTGATCATATTCAAAATGTCCTTATTTTCTTAGAGGTACACATAGAATAATTTAGGGTTGAAATGACAACCAATCAGGAATTTGTTTTAAAATCTTAGAGCCACAAAAAAAGGGGGGGGGGAGACTGAGGGAGGAGATAAGCAAAGCAAGTGTGGCAAAATGTTAATAATTGCTGAATTTGGAAGATGGGTCTATGGTGTTCATAATACAGTAATTGCTCCCTAAACATTTTCAATAGACTCTGTGACTTTAAGCAAAACGGCATATAATAAAAACATTTTTACCAAAGACTAAGTGATAGTAACAAGAGTTAAGTTCCTATGGCCCTTCATCAACTTTACAACCAAACGTTTTCTGAGAATCTGCTATATTATTCTGTTTTCGGATTTCTGAAAACTTACATAGGGAAAAAAAATAATCAAACAGTTCACCTGTGCTGATGGCCGCACAATCTAATCACATACCGTTTTAATGGTCTTAGTGGCCATATTCCAAATAGTCACAAGATTTGCTCTTAGACATACAAATCCTCAGTTCCTGCTACCCTGAACAGGAAGGTTTTCAGGACAATTTAGTAACATCCGCAAGTGTCCATCATCTATAACTATATAGGGAGTAATACCACTTCCAACCCTCAGGTGAATGTACCTTGAGAACCAGGAACTATGCGACACAAAGTGAAGGTACACATCACCTGTAACAAACGTGCCACACTAACTCAAGACGTTAATAATCAAGGAAACTGGAGTGATGGGTGTATATATAGGGCTTTTGTATACTTTATGCTCAATTTTTCTGTAAATCTAAAACTGCTCTAAAAAATAAAGTCTAATATTTTTTTAAAGTGAAGGTATTAAAAAAAACAATAGAAGGAAAAAAGAAAAAAGTGAAGGTACATAAAGGACAAAGGAATACATTTTTTTTTCATTTTTCTTTTCATTCTCTAATCTGCAGTCTGATTTTCTTCTATATCATTTGATTTTTTTTTAAGTAGTCCTGGGTAATATATTCTCACGAAAACACTGCATGGTAAATAAGGCTCCTGTTACATATATTAGGAAACTGAAATTTAGAAAACTATGTAATTTGCCTTAGATCAAATAGCTGATAAACAGTACTAGCAGGATTCAATTCTAAAGCTATTCCTCTTAAATTCTATGATAGTCTTCATCCCTTCATCCCTTTCCTCCCTTTTTCTACATTATCAGAAAAGTCTTTCAGAGGTATCTCAGGACCTGCAAAGACACTAGAAATAAATACACTAGTTATAAATGACGGCAATAATTCTTTATATTTACTTCATTACAATTTACAAAATCCCTTTGTATTTTCATTCCATGCTTCCAGCTTGGTCACTTTTAGCTCTGTGACACTAGCCAAGTCACTTAACTTCTTTGAATCTTAGCTGCTCTATATACAAAATAATTACAGGAACACAGCTGTTAAGAGCTAGGACTCTGGCAGGAGACTGGCCAGAGTTCCAGATTCTGCCACTTACAGCTGTGTGCCCTTGGGCTAGTTGCTTAACCCCTCTGTCTCAGATCCTCCATCTGTAAAATGGGAATAATAATACTCAGAGTCGTCACAATAATTATATGAGTTAATAATTGTGAAGTACTCACTTTGTGCCTGGCACAAAGTAAATACTATGTGTTTTTTTAAATCAGTAGTTAATTTAAAATACAATAAAAGGTCCCTGTGAAAACGTTATACAGATGTAAAATACTATCGTTATTACATACAGAATTTAGAAGACAAAGCGATCCCCTTTAAAGAACAAGCAAAATGGCTCCAGGGAAAGTGAGGGTGACAGATATGACGAACTAGCTTAGAGTCATGCCACAGTCGTCTAGCAGCCGTTGACGTTTTCGAAAAGTACTTAAAAATCTGACTCCAAGCTTCTGCTTCCTTACAAACACCAGGGTCATACCTACCTCCAGAGTTGAGAGAATTAGATATCACATAAGTACCTGGCATAAATTAGGGAGGTTGTGCCAGTTTTCCTCTCACCCCCCAAATCTTCCCCTATGCTCTACACATAACAGCAGCTCATTACAAGCAGACCCACAAGCGAATGGGACCAAATGAAAAAGCCCCCGCAAAACCCACGGTCACCTCTGGGCTGCCCCCTTATAGGCGCAGCTACCCGAGGAAAGTCCATCTCGAGTCCCCTGATCTCTTTCAACTGTAGTTGAAAATCATAACCAAAAGGTTCTCATCATGGAAAAGAAGCGGAGAAATCATACTCTGACCAGAAAAATAGGAAGAGGAAACTACCGAGTTACTTTGGGGACAAAGAGCGGCAAGAGGCCAAGAGACAATCTGGTGCGCGTTTTGGATCTGTTTTGCTCATGCCCTAGCTAAAGTAACTTTTCTTCCACGCCAAAAATATGACAAATCACCCAAGTACGAGGGAGGGGAAGGGGGCCGAGGTAGAGCAGGGTGCGCGGGGTACCCTGTGCTCAAGACAAGAACCGAGCGCACTTGAGGTCAGCTGCCTTGTCAAGGCCATTTCCTATGAGGCCGCGGACAGTGGAGGCGCTCGGCCAGCAGCTCCTCCCTCCCGTCGTTTCCGGCCTCACCACAAGCTCTGCGGACCGGCTCACCTGCACGGTCCTCACCTGCGCAGGGCCCACAGTGTAGCCCTTTCCGGGGCAACGGCGCGGGAGCTCCGCGGCCGCCCGCCGCCACAGCCAGGGGGCTGCACGGACCGCGGAGGAGAAGCCAAGCACAGCCATCCGGCCTCCGCTTGCACGCACATGCACACTTCGCCGCTCAGGCTCAGGGCCCTGCCCACCGCGCAGCCATTCGGCAGCCCAGCGGCTCCCGGGGCCTCTCGGGAGTTGTAGTCTCTTGTGCGTGTCCCGTTGCTCGTCAGCGTGCCGGGCGGGGCATTGAGGAGGCCCAAGTTCTTGCAGCTTCGTAGACAGACCTGGGGTCGACAGCCTGATGTGCACTGTTGACACGGCCAATGTACCTGCTCACTTCCTGGGTCGGAGGTTTAAGACTCAGTTTTTGATGACTTTCGGCGAGGAAACTTATGTGGAGGGAACTAAATCTTGATTGCGAGGAAAAGGTGGGAGAAGGTTTCTTTTTGGTGGTCACCCGCCCCCACCCCCATCACTGAATGTTTGTGTTTTTTTTTCAGTAAATATTCACTATAGTCCTCCTTCCTGCTAGGCTCTGTACTAATGCCTGGGGAAACTATATATATAAGACATCCCCCAAAACTCACTCTTCGTAGGGTGGTTGAGACAGGACTTCTGAAAGAGAATTGGATAACTAAGCAAAGACTTACTGAGCACAGCTGTGTGTTCCCACCATTTGAAATGTGCGGGATGCCGGGATGAACCATCTTAAAGGGTAGCAACTCAGAGGTCCTCGGCTTTGAAGGCCAAGATAATTTTTTAAAGCTTTACTCTCTTAGCAACTTTCAAATAAATAATATTATTATTAACTTTAGTTGCCATACTGTACTTTACATCCACAGGACTTATTTATTTATAACGAAGTTTCTACGTTTTGACCCCCTTCATCCATTTCACCCACCCCTCGACCCCTGCCTCTGGCAACCACCAATTTGATCTCTTGTTCTTTATGTTTAGGGGGGCTTTGTTTGTTTGTTTTAGATTCCACATATAAGGGAATGCATACCGTATTTGTCTTTGTCTTATTTCACTGAATATAATGCCCTCAGGGGCCATTCATGTTATCACAAATGCCAAGACTTCATTCTTTTTTATTGCTGAATAATATATTATATATGTGTACATGGGATATATATATTCCATTTTTTTAATTCATTTGTGGATTGGCACTTAAATTGTTTCCACATCTTGACTATCGTAAATAGTACTGCAATTAACAAGGGCATCCAGGTATCTTTTCGAGTTAGCATTTTTTGTCTTTTTCAGATAAATACCCAGAAGTGGTATTGTTAGATCACATGGTAATTCTATTTTTAATTTTTTGAAGAACCTCTATATTGTTGTCCATAGCGGCTGCACCAATTTCTGTCCCCACCAACAGTACACAAGGCTTCCTTTTTTTTCACATCCTCACCAACATTTGTTATCTCTTGTCTTTTTGATACCAGCCTTCTAACAGGTAAGAGGTGGCCTTTTGTGGTTTTAATTTGCATTTCCCTGGTGATTAGTGATGTTGAGCACAACAGATGTACCTTTTGGCCATCTGTATGCCTTTAGAAAAATATCTGTTCAGATCCTCTGCCCATTTTTTAATCAGATTGTTTTTTTGTTGTTGTTCTTGAGTTATATGAATTTGATATATTTTTTTGATATTAACCATTATAAGATAGATATATGATTTGCAAATATTTTCTCGCATTCAGTAGGTTCCCTTTTTATTTGGTTAATCATTTTCTTTGCTGTGCAAAAGCTTTTTAGTTTGATACAGACCCACTTATTTTTGCTTTTGTTGCCTTTGGTTTTAGTGTCAAATCCAAAAAATCATCACCAAGACCAATGTCAAGGAGCTTATCACCTATGTTTTCTTCCAGTTTTATGATTTCAGGTCTTACATTCAAGTCTTTAATCCATTTCAAGTTAATTTTTGTGTGTGGTATGAGGTAGTGGTCCAGTTTCATCTTTTACATGTAGCTGTCCAGTTTTCTTAGTGCCATTCATTGTAGAGACTGTTTTTCCCATTGTAAATTCTGTCTCCTTTGTCATAGATTAATTGACTGTATATGTGAGGGTTTATTTCTGGGGTCTCCATTCGGTTCCATTATCTATGTGTCTGTTTTTATGCCAATACCATACTGTTTTGATTGCTATAGCTTTGCAATATAGTTTTAAATCAGGGAGCATGATGATGCCTCTGGCTTCGTTCTTTCTCAAGATTACTTTAGCTATTTGGGTCTTTTGTTCTTTTATACAAATTTAAGGATTGTTTGTTGTATTTCTGTGAAAAATGCCATTGAAATTTTGATAGGGATTGCATTGACTCTGTATATTTCTTCGAAATTAGAATTTAACAATATTAATTCTAATCCATGAGCACGTAATGCCTTTGCATTTATTTGTGCATTCTTCAGTTTCTTTCATCAATGTTATACAGTTTCAATGTGCAGATATTTTATCTACTTGGTTAAATTTATTCCTAGGTATTTTTTTATTTTATTTTTTAAATTTTAATTAGTTTCAAGTATACAGTACATTGGTTAGACATCTATGTAGTTAGTAAAATGATCCCCCCAATTGCTCCCTCCCTACCGTGATCCTCTCCATGTAGCCAACGTATTAATGCTAACTGCATTCCCTATGCCCTGCTCCCCATCCCTGTGACCATCCATTAGCTACTAATTTGTACTTCTTTAACTCTTCAACCCATTCTGCCAGCCCCCCAAACCCTCTTCCTTTCTGTCTGTCACCAAATTGTCCACTATATTTGTGAGTCTGTTTTTGATTAGTTTGTTCTATTTATTCCTTAAATTCCGCGTGTAAGTGAAATCATATAGTGTTTATCTTTCTCTGTCTGATTTAAATACTTCCTAGGTCCATCAAAGCAATATCTTTTTCTCTCCCCTTCCTTTTCCTATGTAGGGGTCTTGTTTTCTTATTCTTTCAGCCACTTCTATCTTTTGGTTGGAGCACTTAATTCTTTTGCATTTAAAGTACTTATTGATAGAAATGTAGTTGTTACCATTCCTTATTCCTGTTTTTGATACATGTTTTTTCTTCTTAAAGAAGCCCCTCCAACATTTACTGGAATACTGGCTTAGTAGTGATAAATTCCTTTAGCTTATTTTTGTCTGAGAAGCTCTTTATCTGTTCTTCAACTCTAAATGATATCTTTGCTGGATAAATTATTCTTGGTTGTATATCCTGGGTCTTCATCCTGTTAAAATATTTTTTACCAAGCCTTTCTGTCCTGCATAGTTGTTTTTAAGAAATCAGCTGCCAGTTATATGGGTGTTCACTTATATAGTAATTTTTTCTTTTTCTCTTGCTGCTTTTAATGTTCTTTCTTTATATTTTACCATTGGCGTTTTAATTATGATGTGTCTTGGTGTGGGCCTCTTTGGATCCCTGATTTTTGGAATTCTCTGAGCTTCCTGGGGTTTTATGTCCACTTCCTTCACCAGGTTAGGGAAGTTTTTCATCATTATTTCTTCAAACAGCTGTTCAACATCTTGTTTTTCTTCTGTTACGCCAATCAGATGAATATTTGGAGCCTTAATAGTGTCCCATATTCTCAAATTATTTTTATAGTCTTGGCATCTTTTTTCTTGCCATTCTGGTTAAGTGTCCTGATTGGCTTTCCTGTCCTCTAGATAGGGCATTTGATCCTCTTCTTTATTCACTTTGTTTATTCCTTTGTTGATTCCATGTAATATACTTCTCATCTCAGATAATGTGTTCTCCATTTAAGACTGGTTCCCTTTTATAATTTCCATTTCCATTTTTATCTCTTTGTTGGAGTTCTCTACACTTCCCAAAAGTTCACTGAGCATCTTTATAACCAGTGTTTTGAACTCTGCATCTGTTAGATTGCTTGACTCCACAATATCTGGATCTCTGTTCTGTTCTCTCATATGGTTTCTGCTTTTTTGTCTTCTCATTTTGACTGCCTTTCCATGTCTGTTTCTATGTACTAAGCAAAGCTTCTAAGTCTCCTGGTCTTTTTAGTGTGGATTTATGAAGTAGGTGTCCAGTGGCACAGTCCTGAGAGGGGTTCAGATGCAGGCCAAATTTAACCCAAGCCTCTGCCCCTCCAGAGCCACCTGTTAAGATTCAGTAGGCAATCCACAGATGCTGTGCTCATAGTTGCCTCAAAAGGCCACACCAAAAACCGAGGCCAGCTGCGTCCACCAGTGTGCATCTCAGCAAGGATCACCTGACTCACTGAGGATACACCTGGATGTGGCTTGGGTGGGACCCAAGTTGGGGTAGGCAGGGCTTCAGGGAATCCTCTGTTATCCAGTTTGGTGACATCACAGCTATGGCGGTGCTGTGTCCAGTGTACTGGTAGAGGGGAGGACTCAACAGGGAACAATGGATACCTCCGGCACTTCTATACCAAGCATACCCAATGAGTCTCACTCCGACAGTGTCTACCTGTAAGTCCCTGGTGCCCCCTGCATGCAGCCTAATCGGCACTGGTGTTCAGAGCGAGCAGGTCTGTCACCACGAAAATCCTCTCGCAGACACGGCCCCTGTAAGAGGCTTCTGCCGCTGCTGCAGCCTCCAACTCAGCCGCTGGAGATTGGGCAGCCCCGTGTCCTCACCCCTTCCTGCCTTCTGCTATTGCAGGGTGCTTTCTTGTATTTCTCCCTAGTTGTATGACTTGTTCATCTAGATCCCAGTTGATTTTTCCTTGCTGCTGCTCCTTGTTTCCATCACAACTTTGATTTGGTCACCAGAGGGATGAACAGAGCCTCTATTATCTATGCCATCTTTTTTCTCTTGGTATTTTATTCTTTTTGATGCAATTTTAAGTGGAATTGTTTTCATAATTTCTCTTTCTGATAATTCGTTATTAATGTATAGAAATGAAACAGATTTCTGTATATTAATTCAGTATTCTGAAACGTTCCTGAATTTATTTATTAGTTTTTGGTGGAGTCTTTAGGGTTTTCTATGGTTAGTATGTCATCTGCAAATAATGAGAGTTTGAATTCTTCCTTTCCAATTTAGATGGCTTGTATTTCTTTTCTCGTTTGATTGCTATGGCTAGGACTTCCAATACTATGTTGAATAGAAGTGATGATCATGGGCATCCTTGTCTTGTTTCTAATCTTAGAGGAAAAGCTTTTCGCTTCTCACCGTTAAGAATGGTGTTATCTGTAGACTTATCAAATTGGCCTTTATTATGTTGAAGTATGTTCCCTCTGTGCCTACTTTCTTGAATTTTATCCAGTGCTTTTTCTGCATCTATTTGAAATGACCACATGATTTTTTAAATATATTTCATTTTGTTAATGTGGTGTATCATTGATCTGTTGATATTGAACCATCTTTGTGTCCCTGGAATAAATCCCACTTGATCATGGCATATGATCCTTTTAATATATTGTTGAATTTGGTTTGTTAATATTTTGTTGAGGATTTTTTCATCTATGTTCGTCAGGGATATTGACCTGTAGTTTTCTTTTTTGGTGTGGTGATTTTGTCTGTTTTTAGCATCAGGGTAATGCTAGCCTCATAAAATGAGTTGAAAGTGGTCCTCACTTCTATTTTTTAAAAGAATTTGAGAAGGATTGTTATTAATTCTTTGAATGTTTGGTTGAATTAACCAGTGAAGCCATCTTGTCCTGGACTGCTGTGTTTGGGAGGTTTTTGATTAGTAATTCAATCTCCTTACTGATAAGCAGTCTGCTCAGATGTTCTATTTTGTTATGATTCAATTTTGGAAGGTCATATGTTTCTAGAAATTTATCCATTTCTTCTAGGTTTTCCAATTTGTTGGCATATAATTGTTCATAGCAGTCTCTTGTGATCCTTTGTATTTTGTGGCATCAGTTGTAACATCTCCACTTTCATTTCTGATTTATTTATTTGAGTTCTCTCTCTTTTTGTTTTTGTTAAGTCTAGATAAAAGTTTGTTGACTTTCTTTATCTATTAAAAGAATCAGCTGTTGTTTTCATTTTTCTTTTCTACTATCTTTTTAGTCTTTATTTCATTTACTTCTGCTCTGATCTTTGATATTTCCTTTCATCTGCTAACTATGGACTTCATTTGCTTTCTTTTTCTAGTTCCTTGAGGTGTGAAGTTAGGATGTTTATTTGAGATTTTCCTTTTGTCTTAAGGTGGGTGTTTCTGGAACTGCTTTTGTTTCATCCCATAAGTTTTGGTATGTTCTATTTTCATTTTTATTTGTCTCAAGATGGTTTTGATTTCTCTTTTGATTTCTTTATTGATCCATCAGTTATTCTCTAGCATGCTGTTTAATCTCCACATATTTGTGAATTTTCCTGTTTTCTTCTTGTAATTGATTTCTAGTTCATACCATTGTGGTCTAAAAAGATAGTTGATATGATTTTAATCTTTTAATATATTTAATCTTAAATTTGTTAAGATTTGTTTAAAAATATATATTTTTAAGAAATAGACAGCAATACAATAATAGTAGGGGACTTTAATACCCCACTTACATCAGTGGATAGATCACGAGACAGAAAATCAACAAGGAAACATGACATGTTAGATCCCATGGATCTAAATGACATGTTAGATCCCATGGATCTAACAGAAATATACAGAACATTCTATCTAAAAGTAGCAGCATACACAATTTTCTCAGGGGCACAAGGAACATTCTCTAGGATAAATCATGTTAGGCCACAAACAAGAAGATTTAAGAAGATTCTGATCATACCAAGATCTTAATTATGTCAGTTAACCCACAATTAAGCAGGAAAACTGACACATATTAGGCAAACCTACCAGAGCTCAACACATAAACCCTGCCAGGGAACATAGCTTTCCAGGATTGGGATGTTCTTAATTTCTTCCTGCTATCAAACTACATACAAACTGCTTTAGTAATTAGCGGATTTCTTGGTGTTGTGGTTTTAAAATATGTCCACAATTTATCTGACAATCCTGTTTTCAAAAAGTAGTGTCTAATTCCCCTCCTGTTGAGTGTGGGCTAGACTTAATGACTCATTTTTAATAAATAAATAAATGGGGCAGAAGTGGCGGCATGTGATTTCCAAGTCTAGGTCATAAAAGTTATTTGGCTTCCACGTTGCTCTTGTTTGGATCATTTATTCTAAGGAAGTCAATATCATGTCATAAAGATGCTCTAACAACACTCTAGAGAGGCCCCCAGATGAAGACCTGAAGGCTCCTGCCGACAGCCAAGTGAGAGAACCACGTTGGAGGCAGATCCTTCAGCCCTGGCAGACACCTGGGCCAAAAACTCGTAAATACCCCCAGGATGGAACTACCCAGCTAAGTCCCTCCTGAATTGCTAGCTTTCAGAAACTGAGAGAAAAATCGATGTCTGTTATTTTAAACCATTAAGTTTTGGGTTAATTTGCAGCACAACAATAGATAACTACTATGCGTGGTGATCAAAATTGTATCACAGTCACTGCTATTTCATCTACAGAGGCTCTCGACCTGGGTCAGGTGTATTTTGGGTTTGCCTTGCTTTCCATCTTCCTCAGCTGTGCACTGAGCTGCATAAAACAGCAGCCGTCTCTAGCAGGAATCAGAAATGGGCTGGGGTTTTTTCAGGAAAGATTATAATTAATACTCTGTGTGTGGGTTTAAATATTGATAAAGCTTTCTTAGATTCTCTAGGGGTTCTTAAGCTGGAAGAGATTAAGAACAATTCTCTAACTAAAAAAGTCCTTGAAGGCAGCGTCTCTCTCTGATTCATTTTTGTCTCCCTCGTAGTTTGTATCATGGGAACTTGCACATATGGGTGCTCAGTTAATATTGATAGGCAAATGGATAAATACCCATACTCTATTTTCTTTATAAACTTGCTTTCATGTGTTTGCATCTACACATGTGTGCAGAAGCACCCATGCACATATACTTTGTATCAATTAGAATTAGATTTGGCTGCAAGTAACAGCAACTTCCAAAGATCAGCGGCTTAAATAAACAACAAATTTGTTTCTCTATGTGAACAAAGTTGAGAGAGAGCCATACAGGCCAGGTATTGTGGCTTCACGAAATTATTAAGTACCCAGGCTCTTACTTTGCTCCTTTGCCATCTTCACTGCATAGTTTCCAAGATAACTGCTCAAACTCCAGCCATTATGTTCACATTCCAGCCATCAAAGAAAGAAGAGACAAAAAAGGGTATGTCCTTTCCCTACAGGAACAGTTTCAAGAAGTCTAACACCTCATGGCCAAAACTTAATCACATGGCCACACATGGCAGCAAAGGAAGCTGGAAAATGCAGGCTTATGCCTGGCTGAAAATTAGAGGTTCCTTTTCCACGTAAGAATGGAATAAAGGATATGGGGGGGGCGGTGCGGGGAGAGACTGGTATTTTATGCCTCACACCAGGAGGAGACAGACAAAGAAAATAATTAGAGAGTTCATTGGTTCCCACTAGGGACACAGCAGGGAGTCTGTGGCTAGAAGAGAGCAGAAAATGGGTAACAGACAATAGCCAGGTAAATGGGCCTGGTGGATGGTCAGTAAAGGGACTACGGGAGGGTTTATCACACACACACATGACTTTCCCTGGGCCTCACTCAGTCTTGCTGTGGGAGAATCCTGAGAAGAGGACAGAGTTCATTTGTTGGGGAAGAATACTTATTTCCTTCTCATGTTTCTCTAATAAAGGAACTCCTATTAATAACAGCTTCTCTCCCCACAGGGCAGAAGACATGCGATCTACCTGATGGGTGAGCTTGTGAACTGATTATATGTGGTCAGCCCATCAAGGGTACCCCAATGTCCTAGTGTTTCCCTGTAGTGAGGAAGGCTGGGGTTTCCACCTATGCCGATGATGACTGGATAAATTTAAATCAAGGCTCCAGTGTTAGCAAGCCCATTTTATCTCCCAAATAAGTCATATTCTCCAAAAGTCCTTTAGCAGTAAGGAATCTAACTGTTTTTTGTTTGGGTTTTTTGTTGTTGTTTTGCCAGGCACGGTAGCGTGTACCTGTAGTCCCAGCTACTCGGGAGGCTGAGGCAGGAGGATCGCTTGAGCCCAGGAGTTCTGGGCTGCAGTGTGCTATGCCAATCGGGTGTCCGCACTAAGTTCAGCATTAATATGGTGACCTCCTGGGAGTGGGGGACCACCAGATTGCCTAAGGAGGGGGAATCTAACATTGGAATCTAAAGTTTTCACTTCCATCAATTTTCAACAGAGCTAGATTTAAGCAGGAAAGTGAGTGGTATTGTATGTTAACATACCCTTTAAACCTCAACAGCCTCCTCCCCACTGGCTTCAGACGAGCCACGCCTTCCATGCCTTCCCGTACCCTGCCAGTTCACAGGCTAACTGGCCAGCAGTGCGGTAGTGAGACTCCAGGCCCCAGGCCAGCTCCTGAACCACTCAAGCCCTTCTGAAAGCAAGGAATCACATCCTCTACATCACGATCAGAACTTCGACATAAGAAGGGGAGAAGAGAAACAAAGGAAGTTGAAATGGGTCACTCCATAGTATAAATAACTGACACTCGCTCCTATATCCTGAAAGTAAGTGTTGCAAGTGGGAAGGAGGGAAAGAGCTGGAGATGATAATGACAAAGCAACGGCCCAGAGAGGGGCCTGAGGGCTCTGGACTCCAGTGCTCAACAGAGCTACCTGTACACGTTCTCTCCTTTGTGCTCGCAAGGCCACCTGTCTCTCCTGCTCTGAAGAAGTCAGGCAGGGGATGTGGCTTTGTTAATCCTGGGATAAGGGACTGTGGTTTGATTTCTAAACAGTGTCAAGACCCTTACTCTGGCTGTACTCTGGGTCTGGAAAAGGAGACAGGCAACTCCAAGGACCTGCCTGAGCTTCCCAGTGTGGGTGCTGTACTTGAGGTGGGTGTGGTAGTCCTGGTCAGCAAGCTGGAATGGTAACCCAGTCTCAGATGGATTACGTGACCCTGATTTGTAGCCAGGTAACATTTACAAAATAACTTTAAACCCCCCAGGCTAAAACAGTCATCGGACCACCTCCCGCCTCCAACCTTTGCTCTCCTTACCCCCAGTTGTTGGAGAGGGTGACTTTCTGACATCTTGACCCATCTGTAGGAGAAAAATAAAGAACTGAAGAAGCCGCCTGGTCAACATGACGAGCTCTTCTCTCAGTCTTGTGCTCCTGTTCAGACACTTCCTATCTCCCCAGACCCGCCAAAGTTTTCCTGCCTTTGCCATGTGCTCCTGCCCCTTCCTGTGTCCATGCTCCTCCATTCCTTGCCACCTGCTCTGGGAATTCCAGCCTGAGAGAGGCCATGTGTCCCAGACGTGGGAGGGTTTGGCTGTCCTGAAGCCCGAGCTGGTCATGCTCCAAGTACAGGTGGTGAGGAGGAAGCGCATTGGCAACTGAGGCAATGAGCTGGCAGCTCGGCCTGGCACCGCAGTCTGCTCCCCTCTGCCAGGCCCGCTGCTCCTCATCGTGTCCACGTTAAACACGAGTTGATTTCTAAGTGAAAAGGGACAATGAAAAGGAAAAGAAAAGAAGCCAGAGAGGCAGAGAGGAATGAAAAGACAGATCAAGGAAAATTTAAAAGACACAACAGATAGATGAGTGAAGAAAATGGAACAAGAAAGGAAACAACAGAAGACAGAGAGTTCTTAGCCTTTTGGAAGCAGGTAATGTCCAAGTGAACCCCTGGGCTGACTGTTTAGCCAGGCCAAGGGGTCCACACCTTCCCGCTCAGAGCCTTTCCCCTGATACCCCACTACCTGCCCTCCTGGGCATTTTAAACCACCAGCCCTTCCCAAAGCCAGAGGCCCAGGTGGCACCAAGCTTCCAGGTCAGGGCGATGCCAGCATACCTCAAATACAGCTGAGCCCTAACACCCTCCTGCCTCTGGCCCCCAAGGAGCCTCTGAGCAGTGGGCCCATCTTGGCTGACCAGCACACAGGTGCAGGCCTCAGCTCCTGAAGACCCCAGGCCCTCACACAGAGGAGGAAAGGATGGGGGAGGGGCAGAGAGGAAGCTCCTAGGAAGTCTGACCGCCCTCCAGAGCCCAGTCCCTTCCCATGCCCTGAGGGGTGTGATCTCCATTGCTGCTGCCCCTGCCTCTCCAGTCTTGGGCAGGTCACAGGCCTTAGTGTATTTGCTGGCATGCAAATACCACCACCTTTGAAATAGTCCTGCCAAAAGAATCAAATTAAATCCTATCAGGACTTTAGGTCCAACCACCAAGTCACAGGAAATACAGGGGCCGGGTAGAGGAAGATTAAGGAACACCATGGAAACGCAGTCTGTGAGTTCCAGACTGGGAATGCCCTATGGGATAAACGACCTGGTTTCTTCACCAAATCAATTTTAAGAAACAAAGGAAAAGAAAAAGAACGATGACAGACAGCTCCAGAAGTGTTGCCAAAATGACACTCAGTTATCACCATTAGAAGTCAGAACCATACCTATAGGACTTGGACAACAGTGAGCAGCTCGGGCAAAGACTTCCCAAGTGGAAGGCAGGGGTGGTAGCCCCAGAGGCGTGGGAAGAACAAACCATGTGCACATCTATTCTAGCCCTCCCCAGCCTCAGTCTCTGTTGCTGCTTTGCTCGAGAGCTCTGGAGAGGGTCTGAAGGGCAGAGCCGGGACTCCTCCACCTGGGCACTTTCTGACATTTCGAGCAGGATAAGGCCTTTGTTGTGGGTGGCTTTTCTAAGCATTTCTGGCAGTAGCCGCCCCTCCTGCAAATGGAACAAGCAAAAATGTTTCCACACGTGCCCGGGGGCGGGGAGGGGCACGATCACCTGTGTTGAGATCTGCTGGGTGGGCATTCCACTAACCTCCTGAGTCAGAGAGAGAGAGAAGCACCAGGATGCCAGCTCCTGAATGCCGGGCTCTGCAAACCGAGAGAAGCCCCACGAGTGGGAGCTGAGCTCCTCACACTCCTCTGGTTCCCGCGTCCACTCTCACCCCTCCCCGGCAGTAGAGGCGCTTGTATTCTCTTTCACGTCATATCTGTAGTATCACTCTTGTTTGTCTATGAGGGAAATCTTTTAATTTCCTTATTACCTTCCTGAGTCAAGATTCAGAAGGATTTTTTTTAAAAGGAATTGATGCATCTAATTACCTAACACTAAAAATCTTTGGCATAGCAAACAAAACAAAACAACCTTCACTTCGAAGTCAAAACAACAATGAAAACTGAAAAAAAAATTTGCTTTCTATCACAGCCAAGATGTAATATTCCTAATTTATAATACTCCAGCAAGAAGAAAAAAGACCAAAAACCAAAGCCCACAAAAAAAAAAAAAAAAGAAAGAAAGAAAAGAAATAGGCAAAATATAGACAGGTCACAGAAAAAGAAATAAAAGTAACCTTTAAACATATGAAAAGATGTTCACTTCATTCATAAGAAATGCAACTGTTTCTCAGTTATCGGACTCCCCAAAATCGAGAATTTTGATAATGTACTCTGTTGGCAACACTGGGTGGAAACAGTCATTCTCATACATAGTTGAATTCTAGAGAGGAAACTCCTAGAAAGGGAAATTTGTCAATCCCTTAAAAAAAAAGTGACATATGCATTTACTCCTTGACCCATCCATCTCACTTCTGGCACTCTATCCCAAAAATAAACTGGCAGAAATACAAATTATATTCACAAGTTTATTTATTATGGTATTACTTGTAATCCTTTAAAATTAGAAACAACTTAAATACCCACCATAGGAGATTTGTTGAATAACCCATAGAACATCCCCACAGTGGAGCACTGTGCAGTCAAAACAAGGAATGAGCAAGAACTCTGCAGGTTATGGAATGTATCAATTCTTTAAAATATATAGTACATATTATAAAGTTAAAAAGAAATTCAAGGCGCTATGTAGTGTACATGATATGCTTCCTTTTGTGTAAGAATTGAGGAAAACTATTTTTATAATCTTTCTAGATAAGGTTTATGGTTTCTTTGGAAATATAACTCAAAAAGATAGTAAGCATCTGTCCATTCCATTGAGAATAGCACCATGACAAAAATCACACCTGGTCTTACTTTTTAAACCTTAGGACCAGGTTCTGTGGTCTACAACCAGCCCTCACTGGAAGACACCTTTCCAAGATTACCCCAGGGTTTGATATTTTTTCAAAAAGATGACATCCCTTTCTCCTCTATCCACCGTTCCTATTGCCTTTCCATAACCACGGCTACTCCCTTCAGTGTTATCTTCTTTAAGAGCACAGAAGAACAGAAAGTCAGAGTCGGAAAGCTCCCAAAGAAAACATCTTCCCAGCACCTCCAATGATAACAATGAGGCCTTTGAGCTTAGAGGTCAAGTGAGCTGGTTTGACAAGGGTCAATGTGTGTGTGTGTGTGTGTGTGTGTGTGTGTGTGTGTGTGTGTATATATATGCATTTGGTCAATGCATATATATATATATATATATGCATTTCTGTACACACACCCACACACACATACACACACACGAGAGACAAGAATGGTAGCAACGGTAGCAGCGCTAAAGCCAGAGCTCAGACCTCCCAGGCTAGTACCCTTTCTCTTCCCCACACGGACCTTCCCAAATCCAATCCTACATGACCCCTTACCTCCAGCAGGGTACCCTCAGTCAGCGGGGAGCAGGACAGAGTTCACAGCCCTGCCAGTCCTCTCCTTGGGAACAGGTTTGTTTTACCCTCCATCACTCTAGTCTGTTTTATTGCATTTGGCCTTCTATGAGTTATTCAGGGGTAAAGAAGGACAGAGGTTTTCTAAAAGAAGCCTGGGACCCTAGATGTAGCTCGGAGCTTAGGAGGGGAAGGGGGGTGGGGTTGCAGCAACAGGAAAGAAGAGATCGGAGAAAGGCCATTATCAGAGTTCACAAACTAAGGTATCGACCCCTCCGCCCTCCAACCTGCTTTAGGACAAAGACCTGGTCCAAGCAGGGAGTCCCTTCTCCACTACAGAAAATTATGTCTGATTCCTAATTTTGTCCTTCAAAATGTTAGTCATATATTTTTCCTTCCTTTCTACGTCTAACCTGCCTGGTCCGGGCCTTTGACCTATAAAGACACTGTTTCCCATCAGCTGATGCACAGATGACTACTTAACACCTTCTCTATGCCTCCTTGAAATCCTGGAGGAATGGGGGAGGGAGAGGCACGTCCATAAACCCAGGGAAGTACCCACGGGGCTCTTGTCACCTAGGCTTTATTCACTCATTGACTAAATTAGGCATTTATATTCTGACAATGTTTATAATAACAGCTATTTTCAAAACAATCCAGGCGCCAACCTATAGGGGCCTTGTTAATTAAACTATGATGTGTTCCCACAATATAACGCTATGAGAAAAAAAGTTCTCTCTATGTATCTCAGTGGAAAGATCCCCAGGGCATATTGTTACATAAAAAAAGAGCTGAGTTCAGAACAGTATGGATAATATGCATCTGTTATATCAGAAAACAGAATGTTTATATTTGCATTTGTTTGTTTTGCATCAAGAAACTAATAAACATGGTGGGAAAAAATTAGTGGGGTGGGAAAGAGGATTGGGGGAAGTAGGGACGGGCGTAAGATTTTCCAATGTATCCCTATTCATAATTTTTGATTTTCAAAATGTGATTGCATATCTATTCAAACTTTTTATTTTAAATGTAATAAAAATTTAAAATTGTGATGGCACTATTCTCCCACCCTGTACCATCTACTCTAAATTTGTGCAGCATACAGGATGTTCTAATGTCAAGAGTAGGCCTTTTTACCCTGGAGGGACGATGTGGCAGCAGAAGCATGTAAGGGAGGTAGTGGCAAGTGACAAAGCAGAGAAGTGGGAAGCCAGAATGAGACAAACCTAAGAACTATTCCCCGTGGGAAGGAAATGGACCAAAATATCAAAAGCAGTGGAATTATGGGTGACTTCTGTGTTAGCCTACACTTCTTGAGTTTTACAAATCTGCTACCACGCCATGTTTTACAGTCAGAAAGCATTGTTATTAAGTGTAATTCCCAGGAGTGACAGAAGGCTTCGGCAGAGAACGCGGAAAGCAAACTGAGCGCGGGAGAGACTGGAGGCATTCCTGTGCTACCAAAAGTAGCCAGTAGGGGTCAACAGCACCCCGCAGTCTGCCAGCCACCAGCCACAGGTGACCGACTAGGCGAGGCTCCCTCTGAGGAAGAGCCTTCCTGCCATCCTCATTCTCGCATTAATCGCCATTTGCTCTCCACATGCTTCTGTCTCGGGCCATTTCCCACTAAATGGCAGTCACTGGGGTCTCGGAGGGCCACGGCTGTCTGCAGGCTTGGGGGGAGGGAAACTGGCGGAGGTTCTCGGGACCAGCGCTCCGCCCAGGGACCCTGGACAAAAGGAAGGCTCTTGGGCTGAGGCCCTGGTTTCCAAGAATCCATTCCTCCTGGCAGCAGGGTGGGGAGCCAGGGAGTGGGAGACAGGAAACTGAGGCCATTTCCGGGACTGGGAGGCCGACAAAGGAGAGTCAGAGGTCACAGGAGGGGTCAGTCTGTCCCTGGAGGGAAATTGTTGCTCCCAGTAGGGTTGATGCATTCTGCTCTCTAGAAGCAAGGAGGGGGTGAAGGGGATTCTCTAAGCGTAGGGTAAGGGCTGAGGCTGCTCAGACTCCTCCCTCTGAGCCAGAGAACTGACCTGGGCCCACCAGGAGTTTATGGGAACCCATTTCCAAGTAAGTCCACTGAGAGGCCCTGCAGACAAGGAGAGAATCAGCCTTGTGTTGTAGGATGAGCACTGAGCTATGTGCAGGAAACCAGCTGTCACCTACTGTGTGACCTTGGGAAAGTTATTTACGCCCTCTGGGCCTTAACACCAAGAGGTTAGATAAGATGATCTTTAGGCCTCTCTCAACTCTGATCTCCCATGAATCTAAAAATTCCCCATCCTCTCATCCTTCCCCACTCCAGACGGTTTAGTCAGCCCTAGAGAGGTCTGGCTGGATGGAAAGAGACCTCATCTCCCTAACATTTGGTCTCTGGACACTCCCCAGGCAAAGGCCCTTTGGAAGGTTGTATCCAGGTCACCCTGAAGGTGGAGGAGGAAGAGGGTATTGGTTAAAAAGTCTGGACACAATAAAACTCAGCAGCTCTGCCCTGGCAGCACATTACAGGTGAACACTGAGGCATGTGGCTCAGGGCTAAGCCAATCCAAAAGTGCTCCTGGCCCCCACCATGCTCCCAGACACCTCAGCAGCTCTTCCAACCCCACAGGTTTTATTTACAGCCTTCCCTGACAGAGAAGAAAGGACAAAGAAGGTTATGTTATTTTTAGGATGACTGCAATTTAAAGGAATATATATTATGTATGTGAAAAGAATATTTTTATAATCTAGCATGTTAACTTAATGTTGGCCTACAGATATATTTTTATATATATATCCAATCCTCAAGTGATCAATTCTTGTTGTGAGCCCATGACTACATTGGCCATTCAAACTCCCAGCTTTGGGAAAGAGGACATTTTGGGATTCTGTACTAGGTGGCATAGGCAATTTCCAGAATCCTATTCCGATGAGCTTTAAAAATTAAACAGGCACATCTTCCTAAGGAAGTTTCAGACAGCATTTCTAGAAGGTGAGAGATGGTTTAGATAGACGTTATGGGTGCCTTCCAGGCTAAGGACCCTACGATGTTTATCTCATTTTAGCTAGTCTTCTCAACCTCACTTGTTTTCCTCATTCCAAATGAAGACCTGACCTAGTGCAGGCCTAGATCCAGATTTTGCGGGACCCTGAGGCTTACACGTATTTAAAGGGCCCTCTTAAAGAGGAAGAGTTTAAAAATCAGTAATACACCATTTCTCTTAGAAGAGGTCCATGCATGTGCAAGCCCCTGAAACAGAAGATTCAATAAACCAGTAATCTGTTGTTCCCATTCCAGGAAGGTCACTTCGAGCTCTAGAAAGTCTGTAGGTTTCTCTTCTTCCAAATATTTTCCTTTTCTTTTCCTTTTCGTTTTCTTTGTTGGTTCCCCTATCTTCTTTTGAGGCATCTGGGACCAGTGGGACCTGTGGGGGAAGCTACAGAGGTGGCAGTACGGACTACATACAATGGAAATCAGCAATGATGAGGACACGTTGAGGACAGTGGGAGCCAGGTTTCTCACTGTTAGGGAACAGAATTACAGGTATGGGAAGGGCGGAAGCTAGAATAAATCCTATAGTATTGACTGGAATTGGAGGTATGGGTACAAACTCAAGTTTTTTCAATATGGATAGATAAATTTGGAAATAGATATAAATGTGTTTAAATACATATATTTGTATTCAATATCTATAAATTATATTAGTATATATACATATAAAAATTACATTTATTTGTGTGTATACACACATATACCAGTAGCAATGGGCACATCTGAGGCCCAGATCGAGGCTTCTAAATATTATTCCCTACTAAAAGGAACCAGAGGTTTTTGGAGAAATGATTGCTCTCTGGCATGAGACAGGAAAAGTACAAAATTAATGTAAGACTTTTTATTGTGTCAGGAAGTAAGGAAGTATTGAAAATATAAGAATTTATCACAGTCACAGGAGCCAGTATAACAGATTCCCATGGCCAAAGCTGGAACAGTGAGTATCTAAATAAATAATGATAGTAATAGATTATAGTCCATTGACTAGAATCAGAATTCATGAGCCATACTGATAAATAAAAAAAGAGAAAGTTCTTCCTTACAATAGAATGGCAACTAATAAATATGACAGAAAGATATGGAAACAACCTAAGTGTCCATGGGCAGATGAATAAAAAAGATATGGTACATATATACAATAGAATACTACTCAGCTATTAAAAAGAAATATTGTCATTTGTGACAACATGGGTGGATATTGAGGTAATATGCTAAGTAAAATAAGTCAGATGGAAAAGGAGAAAAAACATATGATATCACTTATATGTAGAGTATAAAACAAAAAAGTAACAAACTAATAAAACATACTCATAGATACAGATCACAAAATGGTGGTTACCGGTGGAGGGGGGGGGTGCGTGGAGGGTGAATTGGGTAAAGAGGGTCAAATATATGGTGACAGAGGAAACTAGACTTTGGGTGGGGAGCACACGATAGAGTACACAGATGTCAAATATAATGTCGTACACCTGAAATTTATATGTTAGCCAATAAAAAGTAAAGATGAAGTTTAAATATTTGGTTGCAAGTTTCATCTCTTAAGAGATGCATTTGCACCTCTATTTTCCCCAGAGTTTTTCCCAATATATATACATGTTTTTAAATAAATAAAAGTATTATCTTATACAAACAGTTTTTGAAATGTAGCTATTTCACCTAATAATGTAAAAATATAGTGTTATTATTTAAAAATTAAAATTAAAAACTATGGCAGAAATAGTAAAACTAGAAAATCATCATTTGGTGATTGCATTTTCCAAAATGTTTTCTAACAATATCTCTAATCCTACATGTCCTTCTTACAATGTAACTGACAGTCTTCCATCAAAAGATGGGGTCTCTGTCACCTCCTTTTGAAACTAGGAGGGTTTAGACTAGAGAGATATGACAGAAGTGACGTGACTTCCAAGTTTAAATCAGAGAAGCCAATAGAGCTTCTGCTGTGTTCCCTGAACACTTACTCTTGACGACTTCGGCCACCATACTGTGAGGAAGCCCACACTAGCTCACGTGGAAACTACATGGCCGAGTCCCAAGACTGTGCAGAGACTGGCCAACCCTGGCTGCTTCCAGTACCATTTTAACCGCAAACTCATGAGAGACCCCAAATCGAACTGCTCAGGTGAGCCCTTGCCAAATCCCCGAACCAAAGAAACTGTGAGAAATAATACCTTTTTACTATTGTTTTAAGCCACTATATTTTGGGATAATTTGTTACACATGATAGATAACTGGGAGAGCAACCATCTTTGTACTGGTAGATTCAGACAATAGTCCTCAATGGATGAACCAATGGGTAAGGTTTGATGAGGAATAAGATGTTTACAAAGAATTAAAGTGTTTTCCCACTAAATATAGCTATTTATCACAAAGCGAAAAACCTCACAGTGCAAATCCTGGCAGACATGACCTTAACAAAGTGATCAAAGTTAACATCATTGTAATGGGCCGAATTGACATCATAGGCTGGTCGATGCTCAACAGCTGGCTCAGGGGGCACATGCACTGAGCGCTGATCCATAACATTTGCTGATTCTTGTGGTGTAACAAAATCCCACAATTACCAATTTCAGACCACCACTGGTTTGTTCCAGACTGAAAGAGACGATAAGAGAGAGATGATAACTAAATGTAACATGTGATCCTGGATTGGGTCCTGGACCAGAAAAGAAAAAGCTTCGAATCATGCTAAGTGAAATAATAAGTCAGACAGAAAAACTTGAATACTACGTAATATCACCTATATGTGGGATATAAATCTAAAAGCGACAAACACAACAAACAGATAATGGACATGGACGATGCATTAGTGATTACCAGAGGGAAAGCAGGAGCGGGGAGGTAGACAGGGGTTAAAATGCTTGATGACAGAAGGAAATCTAACTACGGGCGGTGAAACAATGCAATACGTGCGACATACCGTTAAGTGTACACTTGAAACTTTCGGATTTTGTTGATCCACGTCACTCCAATACTTTTTCATTAAAAAATAAATAAAAGCTTTGAAAGGTCAAGGCCACATGGTAGTATCTTATCAATGCTAATTTTCTGATTTTGAAATGTAGCTATTTCACCTAATAGTTGTACTATAGTTAAACAGGAAAATGGCGCTGTCTTTAGGACATGCACACTGGAGTGTTTAGAGGTAATAGGGCATAATGTCTGAATCTTAAGTCTCACTAGTTAGAAACAATGAGATCTATAGATACAGAAAAAGAGAGAGAGAATAATACAGCAAACATAAAATGTTGACAGTTCGGAAACCTGGGCAAAGAGTGTATTGGAGTTCTTTGTGCTATTCTTGCAACTTCTCTGATGGTTTCACATTATTTTAAGATAATAAGACAAATGTTCCATGGTTTTTCCCGAAGTTGGATCCCAACTTCTAATCCGGGAAAGAGGATGATTCGCCTCTGCAACAACAATCCCCTAGTCTGAATTTCCCAAAGGCCCCACCTTCCCCCAGAAGCTGTACTGACTGAAGCAAAAGCTCCAGGACCCAGGAGGAAGAGGCCCAACCAGAATCCGTCATGGGCCAGGTTATGGGGACTTGCGGTGCAACAAGACTTACAAGTCAGAAATTCTCCGTGTCTTTGGCCTTTAGATTTTTTCCAGCTCAGACAATTTATCTGACAAGGAATAAAAAAGATTTAACCTAATTCTAATAAATAAATAATAAGAAGTACATGAATTCAAATTTC
The DNA here is from genome assembly GCF_014176215.1 of Rousettus aegyptiacus. Taxonomy (NCBI): domain Eukaryota; kingdom Metazoa; phylum Chordata; class Mammalia; order Chiroptera; family Pteropodidae; genus Rousettus; species Rousettus aegyptiacus. The sequence goes on along the minus strand of NW_023416295.1, from coordinate 93,217,767 downwards.
AAAATGATGTTTTAACAGAAGGCTCTGCTGCAGATGCCCCAAGTGTATCACGATTTCATTTACAAAAATTCAATCAATGCGCACATTTTTCCAAAAGGCGTAAATGGCAGAGTACCCTCTGGAAAGTCCGACAGGAAGAATGAGTGAAATCAGCTTTGTCTTGTCCACCCCCTAGCAAAATCGTTACTCAGGTCTGAGGACGCTGCAGACTGTTTCCCAGATCTTCATACGTAACTCAGAGATTGGTTCTGTTGGTGTTTCTAGTTCTCTGTCAGGACTCAGCCTTTGAGCCAGGCATGAAGGCAAGACTGTAGTCAGTTTATTTTGCCAAAACAGATCACATCGAGTCCAGACCAGAGAAATACACTCCTGGGAGACCCTTTAGCTATGGCAACTTGCTACAGAAGCCCACTATGCTAAGTTCCATTTTCACTATTTATTAAATGTAAGTCAGCTGAGTTGGGATCTATGCACCATCTACTAAGACTGGTGAGGGCAATAAATCAAAGACTCTCAGATTTAGACAGGATCTTAGCAGTCATCTTGTTCCATCTAGGTACCAGCCTGTGGTTGAGGACCCCTAGTCAGCAAGGCTTTTCCCAGTGTCACAAACTAACAGTGATAAACTACAAATGGAGAGAGGGTTGGCTGCTGCCTGAGAGCTCTGATCAGGTGATGGATAACAGATGAGAAGACATTTACTTGGGACTTTTAATGAATTCTCTGATTCTCCTTCACATCTTTAGACAAGTGAGGATGGGGATGGCCTCTTTCCTTCCTTCTCCCAAAGACCAGGCTAGGAACCCGAATCTGATCACATGAGGTCTTCTGTTTGGGGAGACTCTGCCCTGCTCCTTCCTATCTCAGCAACCAGCTCGGTACATACAGGTTATGTCCATTCATTCGACACATCTTTCACTGAGTACTGACTAGGTTTGGGGCATGGAGCTGGGCTCTGTGTTTATAGTGTATATGAAATAATCATTAGTGCCTGCCCACATGGAGCTTACAGTCTGGCGGGAAGGAGACTATGAACACAGAAATAAACATAAAATTACAAACCGTAGTACGAGTCATGAAGGAAACAAGCAAGGTTTCATTGCTCTGTGAAAAATGAATTGGAAAAGGCAAAAAGAAGAAAGGGGCAATCGATCAGAAGGCTATTGTAAATCAGGCAAGCGGTGGCAGGTGGGAGGCATGGATGATTCAAGATACATTTTGTGCAGGGAGCAGAGGAGAGAGCAGTATTGAGAACTTCACTGGAAATTTCTGCTTTGAGCAGCTGGGTGCAATGGATGGAGGTGTCATTTACCAGGATGGGGAAGACCAGGAAAAGGGTGAAAAGGAAGAGACTGAGAGTTCAAAATTGCACATAGTAGGATTCTGAGATTTCCATGAGCCATCCAAATGAATAAATAGATTTAGGAATCGTCAGCAAATAAGTGGTATTTAAAAGCAAAAGAATGCAAGGGACTACCTAGTAAAAGATTATTAAGTGAGAAGAGAAAAGAAGAGAAGGGAAGCAAAGAGACAAGAACGGAATAGAAGAAGGAGTAAGTCCTGAGAAAATCCAACAGAGAGATCAGACAGAGCAGGAGCATCTGGAAAAGGGACACGGATGCGATGGCCAGAGAAAAAGGAGAAAACCAAGAAAGCCGATGTCCCTAACGTTGAGAGCAAGGTATTTCAAACGTATTTTCAGTCAACTGATCAAGTATTTCTGAGACATTAAACAATATAGAAGCCATTGATACTTTCACAAGATTGGTTTTTGTAAATAAATGGAGGTAGAGAATATACTGGAGCGGATTTGAGAATAATTGAGAGAAAGTGGAGACAGCCTGCAGAAGGAAGCCGAGGAACGGAGTAATAAACGGCTGTCTTCTCACTCTGGCCTCCTGGCCAGATCAGCTACAAAGTTATTCCATCTCTCCTCCCAGGTTTTCATGGCAGCCTTTTTCTCAGTGTCCAACAGGGTACTGTACCTGTAGAAGAAGAGGCACCCAAGTCAGGCCCAGGCAAAGGGCTGGGGAACAGGGTAGGAAGTATGAGGGAACCTCAGATGCTAGCAGAACACATGTCTGCCCAGTCCAAGAGCAATAACCAAACAGCCACAGTGTGGGGTAAACCCGCAGAAACCTTCCAGGCTTCTGTTCCAAACCTCTAAGGGAGGTAAACACAAGTTGTAGAATAGTGAGAGAGCTGGGATCTGGAAAGCACACAGGTCACTCACTTGATAGAGTTCATGGCTAGCTGTTTGAGTGTCTTCAGGTCAGCCGTCATCCCACCAATGCCCATGAAGGCCTCGTAAAAATCATAGGACAAGCCTTTGGCACCAAAGACAGCTGGGTCATCAGAGCTGATTACCATGGGGTACCCAGTGGCCATCAGAACAGCTGCAGGGTGGTTTCTCAAGTCAGACACCAGTTTCAGAACCTGCCCATAGGAGGCGAAGGAGAAGGAAAAATTTCAATCCATGAAGAAAGTTGTCGAAAGGAAGACCGTGAAGCATATTCAGGATATTTCCTATCCCCATCCCCATTCCGAACATTGGGATGACTTCTGGGTAAAGTCTTAATGCAAGGAGCAGAGCCAGTCCTCACATTCTTCCTCCAGGTTTCATCACCACTACAAGCATCCGGTCGTCCTCTTGGTCCTACTCAGAGCAGCCCTCCTGAACACAGCAAGACGGGCAGGTTCAGAGAGCACTGAGCAAGTGCAGGAGCAGCAGAATCGATCACCCCTGCCACTTCACTGGCCACCCCAATGTCCCTTTAGCTTTGTCCACAGCTTTGTCCAAAATGCCACCCCATTGGGGACCCTCACTGCTGCCTCATTATTATGAATGACTTAGGCAAAGGGACATTCCTAAATAACTTTATTAATTGGAGTAAGAGAGTGGAGGAATACAGAAAACAAGTGGGTTAAGGAGAAATTATACAAGAAGTTTAGGAATCAGAGCAGAGGTTGAGGTTAGAGGAGACGATCATATGGATGGGTTCCATGGATCATGCCCACCTGATTGGAGATGGGACAGACTTCTACGGGAATGTCTTTTTTCCATGACTCGGTCCAGACTGCTGGGTGTTTGGTCAAAGCAAATCCATGGCCAATCCTGGTAGAGTTCAGTATCAGGGCATCCAGAAGGTTTCCGTCTATGGAAGTACCCTGCCAATCTAGGGATAAAGGGGGTAATCTTCAATAGGATGGATCTGACCTACAGATCATCCTCAGTTAAAGGTTTCCAGACACCTCAAGCAAGAAAAGGAAGATAAATGAACAGGAGCGCGCGTGCGCGCACACACACACACACACACACACACACACACACACACACACACACTTTCCTTATAAAAATGTTAAAGAGAGGTATGGCATGCCTTTATTTTATGTATGTGTGTATGTATGTATATGCATGTAACAAATGAGGAAGTTGAAACTTACATAGGCTTTATAAATTGAACAAGGATACTCAGCTAGTAAGTAGCAAAACTGGGTTTCAAACCTTAATTTATCTCACCCTACAGTCTCATTCCTTTCCACTTTTTGTTTGTTTCCAGACCTATTTTCTGGGAACTTTGTTTATAATATTTATAAGAACGCATTGCAGACTCTGTCAATATAATTATTTGTATGTACTTACTTTAATTTATATCTTTAACAGTACTCTTGGGACAATGTCAATTTCAAGATCACAATGGCCGGTACGAACAGAGTGGTGGCAGATGCTGTTGGCTGCCTACTCCCAGACATCCCACTTCACCTTCCTTGCTGAGAGTGAAAATGACAGGTCCTGATTCTCCTAACTTCCTTTGCGGCTAGGACAGTCTTAATGCTGGCCTGAGAGGTTATTGGTAGGGAGCTCCTGGGGCTTCCTCCCTAATAAAAAGAGACGCCCTGGAGGACACATCTTGTTTTTCCGCTTCACTAGATGTCATGCCTGAATATGAATGACTTTACCATCTCACAACAAAGCGAGGTGAAATCCCAGACTCAATGAGGACTGCAGAGACTGCATATTATGTGAGATAAACAAATTACCTTACTGTAAAACCTGTGGGATGCATGCACGCCCTGCCCAGGAGGAATGTAAAATATGAATATTCCACTTTTCTTATTTTTAGGAATAAAACAAAGAATTCCCACTCCCGATTATGGCAAGTGTTTTAGGTGGATTTTCACTGGTTTCCTATCTAGTACTTGCTTTTCAAAGATTTCTTCTTTAAAAAAAAAAAAATACAAGGACTTTACTCTTGAGTATTAAATACCCAAGTCCTGGCAAAATCTCCTAGGACCATGCATCTTAGAATTTGGCTGGATCTTGTATTACAGTGTTTCACACTGTTGAAATGATTTCATATCGGTAAGTATGATTTTCCCAACTAGATCACAGGCTCTTCGACATTAACAATCCCCTTACTGAATCCCCCATAAACAATTCTTTAACTCTTCTAGAATAGCTTTGATCTAAATTGGATCTAAATTGCCTTGAAATGTCAAGAAAAAGAGGTAAATGCACTCAGACTCTTCCTCTGAGAGATCGTTTGATAAACCAAGGTTTAAGACTGGTTGTCAGATTCAAGCTCCCTACTGCTCTCTCCTCATCTCCTTGGTCCCCTGAGGGTGACATGTACCTAAAGTACTCAGGGATTTCAGGGGTGATCAGCAGCAAGCTTTCTTCCTGGTCTAGGAACCAAAATTTTCATTTTGATCTAAAACTGCAGCCATGATCTGGTAGTCCTTTTGCTTAGGGTTTACGCATTGTAAGAACTGGAATATGGCAGGGGCTGAGAGATGACTGAGCTCTCGAATTGAGCTTTTGGGAACAAAGGTGTGCTGGGCTAATGGAATTTCAGAAACAATGGCAGTCAGGCCCCTTGCAAATGGGGGGGGGGGTCCCCTTTTCAGCACTGAAGAGTGTGGACAGAGCCTCCTAGATGCCAGGGCAAGCCTGGTTCTAGTCTCTCTTCCGCCACTTACCAGTGTGTGACTTTAAACAGGTGAGTTTACTTCTCAGGCACAATTCACTCATTACGAAATGAAGACCATCAGAAAGGGCTCAAATTCAGACTCCACTACTTACCCTTGGACAATACAACTTAAGTTTGGAGCTTTGGGTTCTTCATCTATTAAATAAGAATAAAAACACCTTCCTAGCAAGACTGGGGTGAGAATCAGAAATAATATATGTAAAGTGCCCGATACTGTTATTAGCATTGTTATTCCTTCTCTGAAGATTTAACTTTATTGTCAGGATTAAATGAGATAATACATTTGAAAGGGACAGGAGTCATAAAAAGACTTGACTATAACTATACTGCCCTGGAATCCCATCAATACTGTTGAGCGACAATGCGGAGCCCTCCCGACCATCACCTCCTCTGCCCCCCTAATTATCTCCACCTGGCTCACCTGTCTCTCCAGCATGAAAAAAGTAAGGCAGTTTAAAACTTGCAAGGCTGGAATCCTTAAAGCCTCCTTGTAGTAGTATAAGGAGTAGCCAGTGTCCTCACGCCCCACCTGCAGGACAGAGAAGAAGGGATGTGGAACTGTCTGCATGGTCTGTACCTTGCTTTGTTGATGGTACCTCCTGTAGCTTGCGAACACCCTTTCTTATACCCTGCCACTACTGCTTGAGGCCTTAGTTGTGCAGCCTTTTAAGAATAACCAATAGTAGAATTTGGGCAGAAAAAAACTGCTTTCTTGCCCCAAAATGACTTCCCCCTTAGTCAGAGGTGTGCCTCGTAGCCTCTCAGCCCTCCCACCTTGTCTTCTTCCTCTACCTTCCAAGTCCCTATGCTTTAGCCCTGAGCTCCTTAGGGGAGAGACAGTGACAGAGAGAACAAGAGAGCAAGAGACTAAGAGTGAAAGAGACAGAGAGAGGTGAGGGGGAGAGCGGTAGAGCGAGCGAGCCAGGAGAACTGGTCCAGGAAAAGTGGGGATGCTGCTCAGCCACTCATCCCAGGTGGGTCCCTGGGTGGGTCAGTGTCCTGGCAGAATCCCTCTGCAATTCAGCTACTCAGCTCTAACTAACCAGAGAAGCAACCACTCCCAAATCATACTTTTCATCTAAGCCACACATGCCCCGGGGCTTTGTAACTATATGTCAGTAGTAAGAGTACCTTCAGAACACCAATTATAATTTGGGGAGGAGATGACACATTTTTATAATAAAGCAAATATGGATATTCAGTGTAGTAGAATGGAGCGTAGGCTTGAAAGAAACTTGGAGCTTGTGAGGGGACCCCTTGAACAGCTACCTAATGCTCCTTGGACTCCCATTCCCCACGAGGACTTGTTCATTATAGTCCTCATATGGACTCTTCCAAAAGCTCCATACTAGAAGTAATCCCACTCAGCTGCCTTTGTCAGTGCTGCACACAGAGGGAAAAGCTGAGATGAGAGGGACTTATGCTCCTTTTCTGGAGAGCAGACCCTTTGAGCCACCCCCAAGGATCATAGGAGGACATCCTGGGTCCAAACAAAACAATTCCTTGAAATCCACTTCCAGAGGCAAGGGCTTATGCAGTCTCCGGGAAAACGTATAGATTCTATAAGAGAGCATCAGAGTGCCTGAATGAGATTAATGGGTCATCATGGGGGAAGTATGGCCTGGCTGCCGGCACGGAGCTTTGGCTTCGATTTGGTGGGGGGCAAGGGGTGGCAACACCACCTATGGATGCGGCACTCCAAACACAGCTGGAGGAGCAAACGGGCTGAGGGGGGGGACAGCTTTCACAGCCCCGGCAGTGTGGCCTCTCCACTTCCAGACACTGGCCCGTGTGCTGAGCTTTGAGGAGCGGATGCAGGTGAGCAGAGCAGGCTAGGAAAGAAGACAGACGGACGGCAAGGGAGTGGGAACAAGCCCACGCACCATTACTGCTCCAACTCACTGAATCCCTCCCCTGTTCTGGGACTTCCCGTCATAGCAGTCTGGCCTTTTCTGCTTCCCCTTCTCTGATGATTGTCATGCCCCTGCAGGTCCCTAGAAAGGGTCAGCGCTAAACTCCGAGCAGGCGGTCAGCACCTGAGCCTCTGCAGGGGGGGGGGGGTTCTGCGGGTACTGCCCGGCCCTCCACAAGAACCGCCTTGCTGTGCGGAGAAAGTTACCAGGTCAAACCCTGCCACCGTCCTGGGGAACCCGGTTCGAAGCGTCATGGCTGTTTGGATGGATTTCATGATGAAGGACACGTTTTTGAATCTGTGAGAAAGACAGAGAGAAGCATGGGAGACAGTGTGGCTTGGTGCTGAGGGAGCTGTGTGCCCCAGCAGCTCCCTCAGTGCCCACGGCTGGTCTGGTCTCGTCCAGTCCAGGGTACGTGGTGACCATTTCCGAAACCCTCAGCACACTGTCCCCGCAGCCCGCCTCAACTGGGCTATCGTGAGCCCTTTAAGTGGCTACAGCCAAGAGATATTTTACCCAAATCTATGCCTGTTGAGGACTCTGGCTGGCTCAAGCCGGCCCCACAGTCTGGGAAGCAGGCGAGGTAAGAGGACCCATGAGACAAGTTTTATTGGTCTGCATCCGGATGAAGCAAAGTGGCCTTGTCGAAAACTTGTCCCATATCTGTAAGAGCGTGGGTCCTGGAAGTGGGTGCAGTACAGAGGCCAGCTCTCTGTTCACTGGACACCTGTGAAATGCCACAGGCCACCTGAGTCCCTGTTGGGTCGGCTGGACCTGACATCTGCGTATCTTCATCCTCTGAAGTCAGCAAGGCCTGAGCACGCCAGAAACTACCTAACCAAGCTCTTGCCTCCCTCTGCACCTCTTTCCCTTCAAGTACAGAATAGGGACAGGACGAGCAGCACATCAACAGAAGCAACAAAAGAAAAGGCCTGGCACAACTCAGCAAGGGGATGAAGGTCTCTGCCTGGCAACTGGCTCACTTGTTCCAATCCTCACTTCTGTGGGCCCAAATTTGTCCTCCCACCCTGCCCATTCCCTCTCCTACAGAGCCCTCTGGGAACACTGCAGCTCAGCCCTAACAACTTCCCTGCCTCGGCCCACAGGGAACCTCTGAGCAGAACCAGTGGGTCCGTCCTGGCTGACGAGCACACAGATGCAGGCCTCAGCTCCATAGGGCCCCAGATCCCCACATGGAGGGGAGGAGATCAGGGGATGGGGCCAGAGAGGAGGCTCCTGGGAAGTCTGACTGCCTTTTAGAGCTCTGAGGGGTGTGATCCCCATGGCTGCTTGCCCCTACATCTCTAGGCTTGAGCAGTCACAGGACTTAGACTGGCTGCTCTTGGGCAAGAATGGAGAGCTCTTTGGTAAAATCAGAAAGAAAATGAAGCTCTAAGGCTTTCTGCACTTGCTTAGGGAAAGAATGTGTCTTTCTTCATACCACCTGGCCACATACATGCATGCTGCTACGAAGTCACACACAGACGCTGAGACAGCTGTCACGCAGGGGCTGGTACCAACCAAGCCCTGTACAAAGCCACACACATCACAAGGTTGACTTTAGGCAGAACCCCGGTGGCAAGTTGAAACAAAGAAACGGGCCGTTATCCAAACATCCAGGCAAAAACATTATACCTGTAACTGAGTAACCTCAGCAGATGCAGGATCACTGCCTAGAATTATCTGGAAAACTGCCCCAGTTCTTCATTTCAGTCTGGTTGTAGAGATTCAAACTAGAAGCGATTTCAGAGACAGGTTTTTGCACTCACACACAAACACACAAGCCGAGCCCAGGGCCCTTTGGCATGGAGGGGTCTCTGGCCCCTAGCCTCCCTTCTTACCCCTCTTTCTCCTCCCTGATCCCTTCCCAGCCTAGGGGCTCTGCCCACATCTCATTCTCCCAACTCTTGCAGTTTCAGCCATGTTCCCTCTCACCTGTGATCCGAATAAATGATTTTGAGTCCAATAAAGCCAGGATGCTCTTTTGCAAACATACAAGCCACTTCTCTGTAGGTCCTCACTGACCACTCTTGGTTATGGATCATCCCGTTCAGTTCATAAACCTAGGGAGGGGAGAAGCATGGTCCTGACCAGGCATCAGAGGTAAGCAGAGCAAAACTTCATCCCCACCACCAATTATCTCTAAAACCAAGTTGCACTTTGCAATTTATTTGTTCAATGCCTTTGACAGCCTCTGACATTTATCAGAGACAGTCCTAGCCCCATCTGGGATGATGATGCTCTTTGATGCCATGTGGCTGGGATGTCTGCCTGTCTCATTCATTGCTGGGTCCCCACACCTAGAACAGTGCCTGGCACATGGTAGGTGCTCAGTAAGTATTTATATAATGAACGAAGGACAGGTCACCTGGGGCAGGACACGAGTCAGAAAGCATGGTCCAAAGACCCACTTCATCTCCCCTGTCCCACCCCCAAGTTGAGTACTCCTGAGGTGGCCACAGCTGCTAGGGACACCAAGAGTGACATGGTTAGAAGATCCAGGAATGGACAGTAGGCAAAACAAAGGGAAGAGATGAAGTGGGGAAGGGGGAAACATAACAGGGAAGAGGCGTGAAGGAGACCCCTCTAAAGCACCCACTCCCAGGTTGAGTCCAAACTGCTGCTGTAAGAGGAGTTTGTCCCCTGCAGCTCCCTCAGCCCTCCCCGTCACTGGGCCAGGTCTCACCCGGCTCAAAGTGGTAGTTAGCACATGTTGGCAGTTCTAGGTCAGGACAAAATGTGGGAGTTTTTGCAGATTGTAGGGTGAGGGAGGATGGGAAGAAATTATACACAGAATTCCATTTATTTCCATGGACATCAATTAAGGCCCACAGAAGACAGTACGTTGGGCTAGGCCTTGGGAGGGGTAAACAAATGCTATAGGACAGGACGCCTGGCCTCAAGGAGTTTTTAATTTAGTGGAGAGCGAGACTCTCCACTAATACAAATATATGGGGTCTCAGAGGAAAAAGGGGTTCCTTGAACTGGGTAGGAGCATTCCTGGGGGAACAGCACTGGAGTGGAGCCTTCAGAGGTGAGAAGGGTTTGATAACCAGGAAATGGAGAGATGGCTCTGCAAGCAAACTAGCTAATCCCAGGTGGCCTGTGGCTGAAGGGTTACTGGTCCTGGCCTAGGAAACAGGGACTCTACACAAAGCCAGAGTTGCCGGGGGTTCAGAGGGCTGAGGCTGAGAGGCGAAATGGGAACTCATCATCCTGGAGGAGAAAATCCTTTCTGCGCTCCACAGTCAGCTCTCATTTATTTCCTGGGCGTCACAGCAGCCAGGTGCTCTCTTTTCGATTCCCACCAGGTACTTGCCTCACACCACTCTCCCCAGCCTAGGAGACCTCCAATTTCTCACCTGGCTGCACCACTGCAGGTCCTTCCCTTTGTCCCTGGTCAGCCTCCCCAGCAGGCCTCTTCTCCCCAGACCCACAGAGCAGCCTTATTGCTCTTTCTCTCGGGCAGAGGGGTGGGGATCTACTCTGCGGCTTGGGCTGTGGAATGAGCAGGAAGTCCTCTCCGCCCCTTCTCTCGGCCCCACTGGCCTTTGCTCTTTGGTTTCCTCTGCTGCTGCCCCAGTGAAGCCTGGCATTCCATGCACTCCCCTCCAAGGTCGCTTCAGCCCCCTGGGCGCACTGTTCCCGGCTGGAATTTCCTGGATTGCTCTGCCTCGGCCAGTGGACCTGCTCAGGCTTACTGACTGTTAAAGGGTGCCAGGACTTCCCAGAGGGCAGAACCTTAGGTACTGTTACCTCAGTATGTAGTATCGCCCATCATTATTATGATTTACTCAAGGGGATTGGTATGATCCCAGTACGATCATATGTTATCCCAAAATATGCCACTTTACAAAAGGATAATTTTGAGCTGAAGGTAATTAAACAGCAGCAAACATAGACAGTAGTCTTTGCCCTCTTCTTTCTGCCTAAACAGACATAAATTTGTTTGTGGACATGTCTCCTTCCCCTCTCCTGTATCAGGAGTACAATTCTTATCCCTGAGACAGAAAATCAGTGCCTGGGTGGGTGGGTCTGCAGAAACAAACCTTACTAAAATAACCTTTATTTTCTATTCCTTTCCCCCATATATTTACCTTCCCCCAATTTACTGCCCCTAGAAGCCCAAACTTCTTTTTCTTTGTCTTGTCACTTCTCCACGATTTATCGATTTATCGTCATTTGTTAAAATAGTATGGAAGCACCTGGTCTAGCCACTTCTTTGGGTATTCACCTCTTTTCTATGAAGGCCTCCATGCACATAAAAATTAAATATTAACGTGGAATGTCTTTACTTCTGTTAATCTGGCTTTTGTTAGTTTAATTTGCAGGCCCCAAGAACACAACCAAAGACAAAGGAAAAGTTACTTTCTCTCTCTCTCTCTCTCTCTCTCTCTCTCTCTCTCTCTCTCTCTTTCTCTTTCTCACTTTACCAAGGATTTTTAAAGAGAGCTTTTCCTGTCACTGACCAAAGCTTGGACAGACTTCCAAGCACTCTGTTAGAATCTTCAAATCTTTGATGCTGCAAGAACCTATATGCTGTAGCCCAGAGGTTCTCAAAGTGTGATTGGGGAACCCCTATGGGTCCCCTAGACTTTTTTAGGCAGTCTACGAAGTCATAACTCTATTCATAAAATTTTAAGATGTTATTTGTCATTTTCAATGTTAATCTCTCAAAAAGTGTTCAGAATTTTCCTGAAGCTACATCATGAATGAGTGACAACATTGCTCTGACAGATAATGACTTGTGCGCTTGTGTAGTCTTGTGCTTTGGAAATTTCTCAGTTGTATTTTCTAATACACACTATATTATACAGGATAGGCTAGGTATAATCCATAAAAACAACAGCTTTTTGAGGTCCTTAAAATTTTTTGAGTGTAAAGGTTTGAGAATCATTGCATTAACCCAACCCAGAACTGTTACTTGAAATCATCTTGGCATAACCTAACTGATACCCAGAAGGGAAGAACAGTTTTCTGCCCCAAGTCTGACCGCTGAGTCACCTGTCCAGAGTTTACCACCCCAGCTGGATTGTAAACCCATGAGGGTATGGTCCACATAGTTTGTAGTTTTGATCTTCTCAGCTGGGGTCCCCAAACCCTAGGGCCATGGACTGGTACTGGTCTGTGGCCTGTTAGGAACTGGGCCACACAGCAGGAGGTGAGCTCCACCTCAGATCATCAGGCATTAGATTCTTATAGGAGCAAAGAGGTTAGGGACCACCGCCCTATAGCACCAGAGCGGGAGCTCCATAAAGAAGCGTTAACTTAAGAAGAGCGCTGTCTCCTTGGAGTTTTAAAAGCACTAAGCCCCTGGCAGCATGTGTGAATGGATGAATAGATGGATTTTGGAGAGGTGACCAGTGGAGCAGTGCTAGCAGAACAGAAGGAAGACAAAAGAAAGAACCTTAAAAAAAAAAATCAACAAATAACAATTCTACCTAAAAGAAGGTATCTGATAGATTAAACAGGTATGGAGAGATGCGAGAATGATACAATCAGAGGCCTGATGGGGGTTTGCATATGGCAAAGGTTCCAAGTCACCGATTCTGTCATTCCAGTCCTTATCCCAGGAAAAGCCAGGCGTTCCAATCCCACTACAAGTTCCCATAACACGGGCAGCCATGGAGACAGGATCTGGCTTCTGGGGCTGCAGATGCTAAAGCTGCATCCGGAGCGTTTCTTGGTCTCCTGGTGCCCTGTACTCCTGGGCCTCTGGCCGTTGGCAAAGAAATTGCAGGATTACTAGAAGCACCTAAGACAGAATCTGAATGCTTAAGAGTGCTCCCTTTCCAGTGGAGACACCTGCAACCCCTCCCAGTCTCCCAGCTTGTGCAGTTAATACACTTCTGTGAAGCCAGGTGTTGGAGGAAACTTGTCAGCTGGTTTGAAGGTTCTGGTCGGCCTTCTGGGTTCAAGTTCCCAGTGCAGATACACTCTGTCTCACATCAATCCTATCTCATAGAATCACAGCAAGGATGAAAAGTGTTAATATTTGTAAATCACTTAGAAATGATAACTATTAATAACATTATTATCATTACAATTTTATCACGATACAGAAAAATAACTCGAAATCTGCAGTTGTCCTAACAATCTGTGAGTACAAGTAGACAATGTTGTGTCATTCATCTAAGACTAAATGATACAAAAACTGCTATATCTATGTAACAAGTCTTCTTGAATTAAAAACACATTGGACTCAATTTAGATTATCTCAATTTTAACTATAGTTTAATTGGGAAACTGTAAATTTCTGGAAAAATTATTCAAACTACATATTACTTTCATAAACCAATATAAGATTACAAAGTTTTATTGTCTGATATCACGGACTTACAAAAATTTGAAGCTGAAAGGAACAGAAGGGAAGTTTGGGAGCAGAGTTGCTCAAGGTCACAAACGCAAAAATTAGTTTGCATCAGACCAGAAACTAGGACTCAGAATTTCTAACTCCCAAGGCAAATGGCTTTCACCACTAGAACATGATTCATTTAACAAGCATTAATTGAGCTTCTGTGTGTCAGGCATATGCCAAAAGCTTTATATCATATCTCATTTAATCCTCAAAACCACACTATTAGGTAGGTTTCATTTTATGGATAAAGATTTTGAGGCTGAAAAAGGTTAAGTAACTCAGTCTTACTGCATAGTCGGAGCTGGGGGTCTGCCAGGTTTCAGAATCTTGCAGACTCTGAGTGTCTCCTGTCATCGGAGTGACCCTGCCCTCACCTGTATACTCTAGTGTCAGGGCATCTCAGAATCTCGGCCCCAGCTACACATTAGAATTACCTAGGGAATCTCTGGGCTAGAACCTGTTTATTTTTTAACTCCCCCAGGTGATTCTAATGTATAATGTACAGCTAGGGTTAAGACCTACCAGTTTTGTCAATTTGACAGACAGGTGAATAGCAGTTACAGCCTGGTAAGATAAATGCTACTGTCAGTACTACAGAGTAACACCAATAACATGAAACAGTGGGCATGTCGCAAAAAGCCAGGTGAAACATTTAATGACGGCGAAATATTTGATTTATGCTAAGAATCCAGGAAAAATCTAGGGGGTAGGGGATGAGGGGTGCACAAGCACTGCCTGTACACAAGTGACAGCAGCCAAGAAGTGTCTCGAATGACCATCATGGGTTCTCTTTGCCACTGACCTCTCTCTTCCTAAGACCCCCCTGCCCCCTTCCCCAACCACCACCACCATCGGTAAGTACCAGCAGAGCCATCTCCTGTTGATAACTCTCAGGTTATAAGAGTTCCACTCTGAAGACTGGCCGGGACCTCGTCTGCATCTCAGATTCAGGCCTTGGGGGAAGGGACTGAAGCCCAGGAGATAAGACCCGCCTAGCAACTGTTGCTAAAGGCAAGTAGCCTTTGTTATCAAGCATTAGTAACACAATAGGAGGCTGAGCAGCCAGGATAGTCCATCAACATCATCCCAGGCCCTGAATTAGCCCCACAAGCAAGAGGGGGAGGTAGTGCGGCTCAGCAAAAGAATTCCAGAGCAGACGGTTTTTAGTTGTTAATGTGTTGATGGCTCCCCCTACCCTGGCTAATGTGGGGCATTAAGGCATAGACTCTCTATTGCAAGAGGCCTTTGTTCCAGGGTCAGACCAGAACAAATGGTCAAATCCCATCCCCCTCAGCCTCTACCGGAATCCCAAATCCCAGCAGCCCTCCACCTTCTAGGAAGACTTGGCGGGGGGGGGGGGGGAGGGGGGGCGCGGGATGGCGAGGCTGGGGGGGGCGGTGGGGGGTAGGGCAGAGTGGGGAGAGGGGAAAAGCTGGGTGGGGTCCCCAGGGTAAATGCCCTGGAGTCCAAGTCTCCCCGCTCGGTAGGGTGGTAGAGTCAACCGCAGAAATGGGGAAGGCTAGACAGGAAATCAGGCTCTGGCCTTTTTCTGTCCCTCCAATTCAATTTCTCAACAACTTCCCCCAAATACTTCCCCACCAGGCTCAAGATGAAAATCAACAGCCTTCAAAACCACCCACACTCAACTCTCTCTGCAATTTTCTCCCACCCACTGCTGCCCTCTGCTCCACCTGGATCTCCCTCACTACGCCCCACACTGAGAAAGCTGCCAGAATTGGCCCAACAGGAAGCGACTCCCCTAGCAGGGGCCAACTCCCTCTGGGTAAAGCATCAGCCTAGTGCATCCTGGGGGCTTTCAATTTCTGGTGGAAGGACTAGAGAATCAAGCCGGATGAGAGGAGTGTGGCTGCTATAGTTACTCCTTACCTTATTGGTCACTCTTTATCACCAACATAACCTTGGTCAAGTTCTTTGACCTTTGCAAGCCTCAGTTTCCACATCTGCAAAATGCAGGGTTGTTGTGAGGCTCAAATGAGGCGATGAATTCAGATCAAGTGCTTTGAAAGATCAAGGTTAGACTATCTACATTAGAATCACCAGGAGGAGGGCGGAGGGGCTGGTTAACTTTGCAGCTTCCTAGCCCTACCCTAGAGCACAGAATTAGAATCTTGGGAGGTCGGGGTTCAAACAGTGTCTCCAAATTTTCACATGTACACCCAGGTTTGAGGACCACTACCAAGCATGATTATCCTTATTGGTGCCTCCTGAAGACACCAGGCAATGTCAGATTTGGTGCCAGTCTGAAGTAGCTCGCAATCTAGTTGAAAAACCAGGGCTTATGTGTTATGACACAGACAACACAAGACAACAAATCAACATTACAGGAGACACTGCATTTCCAGGGAAAGACATGGACCCCCACAGACACAAGAATCAGGCGGGACTTAGGCCAGAGCCAGAGAGAAGGATGGACTTAGAGGGGGTGGACCCCATGCTTGGAGAGAGAAGGGTTTTCCAGGTCAAAACATGGAAAGAAATTGTTCTGAGAAGAGCAGTTTCTAATACCCTACAGAGTCCAGGCCCAGTGTCCCCTCACCTTCAGAAATCCTTCTCTTAATAGCCGATAGATTGGACCCTCTCTTTTCTTTTTAATGGGTTGTTTGTGCCCAGGTCTTATTTACTGTACTCACAAAACTTATGAAAGCTCTATTGAGGTGCAAAGGTAAGCTTCATTCCCATCCAAGAACACAGATATAGAAACACACATCTATATTCAGAATTAAACTATCAAACAAACATCAGATCCTGGAGGAGATAAAACACTGTCACCTGAGAAAATACTCTTCACCTTCCAGCCTGGAGCTAACCTCAAGGAAGGTATTAACATAGCTAAGAGTAAAGTTGGGTCCAGAATGCAGGGAAAGGGAGAGCTGAGAGTCAAAGAAGCTTTTGTTTCAGAAGAAGAGAAAGGAGCACCGACCCACAAACTGGAATTACTGGTTCTTGGTGCAGGTGCATCCTTACTTAGAGGGTCCTTGAACCCATTAAATCAAACTGGGAGTAGTAAAGTCAGTTTAGGAATCCTAGCATTTTAAAATTTTAGAATGTAAAAATATCCAGAGTTGCTATACATTGCATTTCCAGGAAAATTTTATAGACATATATGGATACATGTGAAAACACAGTCTTCGATAGTCATTTAGTCTTAGTCTAGTACTTTCTTTTTTTTCCTTCTGGGGAAAGGGTGATAGCTTGCAACAGATTTTCCAAAAGTTAAGAACACTGTTATGAACTCCCTTAGACACTCAGAGCCCAGTGACAGGGCTTTTTAGGACTCTGGCTTACCAACACCCTTACAGCTATAATTTAGCTTTGGAAAAGGTTAAGATTTGCCTTCAAGGAGAGAATTTCCCAAGCAGGAAACATAAACATAAGTGTCTAGTCTGATTGATAGTTTTCTCTGAAAAACAGCATTTGAACTTTCTTATTTATATATCTGTCTCTCATGAATTTAGTCAATGAATTTGATCAATATGTGTTAGTCCTCTGGAGCCCTATCACTTCTGGGTGTATAGACAATAAAATTTTTGAGCCCATAAAGACCATGGAATATGGTAACAAAACCAAATTAATGCCATCCTATGGATCCTGACCCAAACTTGAAGGTCAGTCACTATGGCCTTGGTATACTCAATAAATATTTGAATAAATGACCAAACTAGTTTAGATACAGTGTAGAAGAGAACTCTACCCAAGGGTCACTTTCTCCAAGCCACTCAGAACTTTTAACAAGCTCAAACTCTCGTAAACCTACCAAATAGAAAATTCAGAAATCCAGCCCACTCCCACGAAACCCCAAACCCCCATCAAAAAAGTCCTCAGGAAAGTTCACTTCAATAGACTGACCAAAAGAATCAACTAGCAGCCCCTTACTCACCTAGGACTTCTCTCCTCAACAGATGCCTCCCTCAAGCATGAAGGCCTGAGCTCCCACCAGCTGGAGTCTGTAAATCTGAGGTCAGTCCGTCTCAGAGGACTAGAAATCTCAATCATCCTTTGCTTCTGGCCCAAATGCAAGACACTAAAGTCAGGGTTTTTTCCAACATATATATTTTGCATAGATCCCCCTTCTTTTAGATTCTTCCTAATTCTCCCCATTCTACTCTTTCTAAACTTCCTTCCTTAAAATCAAACCAACAAAATAATCTTTAACCTTTTCTTAGAGTGGTCCAAAGACCCCATTTTCTCAGCTTACTTTAGGAGAGGCCCCTTCTCCTACACCCCAATTCCTGCCATTCTCCTAAGCCATTTCGTCTTAGGTCTTTCTGGGCATGCTAAATCCCAAGGACATACACATCCCTTCGAACTGACACTTCATGGATCTTGCTCAGGAGCTTATCACCCAAGCAGCTCCGCTTCTGATAAACTCAAATTTACTAGTTTCTTCCCTGCCTCCCGTCTTTCCAGGTTGCTTACTGCCTTACCAGCCACCCTTCACCTTGTCTCCATGCATCCACTCTTCTCATTGACCCACTCCCTGTGCTCTCCAGCTGAGACCCATGAAGCATTACTCCCATCACGTCCTTGTCATTATCCTCAGGTCTTCATCCCGGTACTTCCACTTTGTTTGTCCTGCTAACCTAGGCTCCATCAAACCATTTTCTATATCTATGGGTAGGGTGATACAGAAGGGAATCACATACCAGCATGAACTACCAGAGATCTTGTCTCCATTATAGGCTGGCCTTCTGAGATCTAAGGAATCAATTTATCTTTCTGGGATCAGCAACTTGACCATCCCCCAAGGTGGTTCTCTCAAACACACACCACTCTTCCCTTAGTCTCAGTGAATGTCTTTGCTTTCCTGTTATAGAAATAAGGGGAGGCAGGAAGGACCTCCTCCCTCAGTTCTGCACTCTTATCCTTACAATGTCTGTATCTGACCCTCACCTGCCTTTCTTCCAGTCTTGGAGAATGTTCTCTGGTACAAGGGCGGTCTCATTTCCTGCCTGCTGGAGTGACCTCTTCTTTTGTCCTAAGGAACATCATGTCATCTTTTATCCTCTTTCTTCCCTCTATTTCAACCTCTCCAGCCTCCTTCCTTATATGTGCAAAGTAAGTCCCACCCTAAAAAGACCCTCTTGGACCCAGTGTTCTCTCCTAGCTATCTCCCTCTTTCTTTTTCTCAAATCACAGGCAAGGTCTTGATTCAGCCAAAACTGGCCCAAACTTATCAAGTGCATTTCCTTTTTTTAACTCCTGTAAATTAGGCTTCTCTTCTCAGCATAACATTGAAACTACTCAAAGGTGACCTCCTAATTTCCAGATCCAATGGGCTCTTTCCAATCCACACGTTTCTTGACCTCACCCTGCCATGTGAAACCCCCTTCTCTTTGACCTCTAGAAGAGCTCATCCTAGTCCCCTCTTACGTCTGTGACTGCTCCTTTTCAGTCCACTTTGTAAACTGTACATCGTATTTGATGTTTGTAGGGCTCCCCTCTTTGCCCACTCCTCTTCTTATCTAATGTCTTCTATGGGAGCCTTATCCTCTCTCAGTTTTTATGATCACCTTTCTGCAGATGAATGTCAAGCATTATGTTTCCAGGCTACAACTCTCCTATGGTCTCCAAACTCATGTATCCAACCACTTCCTCGACATATTCATGTGGATGTTTCATAGGCATCTCCAACTCTACACGTTCAAAAGCAAAGTGACTGTTTCTCCCTCTGTATCCTGCTCCTCCACTTGCATTTTCTATCTTCATAACAGT
Source organism: Rousettus aegyptiacus (assembly GCF_014176215.1). NCBI lineage: Eukaryota > Metazoa > Chordata > Mammalia > Chiroptera > Pteropodidae > Rousettus > Rousettus aegyptiacus. The sequence continues at coordinate 93,198,772 of NW_023416295.1, read as the reverse complement.
CACCACCAATAAACTCAAGCCAAATGCCAGCAAGTCATAGTAGAATTCTCACCCTGTATAGTCATCACCAGACCTATAGATTCTTCCTCCTGCACCTGGCTTGGATACATCTCCTCCTTCTCATTGCTTCTGTCTTCCACAATCTTGTACCTGCAGCTTCCCTGGTCTCTTTACTGGTCTCCCAGTCCCTAACCGTCTCCCTTTTTCACCAGGGGGTCCCTTTACACTGTAATCCATTTTCCCTAGTGCCACCAGAGTGATCTTCCTAAATTGCAAATGTGTTCACAGTCTCTTGCTTAATACCATCCAGTGGCTTCCTTTCACCTCCAGAACACAACATTTAATATGGTGCCCAAACTATTAATAATTATTCCTGTCTACCTCCCCTGTCTTATTTTCAATGAGTATCCCTAGAATCTTAGGCTCTAGTCATGATGAACTCCTTACAGTCCCAAATAGACTCCAAATAAGTGTCTAAGAAATCTATACCTTTGTTTATGCTACTCCCACTGATGGAAATACCTTCACTCACCTTTGCCCTTCAACTTGGTGAACCCATCCTTACCTTCCAGGACTCATTAGAACATTCTCCTTCCTCTATAATGCATAGTTAGTCTTTCCTCCCACCCATTAGGTAACACTAACCCATTTCTTTCTTTGTATTCTCTCTATATCCTGTAATGGTTCTTTAACATCTGCAAGAATATCGGTCACATGTATTTGTTTACCCATGGTCTCCCAGAGAGAAACTGTTTCCTTCTTAAATTTAGGTTCTGTCCTATATGACTTTGTGCACCCAGCACCTAACAAGTGCTTGACACAGAGGAGGAGCTTGCAGATGTTTAGTGAATACATGAAAGAAGAAAGGGAGAGAAAAAGAAACAGATAGGGAGGAAGGGAAAAGGGGGGAGGAGTTGGGTTGGGAAAAGGGGGGAGGGGTTGGGTTAGAAAAAGAGTAATAACATTGAGGCGGTGAATACATACATTCTAGACGTGAGAGGTTCTCATTTCATGCCAAAGAGTTAAAATTTATTCCACCAAGCTTGAAGAAAAGGTTGGGTGTAGAATGATTTGAAGAGAAATCAGGGAGGACGCTCCTGCGGTGGAGCAGACAGGAAGCAAGGAGCGTCTGTCGTCCCCACAGGGGAGGAAGGTGAAGGGAAAGGCACCGTGTAGGAAGCCACTCAGGGCCTTGACCAAGAGCAGATGATGGCAGAGGGGAAGGGGCCCCAGCCAGGGAGGAAGGGAAGTGGGGGGTGGAGGGTCACAAGGCCCTTACCTTCCACATAGACACTTCAGCCAGCACTGTCAGTCCACCAGAGCCATGCCCTGACCTCTGCTAGGAGACAATGTCATGGGCACATGGGAAACCTGGGAAGGAGCAAGGCTCTTCACCAGCTCCTATGTGATGATGGCAGCATTGCCCATAGAAGACCCCAGATAAAATGCTACTGGGTTCCACAGAAAGGGCCCCCAGGAACTTACCAAGCCCCACTGTTACATGCAACTGGATCCATTTACCGCATTCCTCACCTGTCCCATAATAAGAGCACTGTCCTGAGGGACTCGGGGAAGCTAAATTTTGATATGAAAGAAGACAAATCAAAAAGGTCTAGGCACAAGACATTGCTCAGAGTCCAAGGCCAGGGAACCCTGAGCACCCAGCAGGCAAGAAGGTGAGAAGTTGGGATCATGAGCAAAGGGAGGTAAAAAGGCAGTGAGGGTCACATTCACAGTTTTGCTAGGCCAGCCCAGTCTATCTCAGGGTTCCTTGCTCATGGTGGCCCCTGAAAAGGCACATGTCCCCTTGGGGACGAAGCCATCATTCAGTCCTGTACTGTACAAGAGTAGGAAACCTGTGAAGACTTACAGGGTAAGATGAAACTCAAGCCAGCACAGAAGAGAATAAAGACTGGCTCACCGGGAACAGCATGGCTCTGAGCTCCAGGTAGAACACATTGTCCTGGTAGAACTCCTCCAGGCCCCGGAAGATGTAGTCTCTGAACACCGGTGCATAGTTGACAAGGCCAGAGATTGTAAAGAATATGGTTTCAAACTTAGACCAGATGATATCTTGGTTTGCATAAGTCACCTCGGGATTCTTGGTCATCAGAGTGAAATTGCTCAGCAGGCTGTCCAGAACACAAAGGAGGTTTGTTGAGGAGGCGTGCTTCAGGCCATTATTACCTCAAGGCACCTGCAGGAGCCCTGCCTTGTGTCTCCCACCCAGAGGAAACTGGTATGCATCATTGTGAGCAGTGGTGAGAGGCAAAGAGATGCATCCGGGCTCTTTAGTGGAGGCCTCCACCATGAGACCCACTTCCTACCCACAGGAGACAGCTCAGGCAGAACGTCCCCACCAACCAGGCTCTCGTGCTTCCCTTCGCATGCTTAGCCAATCTGACCCTGCTGTACTTACATCCTAGACCAGGCTCGTTTTGGGGGGTGGTACGCACCAAATTTTGTCCCCACAAAATTCATAAGTTGAAACCCTACCCCTAGTGTGACTATATTTAGAGACGAGGGCTTTAAGGGGGTGATTGAGGGTAAATGAGATCATAAGGGTACGGCCCTAATCAAATAGGATTGCTATCAGAGATACAGGACATGCATGTGCACAGAGGAAAGGCCACAAGAGGACACAGAGAGGAGGGCCAAGGAGAGGCCTCAGGAGAAACCAAGCCTGCCTACACTTTGATCTTGGACTTTTAGATTCCAGACCAATGAGAAAATAACTTTCTGTTGTTTAAGTCACCCAGTCTGTGGTGTTCTGTGATGGCAGCCCTAGCAGACTAATACAGTGGGTCCGATTGAAATAACTCTGGATGTGGCCCTACGTGAACAGGTTTATATCCCCAACTAGCCATTTACCAACTGTGTGGCCTTGGGCAACTTCCTTAACCATGCTGAGCTTCATGTTTTTTTTTATTTATAAAAGGAAATAACCTCATGAAAGTACTCTACAGATGATTATATGATTAAAATAATTATCACTTATAATATTACTATACAAGTTTGTTAGGAAATTTTTTCCATCATATTTCCAAGCTGTTTTATCCACCAGCTGAACTGTCATTGCTCCAGGAGCTGGGAACTTTTCTTCTTTCTGGTCTTATTGAACATCTAGACAAATTTCATTTGATGCAACAACAGTATTGCTGTCAATATTTTTTGCTGATCAAACTGAATTTTAAATATCAGGTACTTCCTATGGACAGAAGAAGTGCTGAATGCCTTTCTGCAGCAAAGTATCCTGTGAAGTTAAAAGAAAAAGCCTCTTGATTTTTCTAAGGCCAGATTTTTACATATGGGTGTGTACCAAGGGAGACTTACCGGCACTCTACCCACCTATGATAGGCACATGACACATTCTGAACCACCACTCACCTGTTGTCAAACTCTGTGACATTATATAGCTTCTTTCGATACTTCTCCAACAAAATCCACTCTGAACATTCTGCTGGTGTGGGTGGAGTTGGGTAAGCAAATTTGAACATCAGGATCCCACTTCGAGTGAGACAGAAATGGCAATGGGGCCTGTAGGTGACATTTTTCACCAGCCAGTCCATACTCGAGATGCTGATGTCATGGACATGCAAAGCAGCCCCTGGAAAGGGAAGAAAAAGGACAGGGGGTAGGTTGAGCACTGAGTCCAGATTCCAGGGCTTGGGGGCTATGAGCCCAGTATAGATGGACAAGAAGTGGTGGGAAGCTCAAGGATTTCTGCCTGACCACATTCCTCAGAACTGAACATAATGTACTCTTCCCTGTCCAGCTCGAAGAACTCTACACTGCCTTTGTCTCCTGAGGACGACCATTGCCTTTTTTGCTCTAGTTTAAAAATGAGGCTTCCTTAGCTTCAAAGGCAGCACGGTAGGCTGGAAGAGTGTCCGGCTTTGAAGCAAAAGATCAGGGTTTGAGGTAGGGCTCCATCAGCTTCTAGCCTTGTCACCCAACACTGCATGAAGGGATGTAATGAGAATGAGCCTCAGTCCCTGCTCCCTCCCCAGTCCTGTTTGCAGTTTTCCTTGATCCTCTCACCCTGCTCCCCAACACCCCACCAATATCTTTCCACTTGAACTTCTGTCCTACAGGTTTTACCATTTGAGGCCCCAGGCTTGTCCTTCAGACCTGACACCAACTTTGACCCTCATGCTCCTCAAGGCACAGTATACAATGTCCCTCTGTTCTTCTTGCTCCATCTTCACACCTGGCCTTGGCAGTGGCTGCTTGGCAGGTGTCCCAGCTGTATGAGCTTTGGTGTGTCGCCCTCTCTAAACCCTACATTCTCCATCAGCTGGGGATGCTACTTTACCAACCTCATAGTTTTTATTTTTTTTTAATCTCTATTTATAACATTAAATTTAAAAGGTAAAGTCTTTGTAAGCTGCAAACTGCAATTTACATGTGCACGATAATTATTTTACTATCCAAAGAAATGTGTTTATACTGTAGAAATATACTACTAGAAATGTGTTTATCCAAGATGCTATTTCATATATCCTATTTGGTAACTTAGCCCCTGGAAAAAGGCTAGAAGAAAGGAATGTGAGGGAAGATATGAAGGGAAAACTAGGATCCGATGAGCCCAGGATACTGTCTTATGGGTGGATGCTTTTCCAGCTCTATCAGAGAAGATCAGTGGTACCCAGAGCCCACTTTATGCTCTCTCTCTGAGGCTGAGTCTCCTAAGAAGCAGGGTTTTTGGTCTCCAGGGCGAAACGGCAGCCACCTTTGAACAACACCTTTCCTCATTTGCCAGGAAGAACAAGGCACAAAGTAGCTGAGTGGCATTCTCTCTGCTCCATTTAGTACAGCAGCTCCAATAACAATAACAGCTCCAAGTTTAGTTTCCTCCTAACTTCCCAGAACCCCAGAATCATCCCTCCAAATCTCTACCTTTTGGCATCTTCTTCAGGATATTAAACACCTCGCTTTTCTCAATGAGATTCTTGGCCTGGAAAAAGTGCATGCTGGGTGGGAACTTCTGAGTTTCCATGGCCTGCTTCATCTCAGCCCTTTTGAGGGCCATGAGTCTCTCATTGGCCAGCTCCTCTTCTTTCGTCAGCACCAGCTGTCCCCCCAATTGCATCGTCTTCTCTCTCATTAACAGCTGCTTTCGTGCGTCATCTATGGGTATGGCTGAGCAGAAAAAAGACGTTGCCACCGCCAAAAGCAGAGAGAGCAGAGCTGGCCACACAGATGGGCCACCCATCAATATTGAGATGCCTGGAAGAGAGGCAATTGCTCAGATGGAGACTCAATGGGTCTAAAAAAGGTAGCGTGTAAGTGAAAATCTACAGATTCTCACACCCTGTTCTCAGATTACCAGGAGGTAGCATATCGAAGGATTTTTTTCTGAGACCACAGAGAAAAGAACTCCAAGTACAGATAAGGAGGGATTTCCCAAATAAAAGGTTAACATGAGGACTCCTTGTAGTGGAGCTTTTTGGTCAGCAAGGCCTGCTTACACATAGAGCAAGACATTACAATCAAATTTTTAGTGTTTCACTTTTAAATATAACTATGGAGCAAAGTATCACAAGGCATATGAAAAAAAGGCTCCAACATGAGAGAGAAACTTAAAAATAAAACACAGACAAGGAACTAAAGAGAAACAGAGACAGCGCAGGAAATAAAAGAAAAAGTCAAAAGAACTATAATAAATATCTTTACAGAGGTAAGAAAAGATATCGTATCCATAAAACAGGAACAGAAAAATAAACAGAATGAGAAAGAGCTTTTAAAACTTAAAATATGAAGCTAAAATTTTAAAACTTTACTAAGCAATATTAAATGATGGAATTGAAAAAAGTTTTTAGAAAGTATGACAAAATAGTAGAGAAGAAAATGAGATGGTTATTGGTTCAGAAACTCCAACACCCAAATAATAGATATTTCAGAAGAAAAAAAATGAATGGCAGAAAAAGGAAAAAATTAATGCAAATAATATAAATAAATAATAAGATAATAAAGGAAATACAAGAAATTGTCCCAGAACTGAAGACTTGTGTCTCTAGATTGAAAAGACTTGTTGAGTTCCTACCTAGCACAGCCAATTGCTCAATAGTGACACCAAGATACATGTCTTGACATTTCAAAATATTAGCATTTAAATGATTCTAAAAGCTTCCAGAGAGTGGCTATTCCAGGTGGGCAGTGAGTAGGGATTTAAGGGAGGAAGGAAAGAAACTTGTATTTATTGAGTCTCCTACTAGGCCCTATGTTTAGCACTTTACATGATTATCTATTTGAATTACATTTATGAATTGTTTCTGCATACTTGAAAGTATAATATTTTATACTGGAAAAAATCAAGACCTTAAAATAGGAGACCTCAGGAACAGTCCCAAATTAGTATGTCTTTGTAAGACCTTGGGCAAATTACTTAATGTCTAAGGGTCTTAGATTGCTCACCTGTAAAAAGGGTGAATTAAACTATATCGGTGGTTCACAAAGTGCTATATATGTATCTTCAGTGATACAAAATATCACTGTTTAGGTTGAATAAAAAAAATTTTTTAAGCAAGTTATTTTAAAGAAATATATTATGTAAATATTGGTACAGGGATATGACAAAAAATAGAAAGTTTGGTAATCACCAAAATACATTATATCCCAGATTCTTTTCAGGACCAGCACTTACTCTAGTCTTACAGTTATGGTCAGAGCTATAGATAGTTCCAAACCAGAGAGCCAGACTTTTGAAGAACTCTTCATCTTCATTAAGTCCTCGAATCTCTCCTCAGACTACAGTGTTTGCCTGCAACTGAAATCTCTAAGACAAGAGGACAGCGACATCCACATTGCCATTCCATCTACCTCCATGCTGCATCCTCCACTCAATGGCCCCAGGCTTTTTTCCCTCTTTTCCTAGTGACACATAACGGAAGCCACCAAGTTCCAAAATCTCCACTCCATCCTCTCTAAAAACCCTAAAAGTATTTGTGTGGCTCAGCATCTGGAGACTCTTCCTGGCCTGCCAGACAAAATTTATCTAATACTGGTCAGAACCAGCTTGGTCAAGCATAAGGGGAAAAGTCCCTTATTGCTATGTTTACCCATCTTCCTTCTCTTTGAAAAGAGGGTGAATGAAGACTCTATAAAAATACTTTGTTTTCAGATTGAGAACAAAGGAACAGATCATGCACTTGTGATTCTGAGTCAATGTCCATGGGACCACAACCATTTTCAAAAACGTGTTGTGGAGAAAAGCCTAAGTTTTTCCACCCCACCAAAGGGGAAAAGTGGGGACAGCTCCTCCCAGGTGAACAAAGACTAAGTGCCCAACTTCCCAGCTACCCGTGGTAACCTCATAAGCCCAGTGCTCCATCCAGACCCCCACCCCAGGGGGTCCCAATTACCTTAAAGCAGCTCCAGAAACTGTAGACTGTTTTCTTAGTCCCCTCAACAGCTGTGTCAGAAGCAAGAGAAAAAAAGTTCAACATTCTGTTTCACTTCCTGTCAAGGCAGGTTTCACTTCCTTCCAGCCTCATGTAGCATAGGCCTCTGAAGAGAGGCAGGGAAAATGGGACCTGCCAGGGCCAAGACAGCAAGCAGGATTGAGCGAGTTTATATGTTTGTGTGTGTTGCTGTGTTTATCTGTTTATTCATTGGGGAGTTTATACATGCTTGTGTGTGTTTACAAGTTTATGAGCATGTGCAGGTTTTATGTTTATTTCAGGGGAGGGTATGTGTGTTTGTATGCACTGTTTGTGTAGGATTCAGAACATAGGATTCTGAACATAGGTTTGGACAAGTACCACAAGGAAGCACTCTAAAATCTGCTCATGAACTTTGAGAAGTGTACCCCTCCACAAAATGTGTGTGAACTAGAGGACCAAACCCCTGGACAGAGAGTAAAAACGTAGATAATATAAAAGGTAAATGTTTTAGGGGGAGAAATCAAGACTATGGGAGCAGGACACTAAGTGTTGTCAACAGGTGGTTGTCGTCAATTCAATGCCAAATAGAATCCCAAATTTGGAGTGTGAAGAAGGAAACTTTACTCAGTGCAAACAGTTCGATTGTGATTCAGCAGAGATGCGGAACAGCATGATTGTGAAGGAGCCCTAGGGCAAGGCAGCTCTGCTCTGGTGTGCTCCACTTGGCTGTGGCAAGACTCCTCAGGATTTCATCTCCAGCCCTGCCAGAGAATCTCTGTCTACTCTCCCCTACGGAAAAGGAAAGTGACTGCCAAAGCCCAAGGGAAGCTGACTGCCCCTGTTTTCCCCTAATTGTCCATCCTCATACAAATGAGGACTCCAAATCCTCATAGTTTGATTGGTCCAAAAGGCACCGTCCTGATTGGACAGAATGACGCCACTCTAATTGGTCATCGAAGATGATGATGTGGGGTTATAGCTGCCAGCTCCTATTGGACAGGGAAATCTCAGTCCTATTGGATGAAATACAATTCCAGGAACTTCTTTACAAAGCTAGCTCTGCCCACAGAAACACAGTGCAGAAGGCCGGTGCCTTAGTGCAGGATTATCTCTGAAGCTCAGTTTGCATGAGAGACCTCTGCGTAAAGATGGATATTAGGCTATTTTTTTTTTTTTTTTACTAATTTGAACCCAGTTAACCACCAGATGCCCTTCTTAGTATCTTCTTTTTCAGGGCCCACAGGGTCCAATATGAGAATTAAATGAAGAATGCATGCAACATACCTGGAGCGGAGAAAGTTCTCAATAAATCTCAGCCATTACTATTATTAAAAGCAACTACTGTGATACATCACCTGGGCCAACCTAATTTAGACATGTGAGGATACCACTGACTTCTCTGTTGCACACGTGGTCAGCATACCTGCTATTCACCTATTTCTTTCTCACCCACCTCCAAGGCCTTCTGCCCCCAATATACCCACGAACCCCCTGGCACTTCCACTTCTGCCACTCCTAAATGGCTGGACCTCTGGGCCCCTCGTCATCTCCAAAAAGTAAAAAGATCATCCATTTAGTAAATAAGATGAAATCCAAAAGTGAAAAAACATAGAGAAATTAGAAGTACCCCCATCAAGACTTCAAGATTGATTTTTTAAAAGTAAGAGGGCTCAGAAGGAACACGCAAGTAGTAAAGAAAACCAACATTAATTAAAGCAGAAGGGTAAGAAGGGCAGATCATTGATTTTAAACAAATTATTTGAAGATTTTTAAAAATACCACATCAGAACTACAGATACAACTTTACCTTCCAAACCTTTCGTTAAATGTAGGAATTAATTTTCTCATCTTAAAAGCCTGTCTCTGGGATTGCAGCTCATGACCTGGCCAGGGAGCGCAGTAAAGCCAGCAGAGGGTTGTGGATCTTGAGGCTGGAGTTTCCATGTCAAACAATCTACCTGGGCTGGGGGCATGGAGGACTCTGATCGTGAGGCTCAGCTCACTTACCTGGACACAGGATCAGAAACAATTAACCTCAGCAGGCTCTGCAAAGCTGCTGGGACAGGACAGCTGTCTAGGCCTTTGTAGCTGCAGTCACTTGTGAGGGGCCATCAGCCCCCTCCGTGATGTGGCTGGAAGCACTGTCTACAGAAAAGATGTGACATCTGAAAACAGGAAGCAAGAGTGTAAATGGGGAGGCCATTCTGGAAGAGTACTCTGCTAAGTATGGAGACCGTAAAGTGGGATACAGGGCTCTGTGTTTTATGCTTTGTCGAAGATGACCATCAGAAGTGGAACTGGGCTTTTGTTCACAATCTGAAAATCTATAGGGCAAAAAAAGAGAACCACAGCATCCTTTAGGGACTACAAAACTAAACCTAAGTGGAATGAAGCCTGAGAAGGCAGGTAGGTTATGATTCCAAAATTGAAGACAAGGAGAGGTTTTTGGAATTAAAGTGGTCTATGGCTACACAAATATATGAGGGGCATTTTCATTAAAACAGCTTTTTTCCCACCAATATCATGAATTATATGCTGTCGCTGTACATAATTTAGAGCAGAGTGTAGGAGTTCCCTAAGGTAAAAGTTTAAAGCACTTGATACACCATTTTTATAGATGATAAATAAGGTTCTCTGACCCCTAGAGTTAAGAAAATGGAAATAATTATAGCTAAAGCTTATTAAAAATTATATATATTTACACATTTAATCCTTGCAGTGATCTTATAGGGACTATTGCTAACCCCCCTTGACAGGTGAGTACACTGAAGCACCTGGAGTTTAGGGAACCTGCTGAAGGTCACACAGCTGGTAAGGAGTAAAGGCTGGACTAGCATCTGGCAGTTTCCACCTACTGCCTTCCCTTGTAGCAAGGAAAGGGAAGGTCTCCAAGCTGGTGGGGAGCCACATGCCTGGAGCCCCTGTGCTCAGCATAGAAGAGCAGACCTGTGGAGGGGAGTCCCAATCATCAAAGGTAGGACAGGAATAGACATTATCAGGCATGAGAAGATTTTTCTAGATACTGGGAGCTTATGCTTCCTCTCCCCTCTTTAATTCCCTCCCCCGCCGGCCACTTACACCCCTGACCTATGGATGTTGCTATTTCCCCTTAAGAACTGGATCTCTGAAGGTGGGGTGCCTCCTACCATGCACTGGTGGTGTACACCCAGGGGGCCTGGCACACTCAGGTAATGGCCTGTGGCTCCACCTGGGGTGCAAACCCTGGACCTTCTGCGTGTAAAGCAGACGCGCTAACCACTACACTATGAAGCCACCCTCCTGGGAGTTTGTGCTTTTAATAACCAAAGTATTTTTAGGAAGTAAATACATTAGGGCTCTCATAGAACTGCCATGTGATATTGAAAAAAAAAATTAATATCCATAAGCCTTAATGCCTTTATCTGCAATAAGGGGAAAAAATAACATGTGGCTTCTACTACGATTTTTACCAAATAAGTTTGTGTGTGTATGTGTGAAATAATACGTGGAAATAGCTTTAAAACTATAAAGTAATTATGCAATTATACAGCATAAGTAATATTCTTTGCACAAATCTTTCTAGTGTGTTTTTTCCTGGCTTCTTAAAGTGTGCTAAACATACTTTGACCTTTTATTGATGAATCCGGTTCATTCTAATAAATGTTTATTATATTTTGTGTTGCTATTAAACTATCATTAGGTTTAGTAATGCTACTGAGGTATGTAGTACTACCTGACCCTGTTCTAAATGGTTCTGCTTGTATATCCGTTTATATGCTTTTCCTCTCCTATCTCATACAGTTAATTTGCTACTTCTGATAGGTCTATTCTCTAGCAACCCTCCCCTCTAATATGCTACCTCTTGTTATCTGTGAACTAAAGAACCAGATAAACAAATTTGCAAAAAATATGGGTTCTAAGTAAGAGAGCTTTTTCCATTTTCCTATGAGTCGATCATATTCTAAGTGCATGGGCTGGTTTTCAGTTAAAGATGGCAAATTAAACACATCAATTAACTTTAGTTCCCCTTCAAAATCCCAATAAAATGACAGTGAGGAGAGTTTTTTCTTTTTTAAGCATATATTCATAAGGATGAAGAAAATAGGAATGGAGAAAATAGCAAAATATTTTTGGAAGCTGGAAGGTAGATGAATAAGCACTAATAATTTACAAGACTTAAAAAAGCTGAATCATAAACTAGCAGTGAGGAAAGCCAAGAAATAACTCAGAATACCTCTGAAAGCAGGAATGAAGGTGGATCCAACACAGGAGGAATGGAGAAATTATTAGAAAAAATTTTTTAATCTAGAAAAAAGGTCAAGTAAGCTAGACCATTTATAAACAAAAACAATAAAATGAGAGCCACAGATGTTCTCCCTACTCTTTTTTTAACAGAGCAGTATAGATTTGTTTTCAGGGAAGGGTAAAACAGAGTTTCTGGCCTAGTTAAGGATGAGGGTAGCATACTAAAAATGAGGATATTATTGAAATTTTATACATTGGATACTAAATCTACTAAGCCTTTCCCCCTGACTACTCCCTCAGACAGCAGCAACCAACTTACACCCACAGTCAAGAAAAGAGAAAAGCCTTCCTTGGGGCTTTAACCAGCCTCAGAGAAAAGACCTAATAATCCTGACAAAGATTTACCAGATCACTGTACAGTAAAAAGTATGGCCAATGACCACCCGTCCCCCATGTACACAAGGCTTCTAGAACTCCACTCTTAAATAAAAGCAGACAGCCAAGAGTCACTACATTTGAGTAATGCTATTTATGACAGCAAAAAGAATCTTGGAAGAAAGAGAATAGGAAGGAGAAGAAAACTTCATCTAACATTATTAGCCACAGAAAGCTAAGAAAAGACATTGTACGCATGAAACAAGAACAGGACACTATGAAAGAGAGTGAAAAGAATTCTTGGAAACAATGATGACAGAGTAAAAATGAAAAACTATAAAAAGGTTTAAGGATAAAGTTGAGGATATCTTCCAGGACATAGAACAAAAGACAAAGAAAAGAATAATTAAAGGAAAAAGGTTTTTTTTTAAAGGATGAACAGTTGAAGAAACCAAATATATGGAAACTTCATATTCTAGAAAGAGAAAACGGGGTGGAGAAAAACCAAAAAAAAAAATTATTCAAGAAAATATCTTAAAACTAAAAGACATGTAAGTCTGTATTTTTTCATAGCTATTCTTTTTTAAAATTTTATTAGTTTCAAATATACAGTACATTTGTTAGACATTTATATGGTTTATAAAACAATCCCCTTTGTTGCTCTTTCTCTCTTCTGGCCCTCCACCTAGTCATTACATTAATGCTAACTGCATTTCCTATGTCATGCTCCCTATCCCTGTGACCATCTATCAACTACTAATCATGTGAGTCCATATTTAAAGGGTACTTGGAAAGCCCAGCACAATGGATGAAGATGGACCACACCAAGACCCATCATGGTGAAATTTTAGAACACTGGGGACAAGTTAAGAACCTAAGATCATCCAAAACAAGAGAGTAAACCGGGAAAAAGGAACTTAAGGATCTAGGAAACAGACGTAAGAATGAGGCAGAGGAAATTCCCAGCTTGACAAAGGAAAATCTTTAGTCCAGAGCTGTGCTGCGTGCCCCAGAACAGCCAGTCCTTGACCAGCTGGGGCTGGTACAAGAGCCTCTGGGAGAAAAGTTGTTCAAGATGAAATTGGTAGGATACTTAATAAAAGTTTCACATAGAAAGAAAAGGGTTCGAGGATAAAAAGGCAGAAAAAACAGAAAACTAAGTAAGAGAAAAAATATGACAATTGTTGATTCCATGAAATACAAAGATTTGCGCAGAAGGAAAAGTTATAGTAAATGAAATAGCTCAGCAGTGTCTATTTAAGGTTACTAATATGGCACCAAATATGGAGCTAACAATGTAAATACACTGGGATGATGGAGGGGTAGAAAAATGTGTGTGTGGTGGTAAGAGTAGGGGGGCAGAGCTGAGAGAGAGAGAGACCTAAATCTTCATCTTCTGTAGTAGGAAGCCCACAGCTAATGCCTAAAACTAAAAAAATCAAGAAGGGCAGCATGTAAGGGATATGGAGGGACAAGACTAACAGACTTGGAAAGCACTGCCTCTGGAGAGCATAGAACGGTTAGTGTGAGGCCGTGGGGATAGGGGTCAACCCTTGAGGACTCTCTGACTCTTTAACCACGGGTGTGACTGTATGGCTCCCAGTTGGAATGCCTTCTTCCTGTTTTTCAGGATGTAGAGTCTGCCAGTAAAGTGCCCTGGAGCAGAATGGAGACATGAATGGTGTTACACACAAACCACAGACGTTTTACCCCAGTAGAATGGAACAGACCGTCATTAAGCAAGGAGTGGAGAATCCCTGCCAAGAAATCACTTCGTGATCCTAAGAGGCAAACTCTGAACAGTAAGACTGATGTGTGCAACAACTCATCACTCCTGAAATTATTTGTTCAGTGTCTAGCTTCCCCATTATATTGCAACACTTATTAAATATCTGGTCAAAAATCATTAACATTTATCTAGCATTTACTGTGTATCAAGCATTGTACTCAAACACTCCACTGCCTTTGTCCCGTGTGATCCTCAGGACAACGTTGAAGTGTGTAAGTTTACAGATGCAGAGCACAGCCCAGATTAGTAACGTATTTTATGTCAGGCAGACATACTCCAAGAAACATGCTCCCCGCCACTCTGTTCTACTGCCTTCCATGTTACCTTTTTTATTTATTTACATATTTTTCCAGCTTTATTGAGAGAAACATAATTGAAAAAAAAAATTTGTAAGCTCAAGGTGTACAGTGTGATAATTTGCTATATGTATAGGTTGTGAAACGATTACTATAATAAAGTTAGTTAAAACCCATTATCCCACATAATTACCAGTTGTGTGTAAGGGGGTAAGGACACCCAACATTACTCTTATCGATTTTCATGAATACACTACAATATTGTTAACTGTAGTCACCATGCTGTGTGTGCACCTCAGAACTTATTCATCTTCCTTACATGTCATCTTGTTCCCTGCTGAACTCCCATATTTTATATAGTGTGGGCTCATAAATAGTATGCGTTCAATAAGTTTTTATTGTCCTTTTTGTTGAGAAGCTTATGTCTCTTGATATTGTGACAGTAACAAAGTAAACTCAGACCTCAAACTCAGCGCATACTTTTTTACCTCCTGTCCCATAGAACCTGATCCTTTTCCAATTTTCTCCTTCTTAGTAAGTGGCACATCATGCACTCAACGGCTTCCGCCAGAAACCTGATTCCTATTATAAAAAATGAGGAGTTGGCTGGTGTTGTCCACTTCTCCCACACCAAACCTTCACTAGACCCTGTCTAGTCCCCTCCAATATGAATCTCCAGTCATTCACTTCTGTTTCCACAATCATGACCCTAATGCCTAGCAACTCTCTCTGATCTATTTTCATAACTTCCACTTTGTCTCCTTTCGATTTATTCTCCAGGTCTAAAAGCACAAATATCAGCATGTCCTTCATGTCCCTTTCTGCTGGAAACCTTTCAGAGTCTACCCACTACATTAAGAGTAAATTCTAACACTCCTTTCGTTGGCCCCTAGGCCATGCTGCATCTGGCTTTGGAACCATCTCTCAACTCTCTCTCCCCACCTGCTCCCTTTTGCCCACTGACCAGCCTTCTTTCAGCATCTCAGATGTGGTGAATGTTTGCACTTCTAAGAGTTTTCAGTGTAATTTCACTTTGCCTGGAGTGGGCTTTCCCTACTTTTGTAAGCCAGCTCCTCCTGTTAATCTCTCCGGCCCCAAAGTGAATATTTCTTTCTCAGGAAGCTTTCAGAGAACACTCTCCAATGTAAATTTAATCTCTCTGTAACTCTTCATAATATCCTTTTCTTATCTTCTACAGAATGCACCACAATTTGTAATTCTGTATTTTTATATCTCCATAATTGTTTAAGCTATGTCTCCATATGAACTTGAAAGCTGCCTGAAGGCTTTCTGAACTGCTGCCACTGTTTCTTCTTCTATACAGTGCCTGGCTCAGAGTAGACACCTAAAAAACATCTGCTGCTGCATGCAGCCATGTATGAAGAAAGGAAGGAAGGAAGGAAGGAAGGAAGGAAGGAAGGAAGGAAGGAAGGAAGGAAGGAAGGAAGGAAGGAAGGAAGGAAGGAAAGAGGGAGGGAGGGAGGGAGGGAGGGAGGGAGGGAGGGAGGGAAGGAAGGAAGGAAAGGAGGGAGGGAGGGAAAAGAAAAATGTTTGTTGCAGGTGGTAGACATTTGGGTCTTCTCAACCTGATGTCATAGGGAAAAGGTAATTGAGACTAGAGTGTCTTGCAAAAGGTGGCTGGTAAGCACAGCCATTGGTCTGTATGTCATCTGCTGAATAAGTGCAATAAAGATATGAGTCTATGTCAGTGATATAAAGAGTTCCCCCTAGAATTGTGCAGTGTTCAACTTGCACAACCACACATGGCAGCCTGGGAGGCAATGATAAATGCCAATGGCATATCAATAAGCCTGAGCTGGATTTTCTTGTTTTTACTTAGTTTTTATCCATCTTCAGTGAAACACAGAAGCATCCCTATGCATCAAGCCTTGTCTTGGAGTCACCTTGTCTCCCATTGTTTTGTTTCCAGTCTCTAACACACTCTTTGCAAGCACCAACATTTACCTTTGCACTCTCCATAATTTTCTTTGTTCCATTCTTATTTCTATTGGGGGAGGGGGGGAGACAGGGAGGAGCAGGGGCTTTTTCTTTATTATAATTGTCATACCTTATGAGTCTATATTGTCCTTTCCTCTGGCTAGTTCAGGGATTCATCATCTGTCATACCAATACCTGCATCTTGCAAATTTCAAAGTGAGTGTAGGATCCAAAGTCCTGCACATTTTGACCAGCATTTTCTCTGATGAAGGAATGGAGACCTTAGTTCTCCTAGGGCGAAGGAGTTTTATTATCATGTGTTAACGGGGCAATAGTAGGACTGCCCACATTTCCTGGTTTGATGTTTGCCGGGTTATTCTTGAGCAGAGAAAGAAAAGGGCCAGCTGCCTTTGAAATGTAAATATCCACATGACTGAGCTCTGTGTTTACCAGGGATTCCATCTTGTTTTTCAAGCCTGTAAAGCACAAGGTATTCCAAGATTCTCTCTGGAGGAGAAACTTTAGTAAAGCGAATCAGATCATGTCACTTTTCTTCTAAAAACCCTCATAAGTCCCCCATGGCCCCTCACTAGCCTTATGGCTCACCCCTCCAGGTAGTCATACTGAAGTCTAAGTCATTCCCCAAACAAGTTCTTCTGGCCTCCAGCATTTCCACATGGTCACATGTTCACTGAGCCTGGAAAACTTTTTCTTTCCCCCTAAACCTGGCCAACTCCAATCTCAACCTGGAAAAAAACAGGTCAAGTGCTGGTCAAGTGCTGCTCCTGTGCTCAGGCCCCTCTGTAACCAAGTCCAAGCTCATACTGCTTACCGCAGGGCAGCCAATGAGTTGAATGACAAGGTGTTGGGGAAAGGAAAACAACTTTATTCAAAAAACCAGCGAGCTGAGAAGTTGGTGGACAAGCATCCTAAAGAACCATCTTAAGAAAGTACAGAATTCAGGCTTCTTTTATATCAAGGAAAAGGGAAAATGGGAGGGGTTCGAGGTTGATTGATGACCACAGACCTGGGCAGCAGCAGGGGTATGAGGAAGATTGCTTTGTTCTTAGTCTGTTGACTCTAGTTGATATGAGTCCAGTCATGAGGTTAAATAGTACAAACTTTCCTTATCTACTGTGAGAGGCAGTTTCTGGTAAGGGGATGTTTTTGTAAAACTCAAGCAGCAAGCAGAATTACTCTAATGCTATATGCAAGACTAAGCGGAAGCTATTAACCTTAAGGCCATGGGAACAAAGCAGGGTTAAACAAGATGGAGTCAGAGAGGCTGAGCATTTCACTCTGTTATACCTCTTTTAGCACTAACGTGCCGTATTGGAACATTTCAGGTACCTATGTGTTTCTACCACAAGGATGCACCTTCTTTGTCCTCAGAGATTATCTTGTTCCCTAAAGCACTGTGCATGGCACATTACACCTCCATCAACATTTGTTCAGTAGATGAAGAAGTGAATGAAAAAAGTCACATAGTTCCCCTTACCTCTTTCAGGCTTCAGTTCTTGTCACTGAGGGAGTATAGGAACAGGGGACTTGGAACTTTTCATTGACCAGTCTTTGTTACTCTAATTTAAACAGGTCTTTTATCCCTAAAGTGCATTTCCTCGTCCTTGTTCTACAGCAACGTCCTCTTTAATCTCAAAAGCTCTATCCAGAGCCTCCATTCTATGACTATTCAGGAGGATCAAGGGAGGATCCTGAGCAAGGAAACAAGATTTAGAGACAGAGAGATGAGAGGGACTAGAAAGAATGAGGCTGAGACGAGGGAGGAGTGGGAAACAGAGGAGCCCATTCTCTTGAGGCCTCTTTTGTGCTCTGCCCTTGACCTACTAATGCCTTCCAACTCTGTGAAGGACTTATTATTGTTCCTATTGTATAAGATATGGAAACTGAGGCCCTAAGTGTTTTAAAACCAGTCTACCAGCTTATATAGTCAGTTCTGCAGCTACCTAGGGATGGAACCAGGTAAAAAGAGCAGCAATGGTAGACATCCACTGAGCCTTTCCTGTGGGCATGTACCATTTCATGTAATCCCCATGGTAACCTTAGGAGATGGGCAAGAATTTCATCCTTATCTGACAGATGAGGAACCTCAAGTTCGGAGAAGCCAATAAACTTAATCCAAGTCATACAATAAGTGGCTGAGCTGGGAACAGTACATTAAACTTGCCCTTTGTTTAAAGCCTCCTAGGAAGAGAAGAGAAAACAGGTGGAGTGTAAAACATAAACACAGCACACAAAGGATCATTCAGAGGAGGAGGGCTTCTTGAGCAAGGACTATGTACGGGAGCTCAATCTCCTTCACCCAGAGGACAGGAGGCAGTGTGTGCATCACAGACCCTCTGGAAGCACCTCCCTGGTCGCTCGTGGAGTGAACAAGCTGACAATGCCCACCACACCTGCCCTCACCACCTTCTTACTAGACACTTCTATTAGCTTGTCCCAGGCACCAGCTATCAGCCCTATGGCCACTTGCTTTCCAAAAGACCTCATGCGCAACCCTTCCATCAACACAGACTTAAGAAATCTCTGCTGAATGCTGGTCCTAGCCCTCAAGTTCTCGGCCTGGGCTGCACATTAGAATCACCTGGAAAGTTTTTACAAGCCACTGAGGTATAAGCCCCACCCCAGACCAATCAAGTCAGAGTCCCTGGGCTTGGAACTTGGGCACTGGTATTTTTTAAAAAAGCTTCCCCTAGCGATTCTTATGGGCAGCCAGGGCTGAAAACCACTACATTTCAGGAAGCAGCTGCACATAAAAAGTTTAAATAGCGCTGTCACCATTAGGGCTGATGGGAGTTCAGTGTCACCCCAATGGTAGCAGGGCAGGAGAGAGATAACAACAGCGCAGAAGTGTAGTTAGCATTTCTCCTTGCTTCTTCCTCAAATGAAAGCAGTGAAGAATCACAGGTCATTGAGATTTAAGTTTTATTAAAAATATATTTTAGAAAGATGAAGAATGCCCCAAGGAGGCACATGGAGAAAAACAGAGTACGCCCCAAGGAGGCACATGGTCCCAGTGCTGTAACCAACAAGAAGGAGCCAGAAGAGGCCAAAATGGCCACAAAAGGGCAGAAAGGCCATCAAAAAGAGAGAGAACCCAGAAACACAAAAAGGGGAGCCCAGAAGGGCAAAAAGGGCCCAGAAATGGGAATATCTGCCTTGTATTTGGGCCGTGATGGGTGGTTCCAAAAGCATTCCTAGGTGATTGGCCCGTGAGGTCATTTTGACTGACACCTGCCTGCTACATAACTTTGCCTAGTGTGCATGTATGTACCTAGAATTCTACTACCATTGGGGTGTTCTTTGGGCGGTTTCTATGCTGGGCCCCTATTCGTTTGTTCCCCTTAAAACTCATGTCTTGCTAGCTACCTAACAGCACTATATGGCATTATCTACACAAATAAAAAGACCCAAATTCTTTGGGAGTCAGGGAGAGAGTTGGTGGCTGCCTCATAAAAGAGGTGAGATTTGATGTGACCCCGAGCAGCATCCTAGGAAGAAAACGTTCAGGAGGAGTGTGTGCCTTCCTCAGCTTACCACACTGGCCTGTCCAACTCCTCTGCCATCCTGTGGCACTTACTGGGAAGGGAGAGCTGCGAAGGCCAGCAGAGCAGAGTTTTGAATACAAACACGTGGAAGAAAAAGGGGTTCTGTGGAAATAACCTCACAGGGTGACCTGATCATAAATTCCTAACTGAGAAGGTCATGGCGGGTCACACCCCAGGCACATTACTTCTTTAGTAAAAGGCTTACCTTTGCCTCAAGCAAGCCCTGTCCATTGTTTCTGTGCACCTAGGTTAAATGAAGCCGCCTTTCAAACCCATCCTTCTGAGAGGTGACAATCCTTTCAGACCCCTCAAGAGAGCACATAATCTTAACTACCCTGTAATCTCGTCCCCACCATGCTTTCTCTTACTATTATGTAATATTCTTAAGTTCCCTCCTTAATTTCAAATACATAAAAGAAGCTGAGAACTGTCATTCTCTGGAGCATCTGAGATCTTGCTCCCTGGCATATTTCAGCAGTTTGGCTCAAATAAACTCTATAAAACATAATCAGAGCTTCGCTGCCGTCTTCAAATCCCCGTGCTATCACCAGCTATCCAGGATCTCTTCGTACTGTGCGCCTACCAAGGAGCTTTCCAAGGAGCAACTGCACCTTTGAGGATAATGCCTGAATCCTGCGTCCGGAGCATGAAGTGGAAGGAATGCCTCATTAGAGAAAATTCATCGTGTAAACCTGATGATCTGGTAGGCTTTATTAAGCTTTTATGAATCAAACAGCATCCCATTTAGCAATTAGAAGGGCACACTAATGAGTGTATAAAATGAAAGGTTTTCATAGGCAGAAAGAAGTTAGGACTAAGAAGTTAAGAGTGGGTTATATCAGGCAAGGACCCTTTCCCTTAGGGGAAGGGAGGGGTCTTCCCAGGCAGACAACCTCAGCAGTGCTGACCATGGAATTCCAGATTGATTGGTTTAAAATTTTCTTTCCTGGGAGAGGCTGAAATTGCAATTAGGTTAGTTACTAAGTTTTGGTTTGGTAACATAGTTTAGCTAAAGTGACTCCATTTTTAAAATAGCCTCTATGAGCTTCAGCTTCCCCTACAGAAGCACCAGGCAGGTACTGGCTGAGCCTACTGAGCCAGCCCTTGCTCTGCAGTATGGGTGTCTGTCCCCCGAAGGCCACACCTTCTTTTCATTCCCCTTTTTAAATGCTGATGGAAATGTGCTTCCAGCTTTGTTTTATAGAGAAACTGAGGTCTGCAGGAGAAAAACAATATCTGGACCATGATACTGGGAAGTTCCAAGCTGAGACTAAATTACCCAAAGACCAGTTCAAGAGGGCGAAGTAGGTGGAGATGAGGAACAGCACCAGCTCTGCTTTCAAAACTATCCTCAAATGGGGCTTAGAATACACCTCCACAATTATGTCCAAGACTGGCTAAAGACCCCTAATATTTTCCCAGCCTCTCAGTCAGACTGGTGACTAAGTTAGGGCCTGTACTTGTGGGCTCAAGACCAGGGTTTGGGGGCTGTGCGTACCTGTGTGCACCCCCTTCCCCAACTAACCAGGAACATCAATTTGCATCTGAAATTGTTCTACAGGTATATCGAGCAACCTCTTAGGAGACATTTTTTTACCCCGAATGCAACTGGAGAGATTTTAAGTGAGACTTCTTCCCCAAACAGGAACCTGGCAGATCTGTGTTAAAATGTAAATGCAGGGGCCTTAAATATTTTTAAAGTTGTAATACAAGTAACAGATTGTCCCAAGACCAAAAGAATTACTTTTTATACCCAAATAAAATAACGATGTTTAAGTGCCAGTTATTGTCAAGGTGAAGAGCTGCCTCAGGCTGGAGGGAGGGGACCAACTGGGTGGGCTCCAGTGTATTATTAAAAACCCACCAGGCAGAGAAGGAAAAGACTGAGAGGGGATGTTAGAACGAAGAAGCGCGTCGATAAAAAGTTCTAGGGAGAAAAGGACACAGAAAGGACACAGAAAACCAAGAGGTCATCTGGGACAAAAATGGGACAGGAACATACTACCTCAGCAACCGAATGTAGTCACGCATAGCAAATAGGGAGTACTCTGCTTCAGCATCTCTGGATTTCTCTCCTCCAGCACTTTTTTCATGCTCAAATCCTAACTCTTCTTTCTAAGAATGTGCTCAACTGTGGATTTCCTGATTGCAGGACTATGTTAAATTTTATTTTGATATTCTCAGTGCCTGGCATTTATAAAGTGCTCACTGATGAAGGAATGATTGAGTCTTTGCCTCTGCTTTCCTTCTACTCATTCATTCATTCACCGGATATTTACTGAGATCCCCTATATGCTAGGCAATGTAATGGGTATCATCTCTGCTGTCATGAAGTTTGCAGTATATAGGAGACAGAACATGAATAAATGATTAATCATGTAGATAAAAATAATTACATTTAGGATATGAAAAATTAAGAATAGCATAGGAGAGAGACTCAACCCAGAGCAAGGGGGTGCAGGACAGTTTCCTATAGGAAATGACATTTAAAAAGAGTTCTGAAGGATGGATAGAAGTTAGCCAGAAAGAGAAGCAGCATTCTGGGCCAAGAAAGAACATGTGCAAAGGGCCTGAGGTGGAAAGTTTAAAGACTGAAAGAAGGGTGGAAGCAGGGTAGCAGCAGCAAAGGAAAGTAAATAAGAATATTGTGTGTTACTGAGACATGATAGTGCATTTAACTTCCATCTAGGAGCCCAACTGATGCACTGGGAGAAGACAAGGAAATCCATTCCAATAGAATTAAAATAGATTTGCAGTCATCTCTCTGCCTGTTCTTTTCTGATCTTCCCAGTTTTCAGGCCCTGGCTTTGCTTCTCAGTCTGCCTTTCCCTAGCCCTGAACCCAGCTTAGGGAGCATCCCTGCTCCTCCCTGTCATGGATGACTGCTACTGAGTGTGCAGTGACTTCGCCCTGGTAATAGTAGAGTTCTGGGGAGGAACTCATTGCTGGTGAGTCACCAGAGAGAATATGAAGAAATGGCTAAGCAGGTCACCTGAGGAGCTCCCCAGTCATTTCTGTCTCATAATGAAGCTGAACGTTGAGACCTCTGCAGAACCACATAGGAAGGGCAGAGAAGAGGCACATCTGTTCACAAAGGCGAGGGTGGGGGTGGACAGGAAACTGGCTTAAGACGAGAGGCCACTTCTAGTGCCCAAGCCCTGCAGTAAGTTGAATTTACTATTTTAGGTGAAGAAAAATCAGCTTATGAATCTTCTCCAGATAACTGGAAAAAAGTCAGGGAAAATATGAAAGAGGAAGGGGTTGGCTAGGAAGCCAGAGACCTCCAAAGAATCAAAGGAAGTGACACTTTTGGGTAAGACCATGAGCACCAACCAGAAGGTCAGGGGGAATAACAGAGGACCTGACTAGAATTTCCTTCTAGTCAGAGTAGCAGGGCAGGACGGAGTAGGGTGGGACAGGGTGGCAGTTTACACTTCTTGGTGGCATAACCTCAGGGGGTGCCATTCACATCAATTGCAGTGTGGTGGAGCAGTGTGGTGGAGCAGTGTGGTGTGCAGTGTGGTGGAGCAGTGGTACCAAGATGGTCCAACCTACCACAGAAAAAGCTGAGGATGCTTTTGGAAGAGTTAAGACTATCCAGGTCCAACAACGATTCAGATTCGCAAATTCAAGCTAACGCCTCCATTTCCTGGGCAATCTGCCTGTGGATAAGCTGTAAGAGACTGTCATCAAGCCAACTTGTCACCAGATGTTAGAACTAAAAAAAATGAAGAGTGGTCACATGCAAGAAATGACATTTGTGTGAAATTAGTCACTGAGAGTATTGATTATATAGCAGAATATTGAAAAGAGACCAGCAGTCCACCAATAGGAGACAGGGTAAGTAAACTGTAGTACCCATTTATAGAGTACTATGCTTTATAGAGATGGATGAACTTCTTTGTCTACGCACTGTAAGAAAAACATCTCCAAACTACAGTTAGGTTTAAAAAGAAAAAAGCAAGGTACAGAAGTGTACAGTATGCTACCTTCAGTGTAAGTAGAGAGAAGAAAGAATAATATTCATATTCATGACTATGCTTATAAAAAACAACTCTGGAAGAATACACAGGAACTAAAAATAATGGCTAGCTAGTAGGATAGGTCAGAAGAATCAGTTAGGAAAGACAGGGAGCCAAAAAAAGACTTTTCTGTAAACATTTTTATGTTATTCTGATTTTTTTCAACCATATTACTTATTTATGGTAGGCAGAACGGCTCCCTAAAAATATTCACATGCTAATCCTTGGACCATGTGACTAGGCTGCATTACATAGCAAAGGAAACTTTGCAGATGCCATTAAAAGAGGAGATTATCCTGGATCATGTGGAGGAAAGGGGACAATTGGGCAGGCTCCAGTATATTATAAAAAAAAAAACTACCAGAGAAGGAAAAAGACTGAGAGGGGATGCTAGAACCAAGAAGCATTGATAAAACGTTCCAGGGGCAAGTCATCATGTAGAAAGGATATAGAAAACCAAGGGGTCATCTGGGACAAAAACAGGACAGGAACATGCGAGGAGAGCACTTTCTCTGTCTGGAGTCAGACAAATTCCGCAGAAGGCAGAGAGGTTTGAAGTGCTAGAGGGACTCAGGCTACAATTGCTGGAGGGGCCTGGGAAGGAAAGTTGGCACTCCCTGGGAGCAGACCCCTAGCAGACAGATAGCAAGGATATAGGGACCTCAGTCCTACAACCTCAGGTAACGAGCTCCAGCCAACAACGTGAATAAGTTTAGAAGCAGACTATTCTCAAGAGCCTCCAGTCTTGGTCTTGTGAGACATTAAGCAGAGAACTCAGTTGAGCCCACCTGGTCTTCTGAGCTGCAAAAATTATGAAAAATAAATTTGTGCTCTTTTAGATTTTTACATTTGTGGTCGTTTGGTACATCAGTAATGGAAGATTAATATACTATTCAATATTTTTTAAAATAATATTTCAAAACTGATGCTTAGAAAATCTCTTCCTTATTTGTAATTTTTGTTCCTTGAATGCAATTCAGAGCATCAGCCAACAAGAAGCCTTTGAGAAATAATGCTTAGTCTCACTGGCATTTTCGGGCAAACTCGGGCCAAACATCCACTGTTGGTTCTGTTGTGTCAGCTCCTGCCCACAACCTTGATCCCCGGCTTTCTTCGAATTCTCAAGAGTATGTTCATGAAATTGTGGGAAAATCAAATATTTAATTTCACATATTCAAAGAGATATTATCTATTATCTATTATTGTCCATTATACTAGCCCAGTGGTTCTCGAAGTATAGGCTCTAGACCACAATCATCAGCATGACCTTTAAACTGGTTAAAAATGCAAAATCTCAGACCCTTCTCAGACCTACTAACTAGAAACTCTGGGGGTGGGGGCTGCCTAGGCATCTATGCTTTAACAAGCACCACCCAGATGATCCCGATGCATGCTCAAGGTTGAGATCCATCATGTACCTTAGCCTGTATAATACCATCTTTCTTTAAATGACTAGGATGGGGGAAGTGGGAGAGAGGAGAGGCGTGTCAGAAGGTGGGGAGGGTCCTAGCAGATCTCCAAGTGGCTGCTAGGTCTCAAGGGCTTAAGGTAACAACAGAAACTTTCCCAGTGTTGGATAAGCACAGACGTAGTGCTCATGTCCTCTGCTATGGTAGGCAAAGTCACCGAGTGATGAAGGAAGGTGGTAGGCTGCCCTTTCAGTGGGTCAGCTGTCACACCACACCCACAGACACAGCCCAATAACACACTGTGGGGGCCACGCTGGGAGGAGTGGACACTGTAACGTGGCAGTACATGCCATCCTCAGAGGCACTGCCCTGTGTCAGTTGAAGACCTACCTAGAAAACACTATTCCAGATTATAAACAAGGCATGCCTAGGTGAACCAAGAGATGCCAGCAATTAACTAAGAATTGTTTTTAAGAACCTGAAGGGAGTTTGTGTACTCAGTTCAGATCCTACGTAGTTGAGCAAAAGTTGGCAGAGTACGTATGAAACAGCCGACCTTGGAAAATAGGAGCTCAGATAAGAAAACAGCTTTCCCAGGTATCTGTAGGAGAAAAAGGAAAAACAGCATCTGACAGACACACAAGAGTGAGCTCTGGGGGGTTGAATTGCAGGGGGGTCTGCCTACCACTGCCCGCAGGGCCCAGCCTTTTGGAAGACCTCTTAAACAAACAGGCTGTTCCTCGAGTGGACAGAGCAGGCCTCCACTCACTAGTCACCTTTTTGTCTTCTACCCATTATGTTTTGCCTGTTTTTTTCCCATGAAGTTTTCAGACTCACCTCTCCATCTGCACACCCCTAGACACAGGTTCTTGGCTAGTGCCTAAGAAGACTGGCCTCTGCCAGGCCCTAACTTACTCAGCCTGCCTGATGGCAGCAACCACTTAAACTAGACAACCTGTGGATGCACAGCCTGGTGCTATCCCTCCGTGCGGAAAGAACCGAGCCCTGGGAGAATGTTCTCAGGAGTCACCTTAACCATGATGCAGCCTGAGCCTTGCACTTCCTTACAAGGTAAGGCCACATATTTTGCATAGGTGCTTGCACAGATGTGGGGGCAGAGCATGAGAAAGTGGGAAAGGGCCCTGAGAGGCCAGGATGTGGAATAATTCTGGATGGAGACGGAGACACTTTTTTTTTGTTTATAGGGAGCATAGGAAGGAGCAAACCCAGGACTCAGCTGGGCTGCAGTATCCGTCTAGGAACTCCCACAGAGGGGGATTTCCATAAAACTTAGACACTTTCTCTGAGACAGAAGTTACTTCCTTTTTGAGGAGGTCTCAGCTTCTCTATCTATATTAGTTTCCTGGGGCTGCCACACAAAATACCAGACTGGGTGGTTAAACAACAGAAATTCCTTTCTCACAGTTCTGGAGGCTGCAAGTCCAAAACCAAAGTGTCTGCCAGGTTGGTTTATCCTGGGGCCTCTCTCCATGGCTTAGGGACGGCGCCTTCTCCTATACCCTCACTTCATCCAGCCTTTGTGTGTGTATCCAAGTGTTCTCTTCTTATAAAGATAGCTATCAGATTGGATTAGGGCATCAGCATATGAATTTGGGGAGACATGGCAATATCTGAGTAAGGACTATTAACCCAGTCCATTTCACTATCTGAAGGACGTGACTGTGGGGGAGAATGCAGAGCTGCGTTAGAATCAGCAGACCAAGTTTAGATGCAAGTACCCCCGCAAAATCTCCAAAAGTTCTGTCTTGTTCTTTGTTAACAGGAAAAAAAAATCAGTCTTTTATATAGAAACCACTTATTGAGCACCTCCCTGTGCCAAGCATTGTGAAGGTAAAGCTGTAAAAGTTGAGAGACCAAGCCCCACTGCAATGCAGTTATTGTCTGATCTAACCAAGAAATATTTATTGGGTGGTGGAGGTTAAAGAAGTATCAGACATGCTTCAGGTCAGTCCTGAAGGAGCCTGTAATTCTTGTTAGGGAGGCCAGACAAACTCCTATGGAACAACAGGAACATCACAAGGCAATATATAACTGAATTCTAAATTGTGTGATACAGACTTCAATTGCTGTTGGAATTTGGAATGAAGACCAATGAGGCAGCAGGTAGACAAAAGCTAAATCACTCTGACTGAAGCTTTTGTTAATCTGAGACATTGTTCATTACAGATTTTTCTGTTTCAAACAGTAAAAGCTGGTCAGGAAGCCTCAATCACATAGACAACTCAAGATGTCCAGAGTTTCAAGTTTCTAAAATCACAAGACAACAGTGGGTCTTGCTCCGCTCACCATCGTTCCGCCCACCACCTACTGTGAACTGAAAGCTCTCTCCACTCAGCTTTCTACCCTTGAGGTAGATGAGCATAAGGACTCTTTGTCCCCCTCTGCAGACATAGCTGGCAGGGCGAGGCAAATGAGCTCACACTTGCACCCCATTCCCACCTCACCCCAGGCCCCTTGGCTCTCTGGCAGCACTCAATTGCTGGTCATAATCCCCTTGTTGGTTTAGGAGGCTACTGACTGCACAGGGCATCAGCTGACAGGATGTGGGAAGGGAGGGAAGTAGGAGGAAAAAGAGGTGCAGCCCATAGACTTAGACAAACAGAATCAGAGACAGAGAAGACAGAGAACACAGGGCACTGAGAACCAGAACAGATTGTCTGGCCTGACACACATTTCTCTCTCCTTATTATTTTTAGGGCCAGCGGTCTAGATTGGTCCTGGAGTGCAAGCAGGTTCTCCCCACCTCTCCTCACCCACACACCAGCCCTCTGAAAGGCTTCTCTTTTCCCTTCCAGTCCATAGGCTGCATGCATAGCTTGGGGAATGCTGCTGCCTGATTTCTCAGAGGGTGCTGAGGGCTCCCTGAGTAGGGCCTCCCTCACCTCTTATGTACCTGAGTCCAAGGAGCAGTGACCCGGCCCTAGAGACAGCCAAAGGGCCTTCGTTTCAGGCGATGTGTTAGGAATATCTTTCAAACCTGTTAGAACCAAGTAAATTAGAATTCATTTTCATTGAGAAAGTGAGTGTCCCATGGCCCTTTTAGGAGCATTTGTTGGGGGTGGAGTGCAGATCAGTAGGGCAACATCAAACAAATAGAGATGGCATGTGCAAGCTGCCCCAGAGCCCAGGAACCCTAGAGGTCCAGCCAGCCCCACACAGGCCACTACTGGAGACTGACAGAAAACAGAACTACTAGGGGATGGGGTGGGGGCTGTACCATCGCAGCATCCTTATTTAACTTCCCCTGTGTCTCTGGTGCACAACTTTCAAAGGACACCAGCAGCTCATCAGAATGATTGATTCAGCATGAATATGGCTTTAAGGGCAGCAACAGAAGGATGCTAATAGACTCTCCTTGAATTCCTAAAAAAAAAAAAAAAAAAAAGAGCCTAAATCTGAGCTTCCCAAGAAACATTGCTTTAGTTTTCTCTCTCCCCTTAGTGCACGCACAACACAGCACTCCTAGAAGCCTGGGAAATCCCAAATCTCAATCTCTTTGTGCTGAAAATGTGGGTTGAAAATTCTTGAGCCCTTCCACAGGTAAACTGATGGTATTTTCAGTCACCCTCAATCAGCAGCAGTGGATTTGAATTTAACCCCTCTCCCAGGAAGGAAAAGGGGAGACCCATAGTCCAGGTACTCAATGGGTAGATATGTTTCGTGGCAAGAACTAATAACAGATATGTCATGACTTGAGGACTTAAATTGTGACAGATGCTTTACACATATTACTTTGCTTAATCTTCTAGGTGTTATCATTCCCATTGTAGAGATGAGGAAACAGCCTAGAGAGGTAACTTGCCCAAGGTCATATGGCTAGTAACTGGGGAAGGTAGACCTGAATTGAGGTGAAGCCACAGCCCATGTATTACCTCCTGGGCTTCACTCCTTTATAAATTGATGTTGTCATTTCTTGGCTACCAGCGGGGTTGGTGCCTTTAAAACCAGGACTGGAACGGCCTTAGGAATAATATTCTGGTCTATAGGCAGCGAAACTACAGCCCATAGGCCAATTTTCTGTATACTTTATTGAGGCATATTTTACGCAGCATATAATTCATCCATTTCAACTGTACAATTCAATGAGTTTTAAAGAAATTTACTAAGTTGCACAACCATCAGCTTAAATATGTTTTAAAACATTTTCATCACCCCAATAATATCCTTTATGCCCATTTACCAGCAGGTCAAAATCTCACCCAAAGATATTGTGTTTGGGCTACCATAATTAAAATATATACTATTTCAATTTTTGCTGGCTTTTTAAAATGAGGCAATTTTACATAAAAATTAAAAATGTTAGCTTCTCTTGAAAACTCAGAATATTAGGCAAATTTAAACCATCCTTCATACAAGGCAAAACCAGTAGCTGCCTCTTTCAATCAAACACGGGCTCTCCAGTTCCTCATAAAATCAGCGAGGGGCCCAGGAGGGACACCAGAACCACGGCCCTGAATGGTTGCCCTACAGCCCCAGACGCCTGGTCCCAGGGCTTCTGGCAGATGGCAGAGCTGTCATGGTTGCTTTGTTGTAATAAAGTTAATTCTTGGTCCTCACCGAAAAGGAGCTGCTCTTTTTACCTGTCCCACCTTCTCTGAAAGGAAAGCCACATGTCTTGTTTTGAAGCACAATAATTAGGATTATACCTGATGTGGCAAAGGAGAGCTCAGGGTTTATTGCTTTTCTTACTATCCCTTTGGAATCCACCCCTCCCTGAACATAAAGATGGCATTCCTCAAACCTTGCTTCTTGGCTTATCTTCGCTAGACTCAATGCGGACACCTTTTCAAGAAACTCGTGATAGAGTTTATTAGAGGATGACTTTCTTTCGTTACTAAGGTAGGCATTGCTGGTTGTCTACCCAGTTCCTCCTTTGTTCCTTATTATTTTGTTCAGAATGGCAATATTTTCAGGGATGGGGGACCCAGCCCTAAGGAGTGAACTATGGTTGGTCTGACCCATGATGGGACCTAGGCTTCTTTGGCAGTGATTGGCTTAGGGGTAGACACAGGATCTGCTCTAGTAAGAGACATAAGGGAACGTTGATGTTGATTGGGGAAGGCTTTTGAGACAGACTTCCCCCGTTTGCCATCTTTGTTTATTGTCACAATGGTATGTAATATTTGGCACTACAGTGACCACCTTGTGACCATGAGAGCAAAGCCAAGAGAATCATAGAGAAGCTAAAACAGAGCCTTGACAGTGTAGAGCTGCTAAATCACCCAGATATCTCCTTCTGGACTTCTTGTTATGTGAGATAAGATGTGCCCTATTATTTAGGCCACTTCTAGTTACACATTCTGTTATTCGAAACCAAAAGCATTCTGATGAGAGTGTAATATTCTAATTATGAATCCTGTTGCCAACACTAGGACACTTCCCTGGTTTCCATCGTTTGCTCAATTTATTAACCATATTGGAGTGGGTTTCTCATATATAAAGCTACATTCAACCATTTAATGTTGATGTTTACTTGTTTTTTATATCTCAAGAGGTGAGCTTTTCCTTTTAAATATGTATGTGTGTGTGTTTTTTAATTTTATCTCTGGAGTTTGTGTGCAAATGGTGTGCCCTAAAAACTGTATTACAAAAGATAGTGAGGTTGACCAAGGAAGCAAACTGCGAAGGCACAGACCTCGCCACAGCAGATGTACTTCCACCAGAAATCTAGGATTAAATTCGCAAGCAGGCAAAGATGGTCACCCTCCATCTTTGGCCAGCTCTGAAGACCTATGAAATGCCTTTGTTTGCTGCCAGCCACCACCCACTGGCTTGTTTTAACTAGAGAATGAATAGCCCCTTATGTCAGGAAGGCTACAGCTGCTTCAAGCTTACCCCACCCCAACACCTGGGGGAATAGTATTCAGTCACCCTATTGTTGAAATGTAAAGGGGCAGCCCAAAGTACTGGCTACTGGCCCATTGTTGTACTCAAAGCTCTAGTCACTAACATTAGCTTCCACCTACTGAGCACCTCCCCAACACACACACACACACACACACACACACACACACACACACACACACGCCAGGTGTCTCTCCTCCATTATTGCTAATCCCTAAAACTACTAGTTAAGTAGGATGATTACAGTACCCATTTCACAGACAGGGAGACCAAGACTCAAGGAGTTCAAGTGACTTGCCCAAGACCAAAAAGCCGACAAATTACAGAGCTGTGTCTGACTGTCTCCAAAGTCTGCCCTTTTTCCTTAAACCAGGCTGTCACACTGCCATTCAGATCCAGAATAAGAGGGTCAGAGCTGTCACCAAACTCCTGGAAGAGGCCTGAAACTGCAGCTCATGGCAGACTGGACATGTGTTTTCTGCAGTGGGGCTCTTACACCAGAGTACTAAGCCTGAGACCACCTCTTAAGCTCCAGTTGGTGAAGGAAGACCTTTCTGCACTGGCACACATTCTGAGATCTGTTAAAGTCCCCTGCCAAGGGAAGGCCCAGGCTCCTCCCAGCCCACCTCCTGCCTCCTCTTGCCTGTCCTCTACCTTCCATAATTAAGACAACCTCCATTATTAAGATAGAACCAGGGGCAATACCTAGGATATGTTCTTGCCAAGAAGTTTTAATTGGAATCTAATTAAGCCTTATAGATCTAACTTTCAGTGTATAGGAAATATACAGATATAAAGGGAAAGCTAAATAGCACAATGAGAAAATAATTAGACAAATTCACAGTATGGAATATTATACACAAGAGCTGATCTATCTCTTCAAGAATCAAAGACACCACAAAAGGAGAAGCAATTGCTCTGGATTAAAATAATTTGAGAGAAATATAAACAAAATGCAATGCATGAGCCTTGATTGGGTCCTGGTTTCAAGAAATCACCTTCAAGAGATATTTGGGGGCAAGTGGGGAAACTTAAATATAGCCTTGTTATCAGATTAAATAATTATTTTCATTTTGTTAGGTGTGATAATGGTATTGTGATTATATAGGACAATATTTTTACTTTCTGGAGATGTATTTAAAAGAGAAAAGTCACTATGTTTGTAATTTACATTAATATGATTCATAAATATATATATTTGTAAAAAAATAGAGAGAGCGCATGCGCCGGTGTGCACGCAAGTATGCAAAATGTTAACCACTGTGGGTCTAGATGATGGATATATGAATTTTCCTTGTACTATTCTTTCTATTTTTCTGTATGTTTCAAAAAATAACAAAGATGAAATAAATTATGACAAAAAGTTTACAAGCCAAATGAAGATGACTATACGATGAACACTTGAAACTAGGGCCTCAACTATTCCCCACTTGGTCCCCTCTCTCAGTGTTCTGCCCACCTGTTGGGCCCCCCTGCTATTTTAGCCTGGACTCTCTCTGAGGCTTGAGTGAGCTTAAAAAGTGCTGAGCCCCCTGGAACCAGACCAGGAAGCTCTGGTTCTGGGGGTAGACAACAAGGTGGGATTTCTCATTAGCATCTTGGAGATGAAAATAAACATCTCTCACATAAGGGCAGTCCTGGGAGTGACAGATCCTGTACAGAAAAGCAAGAACCCCTCCTGGGCACCTCTCCCAGTGTGAAGAGAAACACAGTGAATAGCGCAGTAAGATATAAGCATGTCAAATCAACATATTGTACACCTTAAATTTACACACTGTCACATGTCAGTTATATCTCAATAAAGCTAGAAAAAAGAAATAACACAATAAAATAATCAGCAGCAAGGCTGGGCCATTTACCAGAGTAGAAAGTCGTTCCTGGCATTAAGATCAAAATGAAGTTCCCCAAGTCAACAAAAAAATTTAGCACAATTTCTATAAAATATTAGCAAACAACTTTATGGAACGTGACCAAATAATTGCATAACTTATATGGAAAAAGTAGGCGAAAAATACAGATTTCAAGAATATTTTTTGGAGATTGTAAGCTCCATGAGGAGAAGAACCATGCCTGACTTGTCTATCTCCTCACCAAAACGCCCATCACTACAATAGGATCCTAAATACAATAAGTACTCGAAACTTTTTAATTCAATTGAAATGATCAAACGACGAAGTCAACCCCCGAAGCATAGCTGTCTGTGCCGACCAGACAGCCCTGTACTGACATCCCTATGAGACATGGGGTCAGCAGAGCTGACCAACTGTCAGCAGCACAGAGGACTGAGGATTACAAAGGCCTCAAAAGCCAGATGCCAAGAAATTCAGCAACTAGATTCATCAGGGCTGGATTTCTTATTACACGAAGAAACAGCTGGAGTAGGGACTGCAGGGATCTGGGCCTTTAGGCATTTACATCACAGCTGCTGAGGCAAATATCATCTTCGACTGATATTTGTAGGATCGCCCATTGCTGGAAATTTATCTAGATGCTAGCCCTGGCCTTAGAGTTCAGTAGACACAGGTTTGAATAGTAGCTCCATCAAAAACTCGTTGATCATTGAGCATAAATTTCCTCATCTGAAATAGAAATTTTAATAGTATTTCTCCCATAAGACTCCAGTAAGATAATACATAAAACATCTGCCAAAATGCATGGTACGTATAGCAGGCATTCGACAAACAATGGCTGGTATTGTTATGATTGCAAACGCAGTTAACAGAGAACTGCTAAGTGTACTCTGCCAGACTAAATCCCTCATGGCTAGCTTTCTTAAATATTAGAAATTCCTCTATCATCTTTGAAATACATTTATTAGTCAGTTTAATGCTTTCTTTTCCCATGATTTTTAAGTTTTAGGGAGAAATGAGAAACGTGTGATAGAATCATCCTCTAATGGTTACCTAGGTAAGTCTGGACTCCCAGCAGGTCAGTCAACTCTGTTAGAAACAGGACTGGGTTGTATACATTTTCTGTATTCCTTTGGGTCCAGCAATGCCAGTCACAGAATAAGAGCTCAAAAAAATTTATTTTGGTAAATTAAATAGAATCCATCTGAAGGCAAAGAGCACTGACCTTACTTACATAAAGTGGAGCTCAGGGGGCTTCTCTCAGAGGGAGGTGAGCGTCTGGTGAAGGGGCCGTCGATTCCGAAGAAATCTGCACAGGAAATGATTAAGAAGATGGTATCCTGGATCTTCTGCTCTATAGACCATTGACCTGTAAGAGGGAAACTTCCAGAGCTTCCGCATGATGAGAATTTTAATAGGGGCTACAGCCAGAGCATCTGGGTTCAGGAAAACAGGCAGTCATTCGGGCTGCCTGTGTTACCAACCACCATTAAGGGGTAATTTTATGGGGCTACCTGGTCTCTGTAGAAGGAAATGGGCTATAAGACAAAGAAAGCAGCATTCTAAAAGCAAGCAAATCTGCAAAGTGAAAACGGACTCGGAGAATAGAGTTTCCAATCCTGTATTTTATACAGGAAGGCCAAGAGAGAGAGGGGAAGTGTCTGGCCAGGACCACCTAACTTGTTAGCAGCAAAGCTGATGCTGACTAGAAGCCAAGCCTCCAACTCCATATCCCCAGCTCTTCCCACTCCAGCCAGCCTCTCCGGGGAGACAGTCCTTTTGCCGTGCCAACCCACAGACAGTGTCACTATTCCTCCATCCCAAAATCTTGCAGTCAATCCTTCACAGCCTTCCTCTGTGCTCAGGGAGCAGGAGACTGGGCCCTGTGCTCTTCGTGAATTGTTTTTGCTGCTTAAAGGAACCTGTGGCCACTGACTACATTGGAGACGAGGCAAAAGGCATCTGTGTTTCTTAACGCTGTTCCCAACGGCCAGGCTCAGTGCCAGAGAAGCAGACCTTTTGTGCACCAAGAGGGAGGCAGAAAAAGTCCTCTGGCATCAGGCTGGCCTCCGGGGAGGAACAAGAGGGAATTGTCTATGGAAGTCCCAGTAAATATTCTCATTTAAACAAACAAACAACACAAAAATAATAAGATGGAGAAAGAGGCAGGAGGAAAAAATAAGCAAACTTTTGAAATTGCACTGTAATTAAACATGTCTGCTTTCCTAATTCTCATATGTTGAGACGGGAGGTATGTTTATTAACTTGGTCAAAAGACATCAGACAGATTAAGCTGCAGCCCAGCCTTACCTCCAAACAAGTTAGCATGCAAATGAGACACACACACACTGGGGCGTGAAGAGGACCACCACTGCAACTGCTGCACAGGTCTTGGGCAGTTGAAGAGGGAACCCCAATGAGGACTGCCCTGGAAGTGAAGGAGCGGGGGAGCCATCTAGTTTCCACCAGGGACAGTTTTCACTGGCTTGGTCTGGCCTGATACCAAGGCTAGGAACTAGCTAGTTTGGCCCCCAAGGACTGAGCCAGCTCACACATGGGAGTACATCAGACTGGGGCGCAGCAGTACGTATGTGAGTCAGTGCCAGTATTAACCCACTGGGGCTGCCTGCCCAAAAGTAACCAGTGCGTCAAGGCCAGGAGGGCATTGCCAAGGTGTCAGCATAGCAGAAACTAGCATATGTGGCCCAAAGAAACCCTTCTGAGTGTGTGTTCGGGGAAACTATACCCCCATGAGGCACTCTGGTGGTTTTTCTTTGGTTTCAGAACCTGTGGCTAAGGCAGAAGGACCAGGAGGGCCCCTGGCCGCGTGGCTTTTTCTCCTCCCAGCTGCTTCTGTCTCTCTCAGGCTCCTGGACACAAAACAGCTGAGCAGATAAACAAGTCACCACCTGCTCCCTCCTCCCCCACGACACCGCCCTTGTCCCCAAAGTCCCACCCCTTCTTCCTTGCACTCTCTCCCTCCATTCCTCCCTGAAGCCAAACTTCCCAGCAGCAGCAGCTGCAGCCGGCTCTCTCCCCTCCTGTGCCTGCCTCCCCAGGACCCCCCAGCATCGCCTGCTCTGCCCCTGCTCCCACCAATGGCAAATGAGGAACATGTGTATAGAGCCTTGGGCTCTCCCTCCTCCCAGAGCCATTTCAAACAAAAACAGTTGTGCTTTCTGAAAGTAATTCCTGAAGCTCTGGGGTCCCCAAGAAAAATGAGTTTATGGCATCCGCAGCCCTGGAGCCAGTGAGCGCCTGGCCCCTTAGCCCAGAGTCCCTGCGCAGGAAAGCTGCAAGGGAGAGGTTAATCTGAGCAGAAGCCAGGAGGGACCCAGCTCCATTTCAGACAGAGCTAGGCAGATCCCTGGAATGAGAGCAGCAGGAAGCAACTCAGGCCAGGAGGCCAAGGCCCAGTTTAAACCCTGAATAAAGGCCACCTTTTTAGTAGCTTGCGCGCGCACGCGCGCGCGCGCACACACACACACACACACACAGTGTGCTCCTGACAGGCTCTGGGTTTGATGGTCAGAATCACTGAGCCGATGCTGTTTAATAAGGCCCCAGTGCCCATGGTGGGCAGTCCTGAGGGCCTCAGGCATGGGACAGTAGCGGGGAACCCAAGTACCTCCTCCCAGGGAGGGTGGGTGTGCTGTGAGCTTGGTGGTGGAGAACCCCTAGAGGTTTCTTTGGCAATTTAGAGCTTAAATTTGGGTTACTGTTGACTCACTTGAGTTCTGAGAATCTTAAGACACTATAACTAGGAAGACGGTACATAAGCCTGCTTTTACCTCCAAGCTTCCGTATTTCCTTGGAGCTCTATCTTTACTGTTTAATGGGCAAGGCAGGAAATGGATCTGTTTGAGGAAAACAAACCTGCCTTCTATTTGCCAACTGTTTCCAATGCATCTGCACTGTTCACGGCTATTTTGTGGAAAGTAGCAGCACTCCCACTGGATAGCTCAGAGCTAGGTTTGAAACAGACAATGGCTGCATGATCTTAACACTCTGAGCCTGTTTTCTCATTGGTAAAATGGAAATCCTGTTTATCTCACAAATGTAACTGCTCTTTATTTTTCAGATTAAGCGACCCTGCAAAGTAGATGTAACATACATAAAACACCAAGCATTCCCCTGGGTAATCAATAAAATAGTTTCCTTTTTCTTTGTATTCTGTGGGAGACGAAATGGAAACACCAAATGGACAATGGACAGTGGAAGTGTCAGGGGCAGGAGGTGCCAAACCCAGTGATTTTGAGGAGACATCTATAGGCCCACTGGATGGGAAGGAGGAGGAAACAGGTAAAGGTTCTCTGGAAGGAAGTTAGTGGACAGGACTTCTAATTGTAGAGCAGGGTTTCTCATCCTCAGCACCAATGACAGTTTGGCTCAAATAATTCTTTGTTGTGGGGGCCTGTGCATTGTAGGATTTAATAGCATCCTCGCCTCTACCCACTAGACGTCTGCTCATAGCACTCCCCCCCTCCAGTTATGACAATCAAAATGTCTCTAGACACTGCCAAATGTCCCCTGAGGGTCAAATCACCCCTGGTTGAGAACCACTGCTGTGAGCTGGGAGCATATGCTTCCTGTTAGGGGTCTGAATGCAGGCTGTGCTCATAATCGACTAGAAGGAGGGATGTTCACCAATACCTTTCTTTTAAGTGAGAGACTCACAGCCTGTGAGAAGGTAGCTGTGGGAGGGGAGAGGTAGAAGTAGTGCCTACCAGCGACTCTCACTGGGAGCACTGCCTCAGCAGAAATGTCCTACTTCTAGACTGCTATCTCACCTTGTTTCCAGAATTGAGGTGAATTTTTGAATCAAATAGGAAAATGATTCAGGGTGACAGGAGTCAGATCTGTTCCTGCCCTCGCTCTGTAACTCAACTAATGAGCTCTATGCCCTTAGCCAAGCCATCTCATCTCTCTGCAACTGTCTCTTTGTGCAGTGTGGGCGTTAAGTCGATGAGTTCTAAGGTCCCTTCCAGCTGTAAGTCCTAAGGCCTTTGAATACCACAAATGTGATTAAACCAACTGGGTAATTAGGGCGTTGTAAAAGTCCATCTTACTGCACTGCACACCAGCGGTATAATTCTCCACATATAAGAACTATCCTTGCCAAAAAATATTTCGCAAGTTCCTGTTAAATGGAAAGCGCTGTGCTAGCAACTGTGGGGGATAGAAAGAAGAGTTTCCCCCTGTCCTTCACAGTCTAGGTAAAGTGAAAAAGTAATTCCAATAAAAGGCCATAAATGAAAAATGCCTCATTCTCCAACAGCTGTTTGACAGCTGGTTCCACCACTATTAGCCCTCTGGCAAGTCACTTAATTTCTTTATCCGTAAAGTGGGCATAATAGCACCTAGCCCACAAGGCAATTTTAAGAGTTAAATGAGATAATACATGTAAGACAATTAGCATGGTGCTTTGCACATAATTACAAAAAAAAAAAAATGTTAGCTGTACATTTTTATTGGATATTCTGCACCAGGCACTCTGCTAGGCCCTGGGAACACAGAGATGAGGGACAGTGCTCCTGCTCTGAAGAAGTTCCTCAGATGGTAGGGAAGCAAGGAACGAGCACAGTGCCGAGAGGGCCGTGACAGAGCCTTGCAGGAGGGGCATGGTCGCAAGGAAGGCTCGTGGCCCTGACCCCAGGACACTGCGCAGAGCTATGTCTGTGCTGGGTCCTGAAGCATGGCCAGTGGCCTCCACCCGGGTTAAGGAGGCAGAGCATGCCTGATGATGGGACGCAGGGGCAAAGGAGCCATGCCACCTGTGCTTCTGCAGATGTGAATGCACTTGAGCAAGGCTACGTGCATATGGGATAGTAGTAAGAAGTGAACCTGGATACTCGTTCCCAAGAGGAACCTGCATAAGAAGTGCTTCCTTTCTGTCGGACACACTATTTACGTTTTTGACATAACCACCAGGCAGCTCAGAGCTGATTTTTAGGCTCAGATGTTAGAGCATTTGCTTAAATCTAGGTTTCATGGTATAATTATTCTCTTGTCTCAGCTTCCTTTACGGCCCAGACCTCAACCATTAACCTGGTTTTAGGTTTTAGGGTATGGTGCCATTAATTACAAACTTCCTTGAATCCTTTTTTAATAAACACGGTGTGTAAGTAAATAAATAAATGAACTATACCACGAAAGTATGTGGATAGGGATGAAGTGCCAGTCTGCGGGGTGAGCTCCACCAGGCAGCGACGGTTTGTACTGTTCATAGCAGTATCCCTAGTGCCTGGAGCCCGGTAGGAGCTCAATTAACAGTTGCTGACTCAGAGAATGACGTTAGGAAATATTTCACCTGAAAGAAGCCTTCTCCATAAGGTACATCAGGACTGACCCGTGGGACCATTCACTCGCCTCAGGACACGTCTGGGCTGCACTCTGGGCTTCTTTTATACTGTCATTTAATTGTTTGAACTGAAAGCCTTGCTCTTCCAGCCACATGGCACACTGTACCTCGAGGACAGATGCTTTCCCATCTATGTCTGCGTTTCCCAGAACTGCACCTAGCACAGCGCTCGTCACAAAGCAGCCTCCCCCAATTTATGTAACTTGAGCCTAATAAACACCCACAATTCTTTGTAGTGGAACAAAGATGAAAAACCCTGACCCTCCAAGTCAGGCTGCAGTGTCCCCCTTCTGACCGTACATATATTCATGTGGGTGGTGTTGCTTCTGGTCA
Organism: Rousettus aegyptiacus; assembly: GCF_014176215.1. Taxonomy (NCBI): domain Eukaryota; kingdom Metazoa; phylum Chordata; class Mammalia; order Chiroptera; family Pteropodidae; genus Rousettus; species Rousettus aegyptiacus. Next base: position 93,159,359 of record NW_023416295.1, on the reverse strand, counting down.
TCCACTTAGCTAGCAGGTATTTGCTGGATGAAAGGAGGAGAGAACTGCTTCTTACTGGTCCACGTTGAAGGCCTTCGCACACGTTTCTCAGCAGCAGTATTTGACCCCTTCACGCAAAAGGCAGAGAAGGGACAAAGGCACCCCCAGCCTCCCACAGAAGGGACAGAGGCTCCTAAGGAGCAGAGGCAGGGCCCGCAGACAGGCCTCTGAAAGCGGCCGCTGCTCTCCACACTGGGGGAAGTTTCTTTCAGCTCTCACCAAGAGTCAGCGTCAGGCCAAACCCTGGGGCAGGCGGCACCCGGAGGACTCACATTCAGCTGTGCTCAGTGCTTCCTCCTGGCCCCTGGTCCCAAATGGCCTCTCACACACCTTCCTTCCTTCTCATTCTTTCTCTCTCCCCTTTTCTCTCCCTGCCTTTCTCAGTGAAAGGACTCCTTTGACAAGAGTATCAGGTTTCAGTTGTCTGTGTCCTGGGAAATTAAAAGATCCTTTCTCCTTTCTCTTTTTAACCAGGATTATACATTCAGGGTGAGTTGGCTCCTTGGGCCTGCCCAGCTGCCACAGAGCTGGAGGACTCCGGAGGCTTCTGGGCTTGGCTGCCCAGCTGGAGGGTGGGCAAAGTCAGGAGTGGAAGCTCCCAGGCCTGCTCACCCCTTTTTCAAACCCCAGGGACCCTCCCCCAGGAATTCTGAGAGCACGAGGCGCCACTGCAGAGATGGAGCAGCCCAGGTTGCCATCCTGGTCAGGCGTCTGGCCACCAGGTCTCTTTCCACTGCAGACAAATATAGTAAGAGGGAAAAACAGGAAAAGCAGGTTATTTGTGATTTGACTATTGTGGTTTAGAACGAAAAACATTTTGCAATATATATCAAATCATTATGTTCTACACCTTAAACTTATACAATGTCACAAGTCAATTGTATCTCAGTAAAACTGGGGTGGGAGAAAGAGGTCAAGAGATTAGATGCGTTTATAAGAACAGCAGGGGAAAGAGTGAGGGAAGAAAGAAGGGAGAGAGTCCCATAAAGTTCCATTCAGCCCTGGGCTCTAGCCACCAAAAGTGCAATGGAGGAAATGGACCCCGAGGACATGGCCCAAACAGGTCTTACCGAGAAAATTAGGAAAGATCTGAAACATCGATTGTGGGGATTTGGGAGAGTGAGCCCTTCCATCATCAGCAATATTCACTGGATACAGCTCTGCCCTACAGGACTACTGGGGCAAATTGTTCCTCAGTGTAAAATGCACATTGGGTTCCCTAATTTGAAAAGCTGGAACCTGTGGCCCAGTTTGGCCTTTCCCACCATTCATGGAGACAGTGGAGGTCACAGGCTCATGGTATATTGGAGGCCAGCATCTCCAAAGCCCTAATTTTACAAGCGGGAATGTGATGGCCAAGAGGTCATGTGATCTCCTACGTTCACTCAGGAGCTGAGTGACGAAACCCACTCCAGACCCAGGCCTGACCAGGTGTTCCTCCCCACATGCCACAGGCGTGCGCTGGCCAACTGATGACTGTGTGCAAAGTGATATAATAATAATAATAATAATAATAATAATAATAATAAACAGACTCAGGCACATAAGCAAAAAGTGGGTGTGGGAGCTGTGGTTGTGGGGTTTTGCTGGGTTTTAAAGTCTTGCGGCAGAGGTTGGGGTGGTAACAGTCAATTTTTGGTCCTTAGTGTCTCTGAAAGGGCAGGCCTGGTGTCGGCCTTCCCTCATTTTCCAGAACACAATTTTTAGCACCTCAGCAGAACCGACGGGGAATCAGGATCAGCGTCCAGCTCAGATTGCCTTGCTCTTAGCTGGACAGGGACTTAGGAAATTGCCCACAGTACACACTCCTATCATTCAAGTGAAACACGAAACCCAAGCTGTAGGAGTCACACGTAGTCGCCAAGGACACCCCCGTCTGGGGCTAAGCCAAGGGCATTAGCCTGTGTAGCTTCAGACTGCGCTGCAGCTTGGATCAGTCCTGCCCTCAGATCCGCAGCACCACCTACCTAGCCCCTCTCAGGACCCTCGGCCAGGCCCCCTGGAGACGCAGTGTTCCCAGTGCTTACCTTGGGGCAAACTCAGCAATGCAACTTTCCAGGGTTCTGAGAAATAACTTTCCTAAGAGTGTCACCAGCTGCAGACGCCCCTGTCATAAACTGTCCTGCTCTAAGCTGCCTAGGGCATTTATCCCCTCCCTCTTAGCTACTCATTACCCAGCTTAATTAGGCCAGGAAATGCTCACGCAGAGGACACTCTCGGCAGGAGGCGAGGCTGGAGGAGAGATTCTCAGCAGCTCCACTTCCTGAGCTGGGGGCTGGGGAAGCTGGGAGAAGGACTGCCAGAGATGGCAGGGCTGCGTCCTCAGCAAACAGCTGCTGGGAAAGAGGCCGAGAGGCGCACATTTGCTCCCCAGGCCCTCCAGGGAACTGAGGGTTGCACTTGTTTACGGGAACAGCACCGGATCTGAAAGCTTGGAAGTGCCTGCCCACCCCCACCCGCACCCTCCCATCGCAATTAACCACCTTCTCCGCCCCACCCCCACGCTCTCCTCGGGAAGAGGTTGCACCCTCCGTAACCACTTACATACAGTATTTCAACCCATTCCCTGATATAATCACAACCAAAGACACAGCCTCCCATTTTCAGCCATCCCCTGACCTTGAACTGCTTTGGTCATATGTGTGGCCAGCTAGACCTCCCCAGAAAGAGCGCGCCCAGGTTCTACTGAGGTTGAATGGTTTTGCTGCTCTAAAGCTGTGTGTGCTTCACCCTTTTCGGGAGCTTTCTGCTGCAGTGGTGGTGGAGGGGAGCAGCACTGTGGAGGGGTTAATAGCATGGGATTCAGAGTCTCAAGTCTGGCTCTGCTGTGGACTAATTCTGTGACTTTGGATAAGCTGTGCCATCTTTCTGAGCCTCAGTTTTCTTAGCTGCAAAACCAGATAGTGATATTAACTTCTTGGAAGGTTGCAAAATCTAGGTATATCCTCATACCAGATGCAGGCAAACCCTTAGGAAGAAGCAGCTGGCATCACCAATGTCACCAGAAAGTTAGGGGGCTTCGCCTCCGAGCCAGTGAGGAAGTCTGCGTTTACTGACTTCCCCCGAACCCATGTTTATTTGAGGGAACCTTAAGATAAGGGGAAACTAATATTAATGAGCTCCCGCTGTCTATTGGGGGCATTCCTACTTATATTATTTCACTTAATCATTAAGTCATCCGTTGAAGATTTGAGAGACAAATGAGTAAACTGAGGCTGGAGAGGGTGGGTAATAGCTACTAAATGGCAGAGCAGATCATCCAATCAGGCTACAGGCCTGCACCCGGTCTGGAAACCCCAGAACAGCACAAGCCTAGAGGGAGGGGTGATCTGGACCTCAGCAGCTTCACCACCTGGCGACCATCCCCCTCCAAGAGGGGGAAACAGAACGTGGGAACATCGTCAAGCAGGACGTCTAGGGGGGCTGTCTCTCCCCCTGTGGAGCACACGTCCGCCGACTTTGAAGCTCTGGAGTTATTGGTTTCGGTGGTCCCTGGTTTTTGGTTTCATGCCGTGCTGCTTCCATTGTACATTGTTTTCTGAGCAAATGTACATTTCTTGAGAAGTGACCTCATTTTCCTCACCTGTAGGAAGACAAAAGTGATTCTTGGTTCTCAGGTATTTAATAGTGCTGTGATATGAAAATTTCATTGGCAACTGAAAAGTGATCTCCCATTCCACCAAGAAAAAATTAAAATGTTCCACAGAGGGGTGGTGGTGATGGTGGGGTGTGTGTGCTTGAGGAGGATGGGGGTACCTCCAATTCAGTCCAGAGAGGGCACAGTCCACTTACCCAGGATCCTCCCTGGAGAACAAATGGGCCTGGTTTTCCCCGGTCACCAAGGGAATCTGCTCTTCCTCTTGATCCATCCCAGGAACTATACCTCGGCCTCCCAAAACTTCTGCCCACCAGTTTCAGGGGCCATGGGTGGTGGTGCTCTTGGACTTAACTTGGCTACTAAGGTGGTTCTCACTGAAAATCTGTAAAATCAAAGGAAGCTCCTGGCTGAGCGACCAGAAGCATGAAAACCATGGCGCCCTGACCCCTGAGGGTTCCTGGCTTTGTCACTCTCTCTACTCGTGGCTTGAGATCAGTGAAGTCAGAGTTAAAAACAAGTCAAAGCCTACCCCAAACCCTGCAAAGGCTGCCAGACCAAGCTTCCGAGTGGCCCCAAGGAACAGTGCGGGTAAAGTTACAGGGAGGCAGTGTGGGCTTCACACACAGAAGTCCCCAACCTTGGGACGTGTCAGTGAGTCATCCTATCTGGCTGAGAAAGCAGCAAGGCGCAGCCCGTCCACCCAGGCTTCTCGTCACAGGGGTGCTGTGAAACAGAACTGAGAAAGCTGAGGGTGGGACAAAGGAGCCCCCGACACAGCACCAGAGGCCCAGTTCTGACACACAGGAATTTCACAGCACCATCTGGGACACCTTTAAGGCCTTTACCCTCCTCCATTCAGTCTATACCCACCCCTCCCTTCCTTCCACCCACTGAGACGCCTCCTCCTCCTCCTCTCACTGACTCCTACACCGGAGCAGGAGGGGGAGATGCAGCCTTCAGCCTGTGCAGCTTGGGGGCAAACATCTGCTGCTGCCATTGTTTCTCCTTATTTAGAGGGTGGGAGGGGCCCCATGCAGCTCTGCAGAACCTCACTCCCAAACAGCAGCTTGGAATGCTCTCCTCCGAGGTAAAGGGGAATAGCTGAAAACTCCCCTTGGTCTCTTAGAGGGGTTTTTAAGATGTCATTCATGGGGCAGGGGCTGCTGCAGGCCAGGCAGGGGCTGCTGCAGGCCAGGTAGGGGTTGCTGCTGGTGGGGCAGGGGAGAGGGAGGCGGGGTGACATTTGGCCTCCTAGGCAACACCCCTTATTTGTTCTTGGCTCCCCTGAGCCTGGCAAGGCCACGTAACTGATGGATACAGTCACCTGTGTCCCTCCCTGCCCTCTGGGTCTACCTCTGTACCACTTCTACCACCTAGGCTTGCAGCAGAGCACCCTGAGTCTTGGGTGTGGGCCAGTGTTTGTCTCGCCAAATAGCTAAACATGAGGCCAAGGGGACTGAATCACACATACCACTGGGGCCACCTGGGGTGTGGGTTCAAGCCTTCGCCTGCTGACCTGCTTAAGAAATGCGGCCAGCAACTTCCTGGCAAACCCACCTACTGAACACCAATTGGGATAGAAGCAATCACAGTGAAGACTCGACTAGCCTTAATCATATTTCTGTTCTGGAGATACTGGTGCTGGCCATGTGGTGGTAAGCAAATAGGTCAGGGCAAGCCCCTGCCCAGGTGGGCTGCAGCCTGGTGGAGATGTGAAGACTGAAGGTAGTGAGCCCAAAGGCAGCTTCGATAACGAATGTGGGAGATCAACAAGAATGAGTAGCAGCAGGATCAGTCAGTCAGATTGGAGAGGGTCAGGGAGGATGACTCAGGAAGTGACATTTATGCTGAGATGAGCAGAGATTAGACAGGCCTGGCTTCTTTTACAGGTGGCTTTCCAAGCTAAAGTTCTAAGACAACACTAGGCAACCTGTTCCAGAATCCAAGTAAGCTCTAACAGAGTTCTAGGTCTGGTCTTCCTATTGAGTCATTGAGCGTCCTGACCAAACAGCCCTTAATTTCCCTGTGGCCCACACTATCGACCTGACTCACAGGGGTAAGGGGAAATGTGAGCATTAAAAACGTTTTGAGATTCCCAGATGAGACCCAACATATTATTATTATGAGTTACAACATGTTATTTTTAGTTTCTATCCACTCCCTGAAAAGAAGAGCCTTCTTGGAGCAGACACAGGTCCCCTCCGAGGCTCAGCGGACACTTCTTGTTCCTACGAACACTTCTAGACTCCTTCTTGTGGGTGAGCTTGCAAATTTAGAGTGATTCCTGTTTCTGCTGTCTCTCATTCCATGTCACCTTTACCATGACTTTTGATGACTTTTTCTTTTTCTTTTTTTTTTTTTACAAGTATTTGGAACAAATCAAGACATCTCTTCTCCCCCTCTCCTTTCATTGCCTTTGCCATTGCCTCTGTCACCACGGTCCACAATTTGGGGTGCATGTCCCATGCATTACCCCTCTCAGACATACATGCATATCCACTGGAATCATACTCTCATTCTATGATTTACCTTCTAGTAGATGTGCTTATCTCTCTTGTTTTTAGCTGCTTCATAGTATGACTTAGCCTGGTGTCATGATTTGTTCAATTATTTCCTTATTCATAGATATTTGGGTATGCCCCCCCTTTTTACTTTTTTGCTATTACACATTGGTGACTTTTTTACGACGTGTATTGAATTTCACATATGTCTACTTTTTAGAAAACTTTCAATGGAGCAAGATGAGGACTCCAACATTGATAATATTGTTTTTTTATTGTCTTTAATTTAAGACCCATCTTTGAAATCATGGTCCATTTGCACCTGGGCTGGGCAACCTCATGCTGTGAAGACCTCAGCCTCATTGCCAGAGTCCCTCCCCAGCCTCCACCCATGATTGTCCATGTCCTGGTGGTGTACTGTGGTGACGAGTCATTTCCCTGTGTTTCCCCTGAAAGCCTGCCTCTGTCTCTAGTGGACCAGGCTCACCGTTTCTGGCTTGCATATGCCTCTCTCCCACAGTGGGAGGAAGTCCCCAGTTCTTTGTTTTTTCAGGACCCCTCTGGACGAAGAGCTGGCTAGCACCCTAGTCACCTCTTATCCCAATCCTTTAGGCTTCGCTGGTAGGCCACTATCCATGACTGCCTGCTTCTGTTGAAGCTTCATCTGTTCTGACCTTATTTGTCCCTGTACATGAATTTGTCCATGTACCTCTTCGTTGTCCTCAACTTCTGAGAGATTCCAGAGCCACCTCCCTCCTGTGCTTTCTGCTTTGCTGACTTTCTTTTCCTCACCATCTCAGGGCATTTTGTTCCCACGCCGCCCCCTGCTTACCCTGCCACCCACAGGCACTTCTCCCCCTGGGTTTTGCCCCTTCTCTCTTTCCTTGTAATCTCTAGTCCAGCAGCCTCTCCTCCTAGTGATCTCTTTTCCAAACACTGTCCTCTGTAGCCAGATCTGTGTAACACAAGTGAAGGAGAAGGTTGGCAATTATCTAATGAGTCCACACAATGCAAACAGCCAATTAAAATGTTCTTGACACAACGAATCGCCCTCACTTTGTTTAATGCTGAACTCCAACAAAATTTGCCCGTTAGAAAATCCGTCATACCGTCTAGATGATTGAGGTGACAACAGTGAGTGAGAATTTCAGCAACATCTCCACCTGGTTTCCATCTTGCAAAATAAAAGATATTTAAATATACATGCAAACAAACAAAAACAAAAAACACATCCAAAAAATGACTTTCTTAGAGTTAGTATATAATTGTGCACTGAAATCCCTTCTCAAAATAAGAATCTCTCTGGAAAGCTCCATTTGCTTCAGAATTTCAACCCCAGCATTTTATTCATAGATGTACCCTTTTGTAAAATACAGAGCAGAATTGAGTACAGCAGCTTTTGTAACTCCAAAGATCTTGACATTTCTTCCCCTTGTCTTGTTGCAAAAGCGCAAACCAGAGGAATCCTATGGAATAAAACACAATAAGCATTGGTTAGGTGCTTAGAGCTGGTTAAAGATAGAAGCCATGTCTCTGACTTCAATGCATTTATTTTCTATTTGACAATATTGAGCAGAAAATGTTTAATATTCTACTTCAATAGTTTTCGAAAACAAATGATTTCAGTTGTTTTCCTAAACTGACAACTAGATGAGATACTTTTATCAATTTAAAAATTAATATGGAACTGGACTTAAAATAACTTTTGGGAAAATATAATTAAAAATACAGAGTCTGCCTCTCTTTTGAATAAGTAAAACAAATAAAAATATATTGGAGGTTTTTCTGAAGCAAATTCTCTGAAACAGCATTCTCTTCTTCACATTCCTACCCATACTCCGGGGTATCAGCCCTGAGAGTGGGATGTAGAAAAAGCATCCCTAAAGCAAAGCAAATATTCTTTTTTCTCACCACCACCACCTCACTTAACCTATCCATGGAACTGCTTTTTTGAATATGCATTTTAATTTCAAAGATTCAGAGACCCAAGTTTTGGTCTCAGGCCCTAGCTCGACCCACTTATTAACTGTGTGTCTATGGGCAAGTGACTTTCCCTCTATCGGCCTGTTTCCTCATCTATATAATGGGAACATAATAACCACCTCCCAAGGTTGTGGTGAGAAATAACTGAGACACCATATTTGTAAAATTGCTTTAAAATGAAACATAGCATGTTCCTGATGGGTTCTAGTGTAGATAAAATTGTAAGTACGTTTCTCTGCAGATCGTGGGAGAAATACTTCTTTACAGATACAGGGAGGAGAGGATTTAAGCCTACATGACTTATTAAATCAATTAAGAAGTATATCACAAAAGCACTAATTTTCTATGTTAAAGAAAGGGTTTGGTAATCTCTCAAAATGCCTTCTTCACATGTCTCACTTGTAAAGAACGAAGTCTAGGATTTTGCTCATAGATTTTCAGGAGTCACGAAGACACCCAAAGTGAGGAGGCCAGCCAAGCGCATCCATACAGGACCCCCCTGACAAACATCCCCCAGAGAAGCAAAGATCTCCCTCAGACACCTTGGACTTGGAGACACACCTTTCCTTTTTGTTTCTTTCCTCTATGGTTCTTTTACTCTAAGGCAAGAAATCTCTAAGGCACAGTCTGCATGCACTGGAGAGGCAGTGTGCACAATGGGTAGAACACAATGGCGGTGCCAATAGGTTGTGTGCTAGGAGACCTTGGGCAAGTCTCAGAGCCTCTGAGCCTCGGCTTCCTGCAATGAGGATGATGAGACCAACCTGGCAGGAAATGTGTGAAGATTACATAAGAACGCATAATCGAAAAGTTTATAAATTATCCAGCTTCTACAAAATAAGCCATTTATCATATGATAATTTGATCATTATAGATAAATTTATTATTAGTTTGACTTAGTATAACACAATGATTGGCCTTTCACGATGTTGTTTGCTTGCATTGCTCTGGGCAGTCACAGGTACGCTGCCTTTATATTGAACATTAGGTATAAACTTTAGGTTTTAGGATTAAACTGCCCTCTCAGAAGCCAGCAGCAGTTCTATCTAGTTTTATAGATTTCTCTGAGTTTTACTCAGCGTCTCTTTAGCAAGGCTTCCTTCCCTTGCTCTTTTCACTGGTCCTGAAGACATGTTCTGAAACGGATGCTCCTTGCACTCTAGTGTTTTTCTTAATAGACCTCCTTTATGCCTTCCTAAATTAAAATATCACTCCTTCAGGAGCCAGTTTCTCTAAACAGCCTCTTTTTCCATTGGAGGTTTTGTTGAAGAAGTTTCCATTTTTTCCTTCCAGCAGCCCCTTTTGACTTCTCCCGTCATCAGTACCTTCAAACAAGCGTGATACTAGCATTTCTAATTCTCGCTTCATAACTTTTTTCTCTGATTAACACACAGAGGTTAAAATTCAATGCACGATCTAATTGTAGCAAAAAGGAGAGCAAGGAGCTGTTTCTCCAGCAGTCTTTGTCCTCATGGTTCCAAAAAGAAGCTGCATTATTTGGGAAAAGGCACTGTCAACTTCTCCCTCCTCCCCAACATCCGGTAAATTGCACTTCTTCAGGAAATATACACTTACAAGTGTTTATTAATATATAAACACACACATACATAAATGTAATGAACATTTTCAAAATCTGTTAGCCAAAGAAGCCTGTATCTTGCTATTAGAGAGGAGATGGAAAAAGAGAGTAGAAACAGATTTGCATGATGACAGTTCAAATGGACAAAAAAGAAAATTATGATGAGGAAAAGGGGGACACAGGAGGTAAAAAAGAAAAAAACTTTCTTCCAAGGAATTTTTTTAAAAAGAAACATTTGTTTCCACTTTGCTGGGTACAGAATTCTAGGTTGATAGTTCTTTTTTCTCTCAAGCCTTTAATATTTCACTCCACTCTCACCTTGTTTGCATGGTTTCTGAGGATAAGTTGGATTAATTTTTATTTTTTCCTCTGTAGGTAAGATATTTTTCCTCTGTCTTCTTTCAGGATATTGTCTTTACTTTCATTTTCTGTAATAAAAATGATATGCCACTGGGCAAGAGATGTACATATTTCAGCTCCACATCATTTATAGAAAATATACAGATGTGTAAATGTAAAATAAATCTCCTTAATCCCCCCCCCCAAAAAAATGGTATGCCTAGGGATTTTTAGTATTTATCCTGTTTGGTGTTCTCTGAGCTTTCTGAATCTATAGTTTGGTGTCTGACATTAATTTGGGGAAAATGCTCAGTCATTACTGTTTCGAACACCTCTTATTTTCCCTTTACTTCTTCTGGTAATCCCTTATGTGTATGTTACACCTTTCGTAGTAGTCTCACTAGTTCTTGGATATCCTGTTCTTTTTTTTTTTTTCCCTGTCCTTGGTATCTTTACTTTTCAGTTTTCAAAGTTTCTGTTGAGATATCCTCAAGCTCAGAGATTCTTTCCTCAGCCTCATCTAGTCTAGCAATAAGCCCATCGAAGGTACTCTTCATTCATTTTTGTTACAGTGTTTTTCATCTCTAGCTTTTCTTTTTGGTTCTTTCTTAGAATTTCCATCTCTCTGCTCGTGTTGCCCTTCTGTTCTTGCATGCTATCTACTTTATCCATCAGAGCCCTTAGCTTATTAATCATAGTTGTTTTCAATTCTTGCTGTAATAATTCCAACATCTGCCATGCCTGGTTCTGATGCTTGCTCCATCTCTTCAAACTGTGTTTTTTGCAATAAATGAACAGGACAAACAGAGACTCATAGGCATGGACAATGGACTAGTGGTTACCAGAGAGGGGAGGGGAGGAGGAAGGGGAAAAATAAAAAAATAAAATGTTTAAAAAAATTATGTATATAGAGTATGAAAAAATAAATAAACTGGCATTCAAATTGTGTTTTTTGCCTTTTGGTTTGCCTTGGAATATTGTCTTGATGGCTGGACATGATGAGTTGGATAAAAGAAACTGCTGTAAATAGGCCCATAGTAATGTGGTGGCGAGGCAGGCGAAAGGGGAAGCATTCTGTAGTCCTGTGATCAGGTCAGTCTTTTACTGAGCCTGTGCCTCTGCAGAGTGACCTTCACAGGTGTTTTTAAGTTTTTCCTGTCTTCTTGGTTATGGCAGGATAGCTAGCTAGAGTGGGCTGGAGTCAGATATTTCCCTTCCCTAAGTTAGTTAGGTTCTGATACTACCTCAGCAGGTTAGGTGTAGGTTAGCTAGTTCCCCCTGAGGGCAGGCCATGTTAAGGAGAAACAGAGTGCTCTGGCTGTTTCACAATGATTCCTTTCCTCTCTCCCTGCTGGAAGCATGAGGAGATCCGTTCCCTATTTACTATAGGAATCTGGTTGAGCTCCTGGAGGTAAATCTCACAATACTTCTGGGTCTTTTTGGAGTTTTAACTCTCAGACATGTGCATGCTGAGCCTACAAGAAATTCATTGATTGCAGTTCAGGCTTTCCTACCACAATACTGGGTCCTAGGGCGGTTTCTGCTTTGTATCTCTGTTCCAATTAGCCTGTCTCTGCCTGTCTCTCCAGTCTTGGGAGTAGCAATTTGCCCTGTGTCCTCCCCTGTCTTATAGATCTAAGAAGAATTGTGGCTTTTTACTTGTTAGGATGGAGTGTCCAACTCTCAAACTCTTTCAGTGCAAAACTGGAAACTAAGTCTAGTATCATTTCCCATTGAGGTAAAATCAATTCTGTTCTTAGCCTATAAATTTCTGAATGTCTCTGTTGTTTCTGCTATTGTCTTGAGGTGTTTTAGACTCAGTTTCTGCTGTCGTCTTGAGGTATTTTAACTCAGTTCGAGTGCAAGGTGTAACTAGATACATATTAGCTAACCTCAGTTTTCTCGTTATTGTTAAGTTTTCTTTATTATATCTTAAAGTTTCTTTTCTGCTCCAATCCTTATTTTTACAGGGTTTAATGTATCCAAAAGTAAAATATACAAAACATCTAGTACATCGGAAGGGAGGAAAAAGACATGTGTAGTCTGCATCCAAATACAAAAGCTAGATTCATGTTTGTGCTTACTTCACCTCTGTATCTGTCAGAACCAACTATGGATAACACAAGCACGGAAGGAACTGACTGAAGGTGCTCTCCAAAAACACTGGAGAAGCAGGCTTGGAAAATGGGCGTAACCCAAGTCTGTCCATGCACCCACATACACCAACCAGGACCCACCTCAGGAACAATCCAGCTGATAAACCAGTGTAGGCGCTGCCTCTAGGGGACACTTGTCTCAATGTCTGTGCATCATCTCTAACCATATTTCTGTGGCACTCCCTCCAGATTCAAAGACTTGGGCTAAACCAGATTATGTACACTGTGAGAAAAGGAAATGCTGGTTCAGACTTTTATGGTGAAGGCAGAGTCCTTCCTCTCACCATGACTCCCTCACTGAAAAGGACTCATAAATAAGATGAAGGTTTGAGAGCAGGCAACTAAAGCAATGACCCAAGTCCACTATAACCCACCCTTAATATATATTTTTTAATTTGTTTATTTTAGTTAGTTTCAAGTATACAGTACATTGGTTAGACATCTATATAGTTCATAAGACGACCCCCCCCCCCAATTGCTCCCTTCCTCCCCTGTAATCCGCCCTTTAATTGCTTGATATCCACATGTGGCCCTCTTCCTCTACTTAACAGTTCCCAGGAAGCGATCCTGGTGGCCATATTCCTTCCTATTCATGTTATCTAGTAGCAATCCCACTTCCCTTGAACAGAGGAGGGCTCAATGACCCAGCCAACACTTCAATTCCCCCTTCTTTCGTTTGCCTGATGACACAAAGAGACAACATCCCAGGTAGCTATATTGGCTTCCATTTCAATACATCTCCCTGTGGAAGCGTTCTTCCCATGGATACTAAAACTCTTAAACCAGCAAAAAACAGATTGATGAGAATAGAAAGAAGAAAAAGCCCATGACCACATCCCTGGGCATAATTGTGCCCACTTCCATCTCCTGGTTCTCAGCTCTATGTATTTTGACTATGGGAAGGACCAAACCACGTATTGGTCTTTGGTTTAGAGCATACGCTACAGCCTGCAATACAGCATCCAAATCTCTGAGAGTTCTATGTCTTTGGTAGCCCATGCCACACCACTGCTGTGTAAGACTTCTGGATGATGAGGTACATGATAAGACTATTGAATCTCATGACGGTAGTACATTGCTTATTTCTTTCACTGTAAAACAATGTTAGCAGGACACCTTGGGGGTGTTTTAAGGCATTCATTACCTTCACAATTTTGTGTTAGCAGTATCAAGGAAAGTAAACACCAATCCAGGATAAGTGTCCATTCCAATGAGGACAAATAAAACTATCCTTTTCATGATAAAAATGGTCTAATGTAGTTAAACTGTCAACGGTTAGCTGACTGGTCTTCCTAACTAATAGAATTGTCACAGAGAATTGTACTGCAAACTGGGATCACAGTTGTGGTGCAGGTCAGGTCAACCCTGGTAAGAGGAAATTCATGTTCTTGAGACCATATGCAATCTCCATTCCTTCCACCCTGACCCTTTGGTCCTGAGCCCACCATGCAAGCCCTGGGGTTATGGAGAGGGAGGCTGCCCGGCATCCACAGGGCAGATCATCTTGCCCACCTTATTAAAGGCCTTTTGTGAAGTGGAGGACTTTTGATGAGCCTTCGTATGGGACACAAACATACCATCCAGCCACACCTACCTACCCGAGTTACTAAGGGGAATCGATGAGCAAGTAAATGCGAAATGCACAGGCACGTAGTCTGTACTCAAAAAATGAGTTATTACTAAAGAACAGAATAAGTACAGTGTATAACTATATCCTGAAATCATGTTGAAAAATATAATAGTGAGAAAAATAAAGTATACTATTAGTATAACATATTAAATAACACTCGAAACAGGCTATGAATACAAAGAAACCACATTTTTTTTTTCTGGAAAAACTTTCAGTAACCAATCAAATCCAATACTATTTACTTTAATCAGAAAAAAAAGGTATTTTCATTTTGAAAACAAAATCACATTATCAGGTTAAGTGCTGTGGTTGTCCAAAACTTTCCGATTTTGTTATACTCTTGGGTATATGTAAATTATAGTAAAGTTTGTTTGTGTGATAGAGACAACCACAACAAGAAAAGTACAACTTTTTTTAAAAAAGAATTGTTTAGAAGTTAATAATTTCCTTTCTTATAACTCTTTCCCTCAAATGATCTAAAACTGGTTGGTAGCAACTGTGGTCAACACTTTACAGAATGGGCAATAAATTTCATTAATACTTCAGCTGATATTTATTGCACAAGACATTGTGGGGGTTGTGGGTCCAGGACAGAAAAGAAGGCTGCTCCAGCTTTTGTAGAGCTACAACCCAGTGTGGGTGGAATACAATATGATGCTGACAGAGGCACAAATACTGAGCAATAAAATAAAGAGTTCCCTGCACACGTTGCGTGATGGCTGAGCATCTGCGACTTCCTTTTCCTTAGTCTCTTTGCAAAGCAGCCTCATTTCCAGAGAGAGGGGGACTGCTGCAAGTGCCCAACCAAGTGCGGGCGACGGCTGAGCCCTGGGGATGCGGCGCAGCTTGCTGCATGGCGTATGCTGGCCAGCCTAAAGGAAAGGGCTGACTGAGCTGCCAGTGCCGCAGCAGGGAATGAAGAGATGAAGGTCTTATGGTCACACTACATGGCAAAAACAGAGCTAGTCAAGAAAACTACCAGTACAGTCCCAGGCTCCTACCAATACTGGGAGCCCCTGCTTCCTTGATATCTCATAAATCATGGAATTTCCCAGATAAATAGACTCATTTAATTACCTTCTTTGCTGCTATCACTAAACCGGTACATTTTCCCAGAGAGAGTTTTCTAGTCTTATCACAGATATGGGAGGTGGAAAACCTAAATGATGCTCACTAACTGCAAACAGATGAAACGCTGTCGGCTTGAAAATCCCACGATTTGCAGCACGTTCCTCCAGCGTTACACACTTGCCCCCAGGAAATGTCCCGGCCATTTTACTTTCATCCTAACTCTGGCTTGCCTCTTCACTGCAGGTTCCTTTCCACACTCTTGCATGTTTCTGTGCAAGTGAATTTGTGTGTGAGTGCTACTGTCATTGCCTTGAATGCCCAATGTTTGTATGTTTTAACTCCCCCATACACATTATCATGGTAGCAGCCTCATAATTGGTTCCCAATAAACACTTGGTCACCATCTGAGAAAAATTTATGGGTAAAGATGCCCTAGAGTGCTATTCCTTTGTTCTCTGCTTCTAGTGACCTTCATTGAAATCTCTTGCTCTCGGCATTAATGTTCCCAGTGCTTTCCATTCAACCTAGACAGACCCTATGTGTCGTCTCCCACACAAACCGGCCAAGCACTATGAGTCTCACTTCCAAGAGCTTGTTGCCACCTTTGAGGGGCTAAGTTTTTCTGCCTCCCCTACTGATGCCTAAAATTTAACCATGAGAGATTCATTCACCTGTACTCAGCATGTCATTTTCCTGATACCCTTTTTTAAAGGTTTTTCCTTGAGCAGCAAAAACATTGAGTCAGGAACCAAATGACTCCCCTGGAAAGCCTTGAGATCCACGAGACCTTGGTCAAGTCACATATGCTCTGATTCCACTCTGAACATGGGGTGCTGCCCAGAACTACCTGAAAAGTGGACAAAACAATGAAGGGACATACTTGGCACTGTGCTTAGCATGGGGCCAGGGCTCCATCGACAATAGCTTTCCTTGTTATTCTCCAGTTTCTCATCTATAAAATGGAGCTTATACTACTTTTACTGCCTGTCTTATACAGGCAATCCAAGAATCTGCTCTCATGCCCAACCCCCTTCAAGGTCAACTTCCTTTAACATCATGGCTTTTAAACATATAATCTCAACTCACAAGAAATATATTTGACATCATGAATCCAGCATACACACATGTCTAACTGAAATAAAAGTTTCAGTTATAACTGTATAATTGTATTGAACAACACTTACTAGAACTCTGCAGTTTGATATTTTCTATTCAATTTTTATTTCATTTTCTAAAAAAATCTTGGTTGAGGCCCACTAAACAGCTCTCATGACTGGTTACTGAGCTATGAATCATAGTCTAAAATATACTACTCGATCATCTAATGTCAAGTCTAATGTCTAATAACTAGCAAACAAGTTTTCTTTTAGATCCCTCCTGAGTTATCCACTTGCGAGCTGTCCCTTGGTGTTGCTGGCACTTTCCTTTGCTCTCAGTTCTGCACCCCCACCCTGTCCCATCTTACTCCCATCATTATGTGGTACTCCTGGACACAGCTCTCTCCACGGGCTGCAGCTCCCTCTGCTCAGGGTGCAAAGGAGCGCCCTTCCCTTTGCCTTCCTGTCCCCTTGTTGTCAGCATGTGGCTGAATGTGCACATCAAACTATCTTTGTTGAAGATTTGAACAACTAAAGGAAATTATGTTGTAGTAGAGAAAACAAAGAACACCACACCTAGGAAGTCAGATCTCTCTGGGTAGATGACCCCTCATGTGCATACCTCATGTGCATGCTTGGTTCCCTACCATGAGGATTGCTCTTTCTTTCCAAAATACCAGTATTTTCCACCTTCCTACACCACCCTGAGAAACTCTCCTTCATCCCATCTTTCAAGAAATACTATCCCTGAACAGAGGTTTGATCTCCTCCCAGAAAGGACTATCCCTTTCCTCCTCAGTACAATCGACATCAAGTATTCTGGATGACTGGGAATTCAACCTCAAGTCCCACTGAGCAGTCTAGGGGGTGTTATTTTGTGCTGTAAGTCTACAGTGAAGTCCAGGGTAGGTGGGAGCTCCAAGTCAGGGACCCCTTTATTTTTTCTATTCTCTCTTAAAAAAATTATTTATTTATTTATTTATTTATTTATTTATTTATTGTATTTTATTTATTTATTGTATTTTATTTATTGTATTTTATTTATTTATTGTATTTTATTTAGGTGAGGCAACCCTTGGTTGACCTCACAGAGGGCAGGACCTTGTCAATTTACAATCCCTTATTGATTGATTGATTGATTGATTGATTTGATTCTTTAGGCCTACAGCACCTGATCTTCCTAGGTGGTCTCCCATCCAAGTACTAACCAGGCCCGACTCTGCTTAGCTTCCGAGATCAGATGGGATTGGGCTTGTTCAGGGTGACATGGCTGTAGATGGGACCCCTTTCTAATCCTGCTTTCAGTGTGAGTATAGGCACCTTCTCTCCATTATCAGCAGGTTAGTGCTGCATCCAACATACACAGTGACTCACTTGAGGACAAGGCACTTCACAGAGTCAGTTTAGCTTAAACCTCAGAGGCACAGCTCTCTTCAGAGTCAGCCCGTTCACATTGTCATGCCAAACAGTGTTTAGTTCATTTCCTCATAACCCTGCACACCTCCTCACCCTTTTCCCTTCAAACTATCTGGTAACAAAACAGAGGCCTTTGCTGGGCCACACAGCCCAGATACAGTTCTCTTAGCTGCACACAAAAAAGGTTACAGTCTGTGGTTCTTCTAAGACTCCAATAAATGCTTAGCCAAGAGCCCTCCTTCTCCATGTGTTCAGTCTGCAAGAATAGAAAGAGGAAGCTTATTGTCCAGATAGAAAAGATTTTTATAAGAATCCGATGAAATAAATTTTAAAAATTATCCTCATTATTGAAAGAAAACATGATCTTATACCTTATGTCTTAACTTCTGCACCATAGTGCATGTGCATTCATTAGGAAATTTTGCCACCAGAGATTTTAGAGAAAGGAGGAGCACTAAGGCAGGGAGGCAGGGAGACTAGGAGGAGGTAGAAAGATCAAGTGGAGCATTGAAAAGTGAAGATGGACATTGACCATTGGATGATTGGGAGCCTCAGTCCTGGAACCCATAGTACACTTGAACTTCCCATCAAAGTAATGGCCTCACAGATCTTGCAAGACCATTCTTTTGCTTACTGAGACCCTCCTAAGCATCTCCAACCAGGCCCAGAGCTAAATCCTGGAGCCTCAAAGACATAGCTCCTACCCTCAAAGACACAGCTCCCACCCTTAATGGAATCAAGAAATGTAAACGGAACATATCTACTAGTGTAAGTTTCCACAAAAGGGAAGATATTGTTACAGGAGGCAAAAGAGTCAAGGAAGGCCTGTTTGATGAGGCATTTGGGTAGAATGTTGAATGGTGAGTATGAGGCCTGTTAGACAAGGTGACTGGAGAGAGCTTTCAAGGCAGAGCATTCAAGGTCAGAACACACAGTCTATTGTAGAGACAGCCACAGCCTTATGGAACAGAGGCAGAAGATCAGGCCAGAATGGTTGGCTGGAAATCTCTTTCAAAGACTCTTGTATGTCTTGTTAGGGGCTTAGGGTTCTCTCTCGGAAAATAGGCAATCATGCAAGATTTTAAGCAAGGGGGTAGTGGTGTTAGATTTGCATTTTTTGAAAGGTCCTTTTGGCGTCTCCACAGAAAAGATACCATAAAAGGGGGCAGTAACTGCTATTAAGAAAAACTGTACCTGTGCATGAATGAGATGACATTGGAAACGTCAGAGCTGTAGTCAGTTTTCCACTGGAAAAGAAATTGTGCGGCGGGAAATCATCAAGGTGGAGAGCACCGAGCATTGATGGTGGGGAACGGTGCTGGCTGATTCACAAGCTTATTGATCACTCAGCACCCACCTCGTGTTCTAGACCCTGAAAGCAGACAGTAGTTTGGGATGATAAAGATCCATGGAAAGGATCTGGGGAGGAGGAGGATGAAGACCTAGGCATGCTTCTTTGCTGAAAGGGGAGAACCAGTGGAACAGAATTTGACTGTTGTTTCGAATAGTGCATAGGAGCCAAGTAGGCAGAAGAGAGAAACACATTAATAAATCCTTTGAGGCTAAAACTCTGTCGGAGTGAGGACGTTTGGGACTCAGGACTGGCTGCAAGGCCCAGTCTCTGTGGAGCAGGTACTGGCAAAGTCTCAGGTGTTGCCTTTCCAGTGAGTGCTGACCTGGGATTCTAGGCCTCACAAGGCCATTCTCCCCCAAATTAGAAAAGTAATGCCTGGTTTCAACCCCATTTCACTTTTGCATTACTAAATCCAAGGGAGGCAAGAATGTCCTCTGCCACTGGGAGGCAAAGATCATCTCTTTTGGAAGATGAGAATTGTGGCTCTTGGTGGGAAGCCTTGTTCTAGGAGACTGTGCTGCCCAGCTCTCACCTCCACATCATTTGTTCTTACTGCTATTACAGCACTTATCACACTGCATTGTAATGCTTTATTTACTTGACGAACAGTAAGTTGTTCTCCTTATGAGACAATAAGCTTCCTGATAGACCTAGCATCTTGCATCTCTTCCAGAGCCTGCAACTTATTGTATGTTCAAGAAAGTCAAGATTGGAAATGAATCGATGTGCACTGCTTACCCTAGTTCCAGACTCCTTTGCCTCTTCCCTGAATTAGCGCAACAAGCTGACAACTGGGAGTCCCCCTCTAGTCTAGCCTCTCTCCTGCTGTTCATCACATGAAGGAGAGACCAGAGTGACCTTTCTAATATGCAAATTCTATCACATCTCTCCCCTGGCCCAAAAACTTTGAATGCTCACAATTATTCTTGGAATGGCTTCCAAACTCTTTAACCCAACTAACAAGGCCCATTGTATCTGGCCAGCTTCTCTCTCAGACCCCACGCCCACCCCCACCAGCTCAAGCTCAGGTCCCTAATGATGCTTTTCGCTCACCAAATGCCTCCTACTGTCTTTATTGCCTCTGGTCCTTCACATGTACTGGCAACAGCCTTAAATTCTCCTCTTCCCATCTCACTTAGAGAACTCCTTCAGGTCTCACGTACTGTCTTGCTATTGCCTTCATTAACCTCCCCAGAGGAGGCTAGATGCCCCTTTACTCAGTTTTCACAGTGCTCTGTGCTTCCCCTTTAACGGACTCGTACC
Source organism: Rousettus aegyptiacus (assembly GCF_014176215.1). NCBI lineage: Eukaryota > Metazoa > Chordata > Mammalia > Chiroptera > Pteropodidae > Rousettus > Rousettus aegyptiacus. The sequence continues at coordinate 93,139,333 of NW_023416295.1, read as the reverse complement.
TTTATTACAATTACCTGTTGACTCATCTGTATCTTCTTTTCAACTGTAGATCTTACGAGCGCCAGATGTGTCTGTCTTACTCACCAGGATATCCTCAGAAAATAATGCCTGACACTCGGTGTACCAAGCGTGGAATAAATAAATGGATTCTGGAAAGGTGAAAGAAAATCACGGCTGCCGGCAGAAAAGAAGACGAAGGAGGAGGTAGTAAATGTGAGAATAAATGAGAAGTAAAGGATATGCGATTTAGAGTCCATGGGTAAATGAAATAGGGGTACAGATGAAGGACAGTAGGTCTGGGGGAGGACTCTAAGAGTTTTATTTAGACACGTTAAACTTTAGGTCCCCGTGACATGTTTGAGTAGAAATGACTAATGGGAAGCTGGAAATCACTGTCAGGAGAGAATTCAAGCCAAAGCCAGAGGCTTAAGAGTCATAGCAGGAGGGGATGACGTGAGGATATGCAGAGTAGGGGTGGACCTTGTTCAGAGGGAATGACAGGGACAAACTTGAAGAGGGGAGTGAGAAAGAGAGAGAGAGAGGAAGAGTCCGAGGACCAAGGCAAGGACGATGGCTTTTAGGGCAAGGAGATCTCGGGCATATTGAGAGAGCAATAGGAAAGCCATGGGTGAAGAGTGAAACATCAGGAGCAGGAGATGATTATTGGAGCAAGGCCCCGGATGGGTGGGCGGGGCTGGGCATGGGGCACAGGTGGCAACAGCAGCTCTGGAAAGGAGTAAGGGCACTCCTTCCTCCCAGTAAGGCAGGAAGAAACAGATATCACAGATGTTAGAGGGAGGAAAGCCAAGGGCGACCATGCCTGACAACCTCTCCTTTCTCTGTGCAATTGAAGGTTATCTCATTTAAGAGTGTGGGAGTCCAGTTCCGGCCTTGCCAGGTAAAGGCAGTGTGGCCTTGGGCTATTCACAGAAATTATCTACCTCAGATGCTTTGAAAGCCTCTTCCAACCTGATCACTTCATTTACAGAGACTCTTCATTTCCATAAAAACATTTATCTGCTACACAACACAAATTTCAGTTAAGCTATCTAAGCCTTGAAGGTCTCGACTTGTTACTGAAGCAGAGTGTGTTGAAGGGACAACAAAAAAGGAGCACAGGAGTCTGCCAGTCTCACAGCTGAAGTGCACTAGCCTTGCTATTCAGGGACGGGTTTAACCCTCGTACTAGCAAAAGATCGGTACTGACTGCATGGCTTATTAACTCTTATTATCTCTCCGGTGAGGCAAAAATATATGTAGCATAAATACTGCTTTGAATAAATTTATTAATTTGTTAACTTGCACAACAAAATCCTGCTCTGTGCAAGGCACTAACACATGTTAAGGAACCTATAGAGATGAACAAGGAACCAAACTGCCCTACGAAGGCAAGCAAGGATATTAGCGCATCTCGTTGTTCAGTAGAAATAGAATGTAAACCATGTATGCAATTTAAAATTTTCTAGTAGCCATGTTAAAAAAAAGAATCAGGTGAAATTAATTTTAATGTTTTCTTAAATTCAATATACCCAAAATATTATTGTTTCAACATGCAATAAATATTTTTAAATTACTAATATTTATATTCTCTTTTTTCTATAGTAATCTCTCAAATCCTATGTGTATTTTACACTTACATCACATCTCATTTCAAATAACCAAGATGCACATGGCTCCTGGCTACTCTATTGGACAGCACGGTTTTAGAGGGTCTCTAAGTTTTAAGGTGCATGTCAAAAGGGGGCTTCTTGGTAACCGCTATGTGAACTGCCTCCCACAAGGCCTGTCAGAGGCCGGATGAAGCAGGGGTATGCCCGGCAGGCGAGTGTTTGCTCTAGCTGCTCGATGCTAAGGAGAAAGGCTGGCTTCGCCTTTAAAACCCATTTCTGCAGTCGCCCTGAGCCCTCACAGCAGAGGCAGAGCCATAACCTCAACCTGTCCAACCTCAGCAATTACCGAACCAAACTTCCTCCCCAGGGGATTGAAGAAAAGATAGTTATTGTCTTTCTTTTGGCGACCCTCAAAGTCACCGCGAAGCACTGAGGCTGTTTGTTCCATAGAAGTTCGGTTATAAACGACTTGCAGCTGTGAAACTGTTTTCAGGCTTCCTCTGGTCTCATCTTCGCTGCCACTGTATTTACTCACAGAGGTGGACATCTGGGATTTTCTTTTCATTTGCCCAGCATCCTTTCTTTTGCAGAACTGCCCCACCCCACTACTCGCACTTCATCTAATTTTGGTGGGACTGTCAATCGCAGGGACCTTACCCACTCCTATCATACGAGTGAACATTTGACCCATTCCGAACCAAACAGATGTTCCCTTCTTGGACGTTAAATGTTCAGCAGATACCAAGAGGCTGAAGGCGTGTTGGAACCAGAGCCTAATGTCCACCTAAGTGCCTGAGACCTGTCCTTTCAAAGACTAGTATTTCTTTCTTTGAGTCTGAAAACTATCCTTTTTCTACCCCCATCAACTTCCCCTCCTTTTTCCCCCCTCAAGTTAGCCAGAACCCATTGCTGTTGCTTATAACCAATGAATCCTGATATAAAATTTTAACCTCATATGTATGTATATGTATATATATATGTATATACACATATATACACATATATACATATATATACATATACATACATATGAGGTTAAAATGTATGTATATACATATATAATTATATGTATGCATGTATGTATATACATATATAATTATATGTATATATTCGACTTCTGTCATTTATATGCATATGTGTTTATTTAATTTCCTTTTTAAACTGTGCTAAATATAAGCTTTTAAGGTTAGCAGCTAGGGTCGTTTGGTTTTGTTTTTTGAACAAGGGCCATTGGAAGTTTCCAAGCCTCACCATACTCCAAAATCAGGTTGTGTCCAGGTGAGCTCACACCACCTGCCACCTCTAGGCTTCATAGCCAGGTGGCCAGTGGGATCCTGGAAAGAAGAAGGCCACCTTGGCTCAGTTCCTGGTGGAGACACTGCCCTTCAGGCCACTTGGTACAACCACTTGCTATGGATGTCGGCCAGCTCTTCTCCTCTTCTTGAGGAACTTGATTTTTAATATTTCACTCAATATTTTTAACATTTTAATATAGCTTCAGCAAAAGCAAATGGATGATGAGGTGAATACAATACTCTTAGACTGAAGATATTATACAAGAACATTCTTTGTGCTTCAAACCATTGTGTGATGTAATTATGGGACAGTTATGGATTTGTTTTTACTTCAGAGGTAGTGCTTTTCCTTAGCTAGGAAAAGGTGCTCTATCGCAAGTGTTATATTTCACCGAGAGAATGAAGGATGACACAAATTAAAATTCTGTTTATTTAACCCACTTCCCAAATGTACACAAGATATTTGGAAAGAGCTAAGGAAATTGGGGAATATTAGTTAATAGTCAGACACAGCACATTACTTCGTAGAAATATGTGTCTCTATATATTTTGAGCTATGGTATTTTCATCAATGACATAAAAACAAACAAAAAAAGAGACGATAACTCTTTTGACATGTAGAAACACACGCCGTCCCAGCATCTGACAAACGTAGGAGACATAAGCACTTGGCTTTACAATGAACATTCATGAAGAAAACCAGAACGTGTTTTGTTTTGTTTTTTCACTAGGCAAAGAATTTTATTAACATTTGTTTCAAACTTTATTCCCAGCCTTCTTCACCTTAATTAGCTGCAGAGAATGATTTGTACATAAGCAAAAACTAGAAGGAGCTGCAGTGTCCAAGGGACTTGGGCTTAAAAATATTAGAGATTGAGATTTTATCAGATCCACGAAAAAAAAAATTTTTAAAGCAGTCATAATATAAAATAGCAACTCCCAGTAACTTCTTCAAGTTTTGTCTTCTTCAGAAGTTGACTCATCAGTTCAGTTTTTTTCATTCTTGGAAGCCTCATCAAAATTCTCCACAAGATCTGGAACTTCATCATCGTCATCCTCTCCGGTAGCAAGTGGTGCTTTTCCACCCACAGATTGTTTGGGCAGAGCTTCTCTTTAAACTAGTCAGACTGTGCACCAAGCTGGTTTAAGATGCTGGGCAGCATTTCTGTCAGTTGCTTTGTTTCAGCATGGCCTGTAATGGTGAAAGTGTTTGCTGCCAGAGATGCCTGAACTTTAGGATTGTCAAAGTGGATCACTGGTCCTTGGTTTGTGAACATATTCACCTCTTCAGTAGCAGAGATATTGTTTACCACTAACTTCTCTAAGGAGAACTAGAGTTTTTTATCATCTGCTGTAGCCATTCTGTGAACCACTTTCTTTCTGCGAGTAGTTCCTTTCCCAGCAACACACATTTGTGCCTGCAGTAAGGCGAGTTTCTTCTGGTTCATGACAGTTTCTTTCATCTTGTTGGAGAGGAAACAGGGTCACGTGGGGGTCTCAAGTTGGCACTCAGAGGGTCTTGGGCAGACCAGCTGAGAATAAGCGCACACAGGCAGGGACGCAAGATGACAGAACATGGGTTTAATCATAAGGAAGATGAGCTGCATTTTAAAGTTTGATCCCCCCCCGCCCCCCCCGCCCAACACACACACAGTTCACATACTGCTGCTTATCAGCTGTGAGTTCTTGGTGATGTTTATGTGCAACCAGAAAACAGAAGCAATGTGTAGACTCAGGCCGGGTGCACATTGGGCCTAAGTAAGTGAGAACATGGGCCCTGAGTCAGACCTGCATGTCCTGGCTCTGCTTCCACCAGTTACTTACCTTCCTGACCTCAGGGTCTTCAGCGTGGGGAGGTAAAATCTCCTGGTGTTGTTGGGGTTATTAAACAAAGGCAGTGTAATTAAGGCACCTAGCATGGTGTTCATGTTGAATAAATGCTAAGTTCCCTTCCCTTTTTATTTTTTTGGTTAAAACTTGAAATCCACATATTTTATTTTACCCAACTGGATTTAAAAGTATAAAGGAAAAAAAAAACACACATATAAAAGGTAATCAGAAATAGAATATGAAATCAGGGAGAGATGGGAATAGAATCCAGGTTTGGCACTCAGAGAGTTTTTGCCTCAGCAGCCTACTTCCAGAGAAAGAATCATTGCTAATAAGGCCAGGAGAGCCAGGTGACCTGGCTCAACACCTTGGACGCATGTAACAGCAGTTAAACAGAAGAGACATTTTGTTGCAAAAAGACAGATTTTGACCCTCACTGCTACAACCAAAGGGACTGTTAGATAATGGAATATGGGGGGAAGCTCCTATGCGAGATGGAAGAGTCTCCTGAGAGTTGGGTGGCCTATAGCATCCCTTGCACTCCGCAGCTTCAAACTAACGCATTGCATTAGAGCATTCCCTAGCATTTCCACAACATAAATTAGGAACAGGAACACCTAGGAATAGAAAAACAATTGACAGAGGCAGAAAATCCATAAACCATTATGTGTCTGCAATTAATACCAATACTGAGAAGTAACCAGAACTGTATGGGTTGTGGCCCACGCAAAACGGCAAAGGGTGAGCGGGTGGCACCCTGAACTGGGTGTGCGGATTACACTGGCCAGAAACGAAGCCCTAGTGTCTCTGGTTAATAACATCCCAGTAAGAGGGTAACATGGCTCTTTTTACTCTATATCGTTTTCATTTTGGTTTACATACCCCTCCCCCAAGTGAATATGGTTAATTTCGTAGTAGGGATTCAGCCTATCCTTCTGTTGACTTTTAAGGTTCTGAATGAAACGGACCCTACTGGAATAGTTGAGGGGAGAGTTGAGTTCCTCAACAATACTATAAGCTCTTGTTCGTCGTCACACCAGAGCCCAGCGAATGGGCCTGCACGTCAGCACTCTCTCTGGTGCATCACCATTTTGAACAGAAAGAAATGGACCCAGTCAGGTCTGTGGCGATGACCATGTTCCTAGATCAAGCAGACACATGAGGGTTTCTCCCTGCTTAGGTATTTTACTCCTTACACCAGAAGGTAACCGAGGCAAAAAAGAAAGGCAGAGAAAAAAATGGGGAAGAAAAATGAGAAAAGAATATTTCACAGTCCCATCCTCAGCTCAGCTCAGCCTGATATCTGTTGCCTGAGCTATTCCTCTTCTACCCGCATTCTCCTGAACCCCACCCCCCACAACCCTTTCTCTTCCTGGGATTACCCTCTCAGTGTGGTAATTTGCTATGGCTAATAAGGGAACACTAGAGGGGATATTCTTAGGCTCCCAGATAGTAATTTCATTTTTAGTGGTGGCTTTTGGGGACACAATGGCTCTGCCCAGAAATGTTGGAATAATCATAAAAATGGGTATGAATTCTCTGCAGTTCTGCCTCAAAGTTATAAGAACAGTGTAACGGACTGAACGATCTAAAATTCATATGTTGAAGCCCTAACCCCCAATGTGATTGTAATTAGAGACAGGGCCTTTAGGAAGGTAATTACGGTTAAATGAGGTCATAAGAATGGGGCTCTAATCTGATAGGACTGGTGTCCTTATAAGAGAATGAGACACTGAGGTGCACATGCAGAGAAAAGGCCATGTGAGGACACAGAGAAAAGGTGGCCATCTGCAAGCCAGGAAAAGAGGTCTCACAGAAATCAGCCCTGCTGGCACCTTGATTTTGGACTTCCAGCCTCCAAACTGTGAGAAAGTAAATCTCTGTCCTTTAGGCCGCCTCGTGGGTGGTGCTCAGTTCTGGCAGCCCACGCAGAGCAACGCAGATGGTCGATGACTACATGGGGAGATCCCTGTCAGATCCAAGGGGCAGGGAAAACAGTGCCTCCGAGCAAATGCGAGGCACCCTTCTGGAGCTTTGGATTCACACTGAGATTTGTGAGAGACATTATTTTTATATTAAAACAAACAGAAGTATTCTGGGGTACAGTGCGAAATTTACTTTACTTTTTAAGCAAAGTATAATCTAGCAAAGAAATCGCTCTGCTGTATCGTCTGCTTCCAGGCAGGGAAATAGACATTGTAGCGCTGGAAATTGGTTACACAGGCGTTGGAAGCACCAAGGAGTCAAACAAGGGACAGTGCCTCCCATTGGCCAAGGGCGAGGGAGGCTGGGCAATGTAGTTCCCTACCATACAAGGCAGAGAAGAGAGGGGGAGGAGATCTGAGAGCAAACTGGTTAGCACACGGCAAGCAGGTATATCGTGGTGGAAAAATCCAGGGAACACTGGTTTAAAAGATTTTGCTTGCATTTTTCCTAGTTCTGAAGCCCAGTGAAAAGATGGGGAGTATTTCATTATCTGTTGATTAGTTTACTTCTTTCTTTTTACATTGACATGAAGAAACTTTAACTGGTGAACCTTCATAGAAGTTGCCTGTAGGCTTAACTTCATGATCAACCTATGACCTCTAGGTTCATACGAACGCCTGGCTTCTCTGGCTGCACTCATTTCCAGCTCTCATCTTCTCAAGTCAGAGCAGGACAAGAATACCCTTAATTTTTTGGGAATGGCCATGTCAGTCAACCATCCAAGTTTTCCTTGTATCACAAATAGATTGGGGGTTGAAAAGACATTTGCTAACTCCTGGAGTCTCCCAGGGTCCTCTGACACGTAATGCCTCTGTGGCTTTGCTCCTGCTGATCCCTCGGCTGCCTCTGCCTGTCCAAATCATACTTCTTCTTTGAGGACCCAGTAAACACCAACACCTTTCCCAAGAGTGAATGTGAACCCTTTCTTGCTCTGGACTTCTTCAGCACATTGATTTTCTTTCTGTTTGGCACTTATTTTCATCTCCTGGACTGAAAAACCCAGGTGGGCAAGGACTGTGTCTTTTTCATCTTTGTAGCCTCTGCAGTGCCCTGGTATATAATCAACACCTATTGAAATAAAATGGGGAGAATTTTGTATGATTTTAAGGGACTGGGTCTGTTATGGACTGAATGTTTGTGGTCCACCAAAATTCATGAATTGAAATCCTAACCCATAATATGATGACATTAGGAGGTAGAACCCGTGAGAGGTAATTAGATCATGAGGGTAGAGTCCTCAGAAACAGGATTAGTGCCCTTGTAAAAGAAACTTCAAAGAGCTGTCTTTCCTTTCTGCTATGTGAGGGCACAGTGAGAAGATGGCCATCTACGAGCCAGGAAGTGGACCCTCACCAGACACTGAGTCTGGTAGCACCTTGATTTTGGACCTCCCAGCCCCTGGAACTGTGAGAAACAAGTTTCTATTGTTTATAAACCACCTATGAACAGATTAAGAAAGGGTCATTTCCCCAAACTTTTGTGCCAAGTTATAAAGACCAAAGTATAAAACGTGCTGCCGCTGTGCTCAGTGGCCGCAGGCCTCACAGCGACTCATTGGTAGCTATGGAGTTAATTTTAACCTGAAGCAGATCATCATCTCTCTACTTTCAGTTCTCTTATTCCTCCCTGCTTTCATTCTAGCAAGTTCAGTATCACCCATTGACACGACAGAAGAAATCTCACTCATTTTTCAACTCTGGAAAGATGACTCCTATACCTTAGTAACTGAGGGTCAGAAAAGGAAGGTTAAATTTGCTGAAGAGCTCAGGCCATTGTAACTAGGAGACAGAATAATTTAGCCAAGAAAACTCAACTGTGATAGAGGGACTAGAATCCCCTTCCTGGCCTACTGGATGACCTTTAGCAAGTCATTTCACCTCTATTTTTTCATTTCTATAAAATGAAGAGATTGAACTAAATGCCTTAAAAATCAGTCTCATATCTAATGATTCTGTAATTAAAGTCTATAAAATCTTCTTCAGCTTTATTGAGGTATAATTGACATAAAAATTGTATATATTTAAAGTAAATAACATGATGATTTGATATACAGATACATATGAAATCAAGTTAATTAACCCATCCGTCACTTCACATAGTTACCCATTGTGTGTGTGTGGTGTAAGAACACTTAAGATCTACCCTCTTAGCAAATTTTAAATATATGGTACAGTATTATTAATGATAATCATCGTGCTGTACATTTGATCCTCATGTAAAACTCTAAGTTGACTTACACCAAATTTAATAATTTTTAATGATTAAATTATTTGGGGTGGCGTGGCGGGGGTAGATTAGTTAAAGTCCAAGGAAAGCTCTTACTAAACCACCCAAGAGGTAATAGTACACTTTGGTTATTTAGAGGCCTCTCCAATGCCTGACTTGAATTTCAGCTTTCAAATGCATGGCTCACCTGCTCTCCCAAAGCCACTGGCAGCTAAGCGCTGGCATGCCACTTTTAGAGGACAGAAGCAGCCAGGGAGAAGACGGCAGAGCGGAAGCTGCCCTTTACTCTGATTTAAGTTTCCTCCACCCTGTCATGCTGATCTCTTGCATGTCCCTAGCATTTGATCACCTCTTTGGAACCACGTTAATTGCTTTTTTGCTTTTTTTTTTTTTTTTTTTTGCTTGTTCAGATAACATTCTGGTATCATCTTCAAAGGCCAAATGTCTGGAATAGAAACAAGATGACATCTAATAATTTACTGGCCTCTGCCTCTAATTAATAATTTTGGACACTTTAACCAAGGAGCCTGTTATTAGGAAGCTCAAAGTTTTAATTAGAAAGGGCAGGGAGATTTGTGTATTAAGAGGAGATTAGTAGTTACTCTTAATTTTCTCTGAATACTCTGATGTATAAGGAAAGAAAAAATGAATAAAAAGGACCAAGGAATATCTGACTTAGTGGGTATTTTGTTGTTTGTGTGTATTTTAAGTTGTTTTATTTTTAAACCAAAGAGCAATTTCTGGGTTAAATTTCAGTACTATTAATCCCTTTTAAGGGAGTTACCTTAAATAGCAAAGGAGCCACCAAACTTGCATAGGACAGGAAGCTGGTTCTTTTTGTTGAGCTGAAAAATAAATCAGAAAACTTAGCTGGAGAATAAAGAAGTTGCTTTTCTACTACTTCCTCTGTGCTATCCTAGACACTGGCACTGGAAATAATTTTGAGAGCCTGCGAAGCCTTACAAAAGTAAAGAGCCCTGATGTTTTCTGATGAACAAATTCTACCCTGACTTTTTGAGGACATTTCCTGACTTCTTTCCTCTACAATCAGCCAAAAGGTCATGGCTGTGGCTATTAACTAGCATTAACTAACATTGTCCAGTGCTTAATCTCTGGAGTCAGACTGCCAAGTTTGAAGCCTGGGTCCACCAATCACTAGCCACAGGACCTTGGACAAGTTACTCTTTAAGCCTATCAACTCTGTCATGTGTCCTAACATTTACGATAGACCGAGACTAAAAGGAGACCTTTCGCAGCCCTCGTCCACATTCTTGTCACATTCTTGTCAATCTTGTCAGCTCATGGGGTGTATCAGTTATCTATTGCTGTGTAACAAATTACCCAAAACCTAGTTGTGTAAAACAATAAATGTTTATTTTCTCACAGTTTCTAAGGGTCAGGAATCCAGGCATGGCTTAGGTGGCGATTCTGGCTCAGGGTCACGTGGATTATAGTCAGGATGTGAGCTAGGGTTATAGTCTTATCTTAGAAGTGACATCCAATCCTTTTTGCGCCTCTCATAGATGAAGGATGGGAAGCCCAGAAAGGTGAGGTACTTTACCTAATTTCTTCCATCCTGTCCTTGCAGACCTGGTTGACCACTTTCTGGAGACAGTTCTGCAGGGTAGGAATAAAGTTTTGGGACCTTGACATAGAGTCCCTGTGCTCAGACTTGCTGGCTGAAGTCAACAGTGCTAGAAAACTCAGTTAACTATAACCAAGTAGTGTGGCATTGTGGAAAGGGCAGGTGCTTTAGACTCAGACAGAAACAGGTTAGAATCCAGGCTTTACTACTTCTTACCTGCATGACCTTAGTTACCTCGCTTATAAATAGGGAGATAAGAGAATCTTACCTTACAATGTTGTCGACATTCATAAATAAGGTCCAAAATTGTGACAGTGGATATGTCAGATCCAGTTCTACAGTCTCTTTGAAATCTCTTTCAGATTTTTCCTCCCTATTCATTCATCCAGAGACATTCGCCTGGTCTGGTCCTCACCCGCTCACCTGAGGCCCTGACAGTCTTCCTACCAGACTCTTGGCCTTGAGCTGGTTCTGCCCCTCAGCACCACTGGCCCTTTTCTTTTAGCTTGGCATATGTGCTGCCAGGTTCATCTTCCTTTGTCACGTTCTCCTTTCACCAAGCCACTTTTCTGTTCTTATACTACCTCCCAAGTGCTTGTGGTACTACATGTAATTTCTCTGCACACCTGCCTTTCAAAGCTTCTCATAGGCCTTAGTCCTTAGTGATCCTCAGGACCCACATGGTTCTCTACTCAGCAGGGTCCCCTTACTGCTCTTCTCCTCCTAGTGTCTTGCGCATTGTTTCTCCTGACTGCAGTGACCTCCCTGCCCCTTCCACTGATGAAATCATGTCCCTAATTTAAGGCCCAAGCTAAATCCCACTTGCCACAAAGGCTTCTTCTACCACACTAGCTTAACTCAATTCAACCTATATTTATTAAGCAGCTGCAAGGAACTGTGATAAGAGAGGTCATAAAATTGAACAAAATACATAGTTTTTGTCTTTCTGGGGGAAAAATATCTGAAAAGTGGCATTTCAGCTGGGATTAGAAGGTGTTCAGGGGTTTTTAGGGTTAGGCGCACAAAGCAGAATGCAGTGGATCTAAATGGTTGGATTAGTTTTTAGCTGTTTTTTTTTGTTGTTGTTGTTCCAAGAAGTGCCCCTCCCTCATCGTGTTCCCCAAACATAGGGAAGGGTTGCAATAGCCATGTTTATGCAATGAGACCCTATCCTTCCTGGCCATAGATGACACTTGACGCAAGCTGCCATTCAATTTTCTTACCTGTGAATTTGAAATTAGGTTCATAGATTCTGGTTAGTCTCTATCTCTGCAACTGAAGACTTTGAACTTGGAAATGTACCCAACCATATACCCAACATTCAGGAGAATAGGAGAAATAAAACAAATACTTAGAGGAGACAAGGCCGTAGGGCTGCTGGGAGGGCCAGCATTTCCCAGGTCCAGGGTCTGTTTTTTTGTGAAGCTTAACCAGATGTTTTACCTATAGGTTTTATGATATTTCTTCATATCCTTATAATATTATTTCTTTTTGTTGTTGTTTATTTGTGTGTTTCAGTTACTTATAACCAAAAGTGTTAACTAAGACACTGGCTTAAACATTGGAATTTAAAAAAAAAAAAAAAGGGCAGGGCCTGAGATGTTCGTTCCCCTTTGACCCGAGTAGAAGGTGCAAAGTACTTGGCCATCACACAGGGAGGCTATGTTGTTGTAGACGCACCGTGGAGGGCATTGAATACCATACATAGAAGCTTGGATCATATTGCTTAAAAAGCAAAGAACTACTGAAGTTTTGTGCAGGAGAATAATTCACAGTTTCAGAGGTGGGCTTCAGAAAGCTGAGTCCCAATGGAAGCATGGCAACATGAATTTGAAACGCAGCTGGTAAATGACGATATTTTCTAGCTATGTTTCTAGACCTTGGACAAATTATCTAACTAGGTAACTTTTGTTTCTGCATTTGTAAAATGAGAATATTAATGCTTAGCTCATAAGATTTGGGGGGAAATTATATAAAATAATAATAATAAGTTGCCAAATAGTAAACACTCAAGCGGTAACTATTATTATTTTAATCTTTCTTTTCTCTAAATTTCTGTGGTACTTATTACAAATGCCATACACATTAGCCTTATTTATTTTTATATTATTTCAAGTATGTTGATTTTATCTCATAATTAGATCAAAAGCCTCCATGAAATAATGACATCTTAAACTGTTTTTAAATCTCTCATAATTCCTATATGAGCTTCTGGCCCCAGAGTATGAAGAACTAAACACTCTGATTGATTGGTTGTTGGCAGCAGAAAAACCACTCTGTTTTGGCATTTAGTAGCTGATAAACGTTTCCACATGTTGACTCTTCATGAACTGATGGTCTGTGTTTGGGGCTTAGCAGAAAAATGACCACATCACTGAAGTCACTTCCCAAATTACGAGATTTAATGAGCCAAGGAAATTTAATTATTCTCTAAAGTGTACTTTCTGGTTTAGATTATGATTCAGTGGCAGCAGTTGTTACCACCAAACCTTTTGGAAAAATTACACACAAATAGTACTGGGCTTAAAACACTGTAATTTTACTCATTCATTCATATTTGTTAAGAATCTTCTATATGAAATGTATCGAACCAAGTAAGTCTGATGCAAAGATATATACAGAATAGGATCCCTGCCCACAAGCAGCTTGAAACTTATCGGGAGAGCCAAGCCATGGAAATAAATAATTACAATTTGAGTCACTATGTGGTAAAATAATAAAAATGGAAAAGGCCTAAAAGAGCTTAAGAGGATGGAGAAATCAGGGAAGGCCTCTTGGAAGAAGTGTTATGTACACTGGCTTTGAAGGATGAGTAGGATTTAGAATTTCAATAGCTGGAGTTGGATAAAGAGCCATTTTAAGATGAGCGTTATGAGTTAAGACACAGAGATTGACGGCGTCAAGGTGGCAGAGGCGTAGGGGGAGAAGAGAAAGATGTATTTGGGAGCCAGAACTAGGAGAGCCTTAAATGCTAAGTTATGAGTTTAGATTTTACATATTAGACGAGAGGGAGTTTTCCAAGTGGAAGAATCATGTGACATTTATTGTGCAATTTATGATTAATTGGTGGTGATGTGCAGGTAGGAAAAATAAGAAGTATTGGATTAGCCCAGGCGTAAGGTAAGGACTGAAATTAGGGAGTAGCATTGAAAATGAAAAGGTCATAGATAGGCAAAGGGTTATAAATGATACATTAGCTGTTTGGACATGGACGTCTGGGGAGACATCAAAGAAAGTGTTTTCATGAGATGATAAGTTGGGATCTAGGAGAGCTGATTTTGGTGCCATAAGGGTAAATGTCAGGGAAACACAAGACATAAGGCTGGAGCTCAGGAGGAAAATCAGACCTAGTACAGAGTTCACAGTCCTGCCCATACAAATGCTGAATGGAGCTGGCAAGAAGACTGCAGATCTAAAAGAAAGAAAATACATGGAAAATAAGATAAATAGGCAAATTTGAGTCATGTTTATGGAACTGGAAAAGGAGCCAGAGAAGCAGTCTGAGAGAGAATTAAAAGATAAAATAATTATAACTAATGCTGATTAGGTGCTTATTATGTTCCAGGTACTATTCTAAGTGTTTTACAAGTTTTAATTTATTTAATTATCCCAACTTAACCCTTACTTGAAGAAACGGAGAGTCAGAGAGTTTAAGTAGTTTGTCCGAGCTCATCCAGAAAGACTCAGAGCCCAGAGGCAAACACTGGCGGTTTAACCCCAATGCCGTGTTCTTAATCTCCTACCTGTTTTGCCTTGAAAGTAGTGGTAGAAGGTTGGGTCGCTGAAATATAAAATAATAGAGGAGTTTCATGGAAGGGGTAGTTAAAAGTGCCAGTGCTGATAATAGGTCATGGAGAATAAGAATTACTATCATGAAGTGAGACCGGGAGAGGATATTCTAAAAGGAGGCTCTGCTTCCACAATATCATGTAAATACAAACACACACTCTGCACTGGACTGTTATACTTGCCCAGCTCTCTTTAACAAGGTTGATCAAGCATAACAAGAAGGTTTTCACTCATGTAATTGTTCTGGAAACAAGGTGGCTAAATACATTAGTCACCAACCTTCTCTGTCATCATCTTAGATGCTTTAAGACCATTCAACCTGCCATTTAGTTGGCTAGAAAAGTATACAAGCCAAACTCCAATTGTCCACTGAGCAAGCCTTTAATGAAAGGTCAGAGTAATTTAATGAAAGCCTCAGTTCTACTCTTTAGCTGAGGCCAAAGAAAAGTGGAGAAAGGGATACTACAATCAAGAGACTTTAAATAGGGCTTAAGTAGCACTAAGGGTTCTAGTTCCCATTTATTAAGATAACAGAATATCACTCTACAAAGACATTTGAGGACTATTGAGATTTTAGGCAAATTTATTTTGGGGTACTGGCTTAGATTTTTTATTCTATTCAGTTATCTTTGTGCAGGATTCAAGTATACCTGTTTGTTGGGCAGAACCCACCTAGCCTACTGTTAGCTGGTTAAAAATTATTTCTGACCAATGTAAAGTACACATGAGACCTCTGATCTGTATTCCATTATGACAACTCTTTAGCCTTCCCAATCACAAATTCATATGTATGAATCCAGTTCTTCAAGTCCACACGTCTTTATTTGATCCTGTATATTATTTACATCATCCCCAATAATATGGAATGCTTCATCCACTCCTTTTTTCTTAACCCATTTATTTATTCATTCAACAGTTATTGAGAGCCTACTATGGAGCAATTACTGTTCTAATTGGAGAAGCTGAAGAATAATCAAATGAATATGTAGTTTGTCAAATGGGTATGAGAGATATGAGAAAAATAGGAGCGTATAAGGAAATAGAGAATAAGAAGATAGTGAAACTATTTTAGAAAGAGAGGATCAGAGTAGGAGATGACATTTAAGCAAAAGCTCAAGCAGAGTGGAGGATCCAGACATGGGGATATATATGCTCTGATTAGGTTATACACAGCTCAGAAACGAGGTGTGTGTCTTGTTTATTTCATATCCCTCAAAACATCTACTGCTGTATCTGGTACCAAGGAGTTTCTCAGTAAATATGAGGGAAGTGACTATTTGGGGGGGGCGGGGTGCAGAAAGCAACTTACTGATATCATTGGTCACACAGAACCTTTCTTTAGAGAGAACTTCATTATAATTAGATATACCCAGTATTTTTATATGGGACATGGATGAGCGTGCATTTGAAAAAAGTTTTATTATATTTAATATAGAATTATTCTTTGTAGCAATAATTATTATAATGAAATTGTATCTGTTGAATTAACCAGTTCTTAGAATTTTGTACATTTTTTTATATGCAAATTCCATTATAATTTTCTGCCTTTCCTGTAAAACTAATTCTTTCAATTAGGCAATGCACTTATAAGATTTAAAAATCAGAAAATATAAGTAGGTAGACAGTGCAAAATCTTCCTTCCTCTTCTGCCCTTCCACTGCCTAGTTCCCACCCTCACCCCATCACACACACGTACACAGACAACTGCTATTACTAGTACCTTGTATATCCTTTCAGAGTTCCTTTATGCATATACAAATAAGTACAAAAAATATCATCTCTATTCTGCACTTTGCTATTTAAAATTTCATAATGCATCTTGGAGGTTTTTCCCTGTCAGTATATAGAGAACTTTTCATTCTATCTTACAGCCTCACAGCATTCCATTGTATAAAGAACCATGATTTATTTAGAGTGTCTCAATAATGGACAGTTAGTACTCCAGACTTTGGTTGTTAAAACAAAGCTTCAATAAATAACCTGGATTTTATACATGTAGGAATATAGCTATAGAAGAAATTCCTACAAGAAAAATACCTGAGTCGAAGGGCATATTAATTTGTAATTTTTATAGATATTGCTAACTAGAGGTCATACCATTTAAGTATCCCACCAGCAATCAATGAGAACAACATTTATTTCTTTTTTCTTTCATTATATAAACATGTATTAAATATCTACAGCCTCTTAAGCATCATGGGAAAAACTAGGGGCAGAAATCAAATAAGACATGGTTTCTGCTCCAAAGAGTTTGTAATCTGTGGCAGTGGTTCTCAACGGAGGCAATTTTACTCCCCAGAGACATTTGGCAATGTCTGGAGACACAACAAACAAGCACCTGGTCCAAAGTGACAATTGTGCCAAAATTGAGAAGCCCTGGTTGGGCAGAGAGACAAATGTTCAAATGCACTGTGGAAAATTTGTGTTCTATAACTTAAGGGAGTGGCTACTGAAGAGCTTTTCCTGAGGGGCCAATCAAAGGAGGAGGATGGGTAAAAAAGGAAAGGGAGCAACAAGGGCAGTGGTGTGGAGGCGTGATACAATTTGAAACACAGGAGAAAGGATGAGTGGCTTTGTATGGCTAGACTACTGAAAGCTTTGTGAATGAGGCATGTGGAGCAAGGCCAGAGAAATAATCATGGATCTGATTGACAAGGGCCTTAGTTGCTAAGCTAAGAAATGAGATCTTTAAGCAATGTGGGAAGTCACTGAAGGATTTTAAGCAGGGGAGTGAAGTGCTTAGATGTGTATTTTAGAAACTCACATTGGCTACAGGATGGAGGACAAATTGGATGGGGGACAGATTGGTAAGAATCAGAAGAATGAGGAGACTGCAGTAATAATCCAGAGCCACCATGGAGGTGGAAATGGAAGAGAGGGGATGAGTTCAGGAGATTTAAAAGAAGATGGAATCAGAAAGACATGGAGCTAAGAAGATTTATAGGATGATTCCTAGGTTTCTGATGTGTATGTAGTGGAGTGCGTAGAGAGGTCATTTTGTAAAACAGAGAACACAGGAGAAGAGCAATTTTGGAAAGGAGGAGAAATGTTAATAGATGTGTTGAGTTTAAGTCAATGAGCAGGTGAATAATTAGACCTGATACCCATTTAAGAGGTATCAGCAAGTAACTGCCCTTCAAAGCCCCAGGTATGGATGAGGTCATCTAGGGGGAATGCAGAAACTGAAGTGGGTGGAGAACAGATCCCTTGGAAGCAGCCGTTGACTGGCCTCGTGGAACTTGTATGAGAACTGGCTGCTCCTCTCTTTTATGTTTTGCTGTTCTTATTTCTTCTAGCCATGTTGACAATGCTGCTCTCTATTTTATTCCATGCAAGCATCTTAATTTTTGACAATTCTTTAAAAGGCTATACAAATGTAACTTGTTATTAATACTGTTATTTTCATTATCCCAATTGCTCATCTGTTACCTGAAAGCCTACTGTAACATACCCCCTGCGACCTTTGGTAACACTTTGTTCTTTAAAATTCAGCCCAAGTATCCTTGGTTTCCTGCCTGCATTACAAGGAACCCTGTGCAAACATCTGTTATTGAACTTAAATGCTCTACTGTAGTTTTCTGGGTTTTTTTGTCTGCTTTCCCAGCTATACCAAAAGGTCTTCAGGGCAGAAATCATGGTTCATTTGTCTTAGGATCTCTAGCACCTAATACAGCACCTGTTGACCTGGCATAGTCAGTATTAGATGGTTATCCTATTTACAGAACACTCAATTGTCATAGTTGGTCCTAACCTTTGGCAGGTGTCTCTGTTTATAAGACATTCCTACCAGAGAAACCAGCAGACACAGCAGGGACTGTTACTAGTCCTAATCAACATTAAATAAAGGGATCCACTTTTCTGAAAAATCAATAAGACACCAGTGTTATGAGAAAGACAGAAAATTCAAGCAGATTCTCATATTAATATACTTTTTAAAACAAGTAAGCTATAGAATCAATATAAAAAATGATCAGCACAAATAGAACGGTGCAGTGCTAAGAACCAACAACCATAGAATTTTACAGATATGAGGCCTCGCAAATCAGGTAGGTACAATAATTCACTGTGTAGGTAAAGAAACTGAAGCCCAGAGACTAGTTGTGTTAGATTGACCAGTTACACAATTAGTGTAAAAGTTGGGCCCGGATGAAAGAAAATAGAGAACTCAAAAATGGACCCACACTTATACGGTCATTTGATTCCGAACAAAGATGCCAATTTGATTCTGAACAAAGATGCCAATGCAATTCAATTGAAAAGTAAAGTATTTTTAACAAATGGTGCTAGAACAACTAGATATCCATAAGGGTGGAAAAAATAAACCTTTACCTCGTATCTCACACCATTTATGAAGACAAATTTAAAACAGATTAGAGGCCAAAATGCAAAAACTGACATTTTAAAGTTTCTTTTAAAAAAATCATAGGAAAATATCTTTGGGACTTGAAAGGATGTAAATATGTTTTTAGAGAGGACACAGAAAACAATAACCATAAAAAACTGACAAATTCGATTTCATTAAAATTTAATACTTCAACTCATCAAAAGACACTGTTAAGATTAAGCTAAAGAGAAAAAAATCTGCAAAACACATATTTAATTACTTACAAAAGGAAAAAGAGTAACTTTACAGTGGAGAAATATGGCAGATTCTACCTTAACTAAGTGATAAGTTAACATCACCATTAACAGCAATGAGACAAATGACCATCACTGAACTCTTGGTAGGATGCACTGAGAAGGACCTAACGTCCCATCTGTGATATAACTGCCCACAAAATGTATAACCTCAATCTAATCATGAGGAAACACCAGAAAAAAAACAAATTTAGGGAAATTCTATAAATTACGTATGCTATACTTTTCAAAAGTTTCAAGGTTATAAGAAAGAAATACTGAGAAATTGGTCCCAATTATATGAGAATAAAGAGACATAATAACTGAATGAAATATGTGATCCCAGATAAAGTCTTGGACCAAAAAAAAACGATATTAATGGAATGATTGGTAAATTTTGAATAAGGTGAAAGTTTAAATAATACCATTATACAATTGTTAATTTCCTAAATTTGATAATTGTACTGTTGTTATGTAAGAGAATGTACTTTTTTAAAAAGGAGGTACATACTGAAGAATTTAGAGGCAGAAAGACATCATGTCTCCAATTTACCCTCAAACATATCAGAAAAAGTGATATCTATCTCTCTCTCTATATATATGCATATATATATTATTAATATATATTAGTTATTCTCTCTGTCTATATGCATACATATATACATATATATGCATATAGACAGAGAGAATAACTAATAAAGCAAGTAGGGTAAACTGTTAACCTGTGAGGAATAAAAGTGAAGGGTATGTGGGAATTGTGCCACTTTTACAATATTTTGGAAGTCTTAAATTATTTCAAAATAAAAAGTTTAAAAATATAATAAATATATATTTACATTATATCTGAAAGGATTCGTATACGGAATATATAAAGAATGCCCATAACACAATAAAAATAAACAACTCAATTAAAAACTGGCAAAATCACTTGAAGGGATACTTCACAAAGAAAGGTTTATAAAAGACAAACACAGGAAAAAATGCTCAAATCATTAATGAGGAAAATGCAAATCAAAATTACAATGTAATAATACTCTACGCTTATTAAATTAAAAAGATTGGCATCATTAATGTTGATAAGTATATAGAGCAACTGGAACTTCCAAATATTATTAGTGAGAGTATAAAATGGTACAATTATATGAAAAAAAGTTTTACCAGTTTCTTATAAAACTAAACATATACCTCTTCTATAAGTCCAAGAGAAATGAAAGCACATGCCCACAGAAAGACTTGAACCAGAATGTTCATAGCAGTTTTATTCATAATGGCCAAAAACTGGAAGTAACCTAAATACCTATTGACAGGAAAATGAATATGCGAACTGTAGTATATTAAAACAATGAACTATTATTCAGTAATATAGATAAATCTCAAAAACATTATGCTGAATGGAAGTAGCTTTATATAAAAAATACATATACTCTGATTCCCTTTAGATGAAGTTCTAAAACAGGTAAAACTTATCTATGGTGGAAAATTAAAATAGCAGTTGCTTCTGGAAGGGTGGGCATTCAGACTGACTAGAAAGGAGGGAACTTTCTAGAATGAAGTTAATATCTTGATAGAAGTTTGGGTAACAGAGGTGTATACATTTGTTAAAGCTCATTGGCTAGAACATTTAAGGTTTATTTATTTCACTATATGTAAATTTTGTCTAAATAAAAAGAACTATAAAAAACTATTGAATTCTTGTTATTAATATGCGTGTTGAAGTGTTCACAGATGAGGTTTACTAATGTCTGCAACTTACTTTGAAATGTATCCAAAAATAAGATCAATTGATACATGGCTAGATAAAATAGATAAATGATAAAGACAATAGAACAAAATGTTAATTGTGGATATATATGTATGTGTGTATGTATATATATATATATATATATATATACACACACACACATGTAGCTGGTATATACACATTCACTGTACAATTCTTTCAACCTTTCTGTATGTTTTTTTTCATAATAAAATATTGGGGGGAGGCAGGGAAATTGGACCAAAAATCCTGTTCTCCTAATTCCCATTTTGTTGTTCTTTCCACTATACTATACTGTCTCTTTGCTCTAAACAACTCCTTATTAAGCTTTCAGTGTCTAATCATCATTAGACAATTCATTTTGAAAAGTCAGTCCAGGCTAACAATAAGATATGAAAGAAACGTGATAAGTTATGCCAGGAAAATCCTCCATAAAGCCTAGAACATGAGTAAACAAGCAATTCAGATCTACAAAAACAGTCCTTCAACTTAATGTCCAAGAATGCATCAAAAATTTAGGTAGAAAATATCTTGAAGCAGGACACTGTTACCTTTAGGGAGCTGCAGCTACAGTATGCATGGCATCACCATAGCTGACATATAATTTCAAACTATGTTAAAGACCTACAGTGCCAAAGTAAGAGTTTATTAGTTTCATGTTTGTACAACTTCTGTACTCCCTGGACTTCATAGCTGATTTCTTTACCAGTTGTATCACTTCATTCTTGAGTCATACTTACTTAAAAAACAAGTCGACATCACCAACAAGAAAGGTGCGAGAACACAACTGATTTATTCGCACAGGAGCAAGATGTTTTGCAAAGCCATTTACTGGGCAAGACAGCAAGAGGATGACTAAGAGGAATACACATGAATAACTGCTGTGTAGTAAACAGTATGACAAGCAGAGTGAGATGTTCACAAAAGCTCAGTTTTAATATTCTGTAACACTGAGTAACAGGAGCGGCAGACAAACCTGCTTGGCTCCCACGACACAATAATAGATGGCATCTTTGGCCAGCACAGTAGGGCTTCTCCAGAGGTGAAAAGGCTGGGCTACAAATAGCTGTCAATATTGATTAAGGCTTCTCTACGGCTGAATCCAAAAACCAAAAAGCGGCCAGTCGTGACTTGTTCCTAGCCTCGAGATGATGTTGATGGTCAAGCTTCACTGGCCACACTCAGACATTGGATGGTACTTACTGAAGGACTTTGAATATTAAGGATATGCAGAGGTAATCAGGTAATATACAGGGACATCTAATGCATATGTACCCCTTGATTCATTTTTTAAAACTTCAAATTTAAAAAAGGCATAAGTTAGGGGTGATAAAAATAATACATGTTTATATAAAAAATTAGAAAGATAAAAATTAAAAAAATAAAAAGAGCTATTCTTTTAATTGTTTAAGTTTACACATTTTTCCCTAATGTAAAACTTATTTCTACTTATTGTGAGTAATTTGGAAAATAGAAGTGTAAAGAAAATATTTTTTTAAGTGCTGATCATTTTCATCAAACAATTCACTGCAGCGTATCTTTACATTTTAGCTTGTTTTTCTTGAATGTTTAAAATGTGACTGACTTATACAACTCTTTCAAAAATGTCTGTTGTGAGCCTTTTTTTAAAAAAAGGGATAGGGAATAAACGAAATAAAATTACTAAGTAAATAGCATTTAAAGTACCATTACTGTTAATATTGATTTTGACATAATACTAACTTCCCAGTTCCATCTCCTTAATCAAATAAATTGAATAAAACTGGACTCTGCTTCATTCTCCTGTGCTAAGAGAACAATTTTGTCAATGTAACAATGACAACCACTGTTCCAATGTGCCTCCCGTGTTGTTAGGAAGCGCTCCTAGGATCTCCTCCCTCTCTACTTCACAGAGGCAGACACTGTGGTGAGGTCATAGAAGCATCCCCAGTGTACTGTGAACTCCTAATTGGTACACCTGAGGAGCTGGGTCTACGATCAGGCTGCCTCTGGTTGCCTTGGTTGGTGCAAGAACTTGAGCCAGAGATAGCAAGCTTCCTCCTTATGTCCTGATAGCCCAACTGTGGAAAAACACCAACTCTTCTTCCATTCTCTTCTTCACACAGTTGGGGACTACCGGGAATTTGCCAGAGGAACTTTCCTAAAAATTAAGGGAAGTCAAAAGAAAAACAAACAAGGGAAACAAAAATAACAGTCAAGTGACAGCAGCAGGTCTTGAGTTTACAATAGTTAGCTCACTTGTATGCCATTTCCTGTTTTCCAAGGGCCCTGCCAGGGAATCTGCCTTTATAACTTGAAGGCTGATCTCCTTACAGAGGTGGGATTGGGGTGGGCCCTGGTCTCCTAGGTGTCTCTAAAAAAAACCGTGAGAATTCAGAAGGGCTGATGACTCACCCCTTTCATCTCTTTAGGTATCTAAATATCCTCCTTTACCTCCCATCTCTGGAGTTAAGGAATTTTATTGTGCATAGTGTCTTACTTGAGGAGAATGTCCATGTTCAATGCTCTGTGTGAGAGAGATGTAACAAAAAAAGCCAGGACCTTGAAATTGTTCATCCCCCTGGCTTAAGTCTGAATCAGGCTTTAATGGCTTCCTGGTTGTATACTCTTTTTTAAAAAAATTTTAATCCACTTAATTGAGACATAGTTTACATATCATATAATTCGCTTATTTAAAGTATGCAATTAACTGGTTTTTACTATATTAAAAATTGTACAACCTTACCATATGCAATTTTAGAATATTTTCATCATCTCTAAGAGAAATCTCGTACCTGTTAACAGTCACTCCCTTTTTCTCCAAATTATCTCCCTACCCCCCCCACCCTAGAAACCACTGATCCTTCTATCTCTAGAGTTGTCTACTCCATTGGCCATGTACACTTGAAACAATTATTTAACCTCTTTCCATGTAAAATGGAGTAACACCCTCCACATATGCAGCACATAAAAAGCATCATAGAAATTAGTTTTCTCCTTCCCCTTCATCATGGGCCTTAAGACTATGAAGGATTTGTGTTTGTTTTGTTTTTGTGGTGTTTGTTTCAATGACACCCATGCTGAAGAAGAGTCCATTATTATTGTAACTTTGTAAAAATAGGGTTAAAGTCACTGAGCTGATGATCATACATTTTTCTCCTTTCGGCCCAGTGTATGAGCAAGCTCCACATCACCAAGTGTTCTAGTGCTGATGACTTATTATTTTTTGAAAGCTCACTATGTGCTAAGCTATATTACATGCAATGAACAATGTAATCCTCACAAAACCTAATGAGATAGGTTCTGCTGCTACTTCTGTCTACAGATGAGGAACTTGAAGCACAGAGGGGTTAAGTCAGCAGTCCCCAACCTTTCTGGCACCAGGAACCTGTGTCCCTGTGAGAATCTAATGCCCATGACCTGAGATGGAGCTGTCTGACTTGAATTCCTAGCACCACAACATCTGTGTGTGAGGTCGGCTTCTCCTGGCAGCTGATCTCCCAGCCGTGCTTTCACATCTAATCTGACATGCTTACTCCTGAGTTGGTCCATGGAGAGCCACGTACTGATGACTATTTCCTGCTTTCCTTTCCTCTGAAATGACATTTCCCCCACTATTAAGTAGACTTTCCTTTAGTTTCTTACAGCTTGATTTTGTTTTATGCAACAGGCTGGGCAAGTTCTATTTCAATTGACTTTCCTTTATACCAAACATTAAGCCTACTTTCCTTTGATATACTTATTATTCTCAGTTCGTAAATTCTCAGTTACATTCATAATATATACAAGTATATATATGATTTCTATATTAGAAATTTACTAATGCAATCTACTCTTATAATTGTCTAAAACTGTCTAATTTTGCTTTGCTCCTTCAGGAGAGAAGATCGATTTCTTATGGCCTGGTGTTCCATTTTGATAACTTACTTCGCTCTTTCAGCTATAAAGATACAAAAATAGTAATATGCAAAGTATATGCACAAAAAGTTTTCCACAATCTAATAAATACCATTGTTACAGTCAATCTAAAATAGAAAAGCTGTTCCTAAATCTAGGCCTAAAGTCTCTAAAATGCTGGGTTTCTTATGAATAACTGGTGGGTGACCAGATTAGTGGGATTTGAAGGATACTAGCACTTTCCTTCATTCTAAAAACAAACAATTCTCCTACCTCCAGGTGTCAAGAAGACTGAAATTCTGTAAGAAACTCCTTTTGAGGGTTAAACATTGTCCTTTCAAGGAGTTACCCTTTTAAAACGCAAATCAAGGATAATACAAGAAGTTCTTGCTATCATAGTATGAATTGTGTTATAATACAGTGGGCTATCTTCTTTGGGGGGAAATGGAACAATTTGATACTTACTTTTGGATGCTGGAGAATAGAAAGCGGGAAAGTATGTATTTAAAAGAACTTTGGAAAAGTGAGATGTGTCAGAAGTATATTTACCTTCTTTGAAATTTTGCCTCAGGTTAGCTCTGGATGTAAACAGAAAGAATCCAATTTGAAAAAGAAATAATAGATGCTCTTACAAATCTCTATTCTTTTATTAGTAAATTCATTTTAAAGAGAGACTTTTTGTTAAGGTATCAGTGTAGTATCTGAAAATTTTGGTATAATTTTCAAAACATTTCTTTGAGTAATATTATTGCAATACATACACACACATTTTTATTTAGGTATATATGTATTCTCTAAATATAATGAATGAAATGTTTCTTGAATATTTGAAGAGTGGCAAAGAACCACAGGGAAAAAAATCTGAATATTTATCATCTAAATTAATAAAGCAATTGTTAAGGTCCTTCACCCTAAACTACTAAAATCCTATTTTTTTATAAGTCTCTGCTATCTTAGGATCCTCATACAGTAAACATCTTCCTGACTTACATGGAATGAAAAATCTTTAAATGGAATATTAGTCCATTTTACCAATTAACGAATTGAGATCCAGAAAGCAAACTGATTTAAGGTCCCTTACTGGGTAAATAGTGAATGGGCAACTAGAGTTCAGCAATCCTAGTTACCAGTTCTTGGGTTTTCTGACAATAGTTTGTTGCCCTGTGAACAGAAAACTGATTTTGTTTTTATTAAATATATCTTCCGGTTTGTTTAAAATTGTTTACCACCAATATTTTGTTATCCCTTCCTTTTGCAGAGATTACTAATTGTCTTCCAACATCCATTCTCTCCTTCTTCCCTTATAATAGAATATTTGATTTTTACTGGGCACAGGAAGACTCATAATAAAGGGATTATTTTCAAGCCTTTCTTGCAGTTGGGTATGGTCATGCAACTAATTTCTCGTCAAAAGGATGTCAGTCAAGGTTGCATATGCAACTTCCTAAAAGTGTCCTTAAAAGTAGGGAGCAAGAAGGGGAAAAAAATGGCGTAGATGAGAGAGGCTCTGTTCATCATCCCTCTGGCAGCCAAATCAAAGCTGTGACAGAAACAAGGAGCAGCAGCAAGGAAAAATCCCTTGAGATCTAGATGAACAAGCCATACAACTAGGGAACTACCCAAAAAAATCACCCTATAATGGCAGAAGGTAGGACAGGGCGAGGACACAGGCAACTTGGTCTCCAGTGGCTGAGTGAAACAGAGGCTGCGCAGCAGCAGATGCTTCTTAAAGGGACCACGTCAGCAAACAGATTTTTGCCGTGATGGACCTGCTCGCTCTGGGCATCAGGGTCAATTGGGCTGTGCACAGAGGTCACTGGGGCCTTTCAGGAAGACATTTTGGAGTGAAGGCCAAGACAAGACTCACTCTGTACAGAAGTGCCTCAGTATCCATTGTTCCCTGTTGAGCCCTCTCCCTTACCAGTGTGCAGGACACAGCACTGCCATTGCCATGACGTCATCAAACTGGATAACAGAGATTGCTCTGCCCAGAAGATTCCCTGAAACCCCAGTTCTCCCAACTTGCAGCCCCACCCAAACCACATCCAGGTATATCCTCAGCGAGTCAGGTGCTCCTTACTGGGCAGCACCTAGACTCACACTGGAGGCAGCTGGCCTCAGTTTCTGGTGTAGCCTTTTGAAGCAACTATGAGCACAGCATCTGTGAATTGCTTGCTGAATCTTAACAGGTGGCCCCGGAGGAGTAGAGGCTTGGGCTAAATTTGTCCTGCAGCTGAACCCCTCAGGACTGTGCCACTGGACACCTACTTCATACACCCACACTAATAAGACCAGGAGACTTAGAAGCTTTGCTTAGTACATAGAAACAGACATGGAAAGGCAGCCAAAATGGGAAGACAAAGAAGCAGAGACCATATGAGAGAACAGAACAGAGATCCAGATATTATGGAGTCAAGTAATCTAACAGATGCAGAGTTCGAAATTCTGGTTATAAAGATGCTCAATGAACTTTTGGGAAGTGTAGATAAATTCAGTGAGAGCTTCAATGAAGAGATAAAAAAACATAAAAATGGAAATGGAAATTATAAAAGGGAACCAGTCTTAAATGAAGAACACATTATCTGAGATGAGAATTATATTAAATGGAATCAACAAAGGAATATACAAAGTGAATAAAGAAAAGGATCAAATGCCCTATCTAGAGGATGGAAAAGCCAAGGACACACAATCAAAATGACAAGAGATAAGATGCCAAGACTATAAAAATAACTTAAGGAGAATATGGGACACTATTTAGGCTCCAAATATTCATCTGATCAGTGTAACTAAACAAAGTCAATATGTTGAACAGCTGTTTGAAGAAATAATGTTGGAAAACTTCCCTCACCTAGTAATGAAAATGGACATAAAACCCCAGGAAGCTCAGAGAATTCCAAAAATCAGGGATCCAAAGAGGCCTACACCAAGACACATCATAATTAAAATGTCAAAGATTAAAGACGAAGAAAGAATATATTAAAAGCAGCAAGAGAAAAATAGATAGTTACTTATAAGGGAACACCCATAAGATTGGCAGCTGATTCCTCAAAAGAAACTTTGCAGGACAGAAGGGCTTGGCAAAAAAATATTTAACAGGATGAAGACCCAGGATATACAACCAAGAATAATTTATCCAGCAAAGCTATCATTTAGAGTCGAAGGACAGATAAAGAGCTTCCCAGACAAAAATAGCTAAAAGAATTTATCACCAGTATTACATGAAATGTTGGAGGGACTTCTTTAAGAAGAAAAAACATGTATCAAAAACAAGAATAAAAAAATGGTAACAACTACATTTCTATCAATAAGTACCTTAAATGGAAAAGAATTAAGTGCTCCAACCAAAAGATAGAGTGGCTGAAAGGATAAGAAAGCAAGACTCCTGCATATGAAAAGGAAAGGAATGGAAAAAGATATTGTTTTGATGGACCTAGGAGGTATTTAAGTCAGACAGAGAAAGATAAACACTATATGATTTCACTTATATGCGGAATTTAAGGAATAAAAAGAATAAACAGACTCACAAATATAGTGGACAATTTGATGATGGACAGAGGGGACTGGGGTTTGAGGAGTTGGGAGAATGAGGTGAAGGGGTAAAGAAGTACAAATTAGTAGCTGATGGATGGTCACAGGGATGGGAAGCGTGGCATAGGGAATGCAGTTAGCATTAATACTTTGGCTAGGTGGAGGGTCAGGGGAGGGAGGAAACAACTGGGGGGATCGTTTTACGAACTATATAGATGTCTAACCAACTAACTATATACTTGAAACTAAATAAAATATATAAAATTTTTTTTAAAAGGTAGGGAGCATAACCATTTTCATTCTTCCTCCTTACTGCTGATTGGAACACAGAGGTCATAGCTAGAGGGATCATGAGATAGACTGTGTGTTTAAGATGGTAGAATCCTCCAGAAAGAGGACTGAAAGAAGGTAGAAGGAATCTGAGTCTCCGATGATTGTGGAGCCTCCATACCTATCTTGCTTGGGACTGTCTTCCTTTTTGTGAAATACACTTTACATTGTTTAAGTAATTGTTGTTGTTGTTATTGTTACCTATATTCAGCTTACTCCTGAACCCCTCACAGGTGCACCATCATGCCAGCTTGGGTCTTTGCTCACAAGTGCTGTTTCTGATTTATGCCTAAGTGGTAGAGCGTGGCTACCCAGTCTCTTGGGGGGTCCGTGGGCCCTACTTCTCTTGGTTTTATGTCCTCTATAGCTCTATTATAGAATAGGACATTATTGAGTTGGTTATTCTCTGATACCATTTGGAAGTTTCCAGCTCAAAATGACTTCAAATCACACTAAAACTTATTAAAAAGAGAAAGTAAGTCTAAGTTGTTCTTGGCAAAAGTCCCCAGGAGTTGGTGTGTAGAAGAGCTAGAGAATCCCTCAACTCTAGGTCTCCAGGGTAGGCACACAGAAGAGACTGCTGGGACATACCATTCTCTCTCCTAGAGGCACTGGAGGCAGGGGTAGAATCTGGTTTATTCACTTTCTCTAGTTTAAAACTTAAGAGGTGTCTTTGACTCATCCCTTTCCTTCTGACTGGACAGCCAACCCAGCTTCCTGATTCTATCTTTTAAACTTCTCTTCAAAAATTGCTCTGCCTTCTCTCTGCTGCAAAGCTAATCTTGCTTGGCCCCTATTACTTCTGTCTGGCCTTTTGCAAGTATCCTAAAATAGCTTCATTGATTGCACTGCATCTCTCTTCAGTCCTTCCTGGCTTTAGGCAACCTACTCAAGTTGTTTTCCACCACAGATAGCCTGGTCTAGTCCATCTCACAGGCATACCTGCTCAACCTGTCTCGCCTGTCTCTGTTTATGTTGTTCCCCATATCCAAAATGCCTTTCTCCTTCTCACTGGCTTTGTAAATCTCATCCATAGTTCATGATCAACTCAGATTTCACCGTCACCATAAACTTTCCTCCAACAGCTATAAACAACAATAACTGCTCCTTTTCCAGGCATCCTATAAAACTTAATTATTAAATCAAAGAGCTAGAAGGAACCTTAGTGATCAGAGAAATCAAAGCATTAATTTTACTAAATCAGAAAATAATTCAGGGAGACAGTTAGTGACCCATCCAAGGTTACACAGTTAGTAAGTTGTAGAGCAGGGAAAACAACCAAGATCCCAAACTTCTAATTTAGCACTATTTTCTTTACACTATGCCATTTCTCTCCTACTTGTTTTTACATTTAATAGGAATTTGTTTATATTATTTATATTCGTTTCATGGAACAAAGTTGTATCTCCCTATGAAGATTGAAAGTCTCTTGAGATTAGAAACCATATATATTTTTAAATTAATTAATTTATTTTTTAATTGAGAAAATGATTTAAATTTCCCCCATCTATCTCCCCACTCCCTCCTTTAGAAGCCATATCTTTTACTTCTTTTGTATTCTTACAGCGAATAATAGGCACTCAAAATATCTTTCCTTAATTAAATTTTAAAAATTTAAAGTCTTTCAACAACTCTCCAGTTCCTTGCACATGATGAGCACATAGTATATATTTCAAAAATATTATTTGATTGATTAACTGAGTGAAAGACATACATACGCTCATGCATTCCTTTATTCATCCATCTAAAAAGATGTTATCAGTACTATCTAAGTACTAGAGGTACACAGATTATGACATGCACTTGGGGACAGGGAAGATGAATATGCATACACCATTACCATACAATAAAATAGGAACCTACTAGAGGTATGTACAGCAGGATGAATATTGGGAGCGCAGCACAAAGAGATCACATTTAAGATGAGTCTTGAAGGAGGAATACAACATCACCAAGTATAGAAGAAAAGTTCCAGGAATGGGGTCAGTAGAGACACAAAGGCAGGCAGGTGTACATTGTTAAGGGATGAGTGGGTGTTGGGGTTATGTTTGTTGGAGAGGTGAGAGTTTAGACAGGTAGGTTTCCATTAGCTTGTAGAGAACCTTGCAAACAGCACTAGAATTGGGGGAATCAGGAAATGTTTTTAAGCAGGGAAGTGATAGGACCAGATACTTGAAACTCAGTGAGAAGGATGGCCTGAAGAGAAGAGCCTGGAGGCAAGGAAGCCAGTTGGGACACAATTCCAGATATCCATGGAGGAGAGGTGAGCAGCAGGCAGGGAGGGTGGAGTGGGTCAGAGAAGAGGCGGTTGTAGTGGACAGAGATATTTTTTCTTCCAATTTAAAAAGTTATATGTGAGGAACAAGCCTAGAAGGACGAGTACAAAAATATGAACAGTAATTGGTGGGTAACAGTATCATAGGCATTTTTTTTTACACGGTGCTTTTTTTGGGTAATATTTCTTAAGTTTTACACATTGAACATATATTATATATTGTTATATTTGCATTTATTATATTGTGTATATTACTATGATTAGAAAAAGTAAGTACTACTTTAAAAATGACACGTGCTCAGTGTAGAAGACTTTAGAAATACAAAAATGGGAAACATTTTTAAAGCACCCATAAAAATGCTTACATAATAACATTAAGGGAAAAAAAGGATACAAAAGGATACAAAATTACATATATGATATCATTTTTATTAAAAATATTTACATAGAAGTAGCTAAAAAAACTATATCAACATGTTAATAGGAGTTATTTCTGCTAACAGGATTATGGGCAATTTTGTTTTATATTTAGTTTATTACTAATTATTCACAGTTTGTATACTTTTTTTATTAAAATTCAAGATTATTGTCTTTTTCTTATAAAGGTAACACATCATCAAAACAGAATATTTGGGAAATGCATAAAAGTAGAAAAAAGGCCGGGGTGAGCATCGGTTGTTATACAACCCAAAGAGAAACAATATTTTTTATTATATTAATTATAGTTACTTTTTTGAAAACATTTACCATGTATCAGGAATACTTCCTTCATTTAATCCTCACCACAAAGTTTGAGGTGTAGAGAGATTAAGAAATTAGTCCAAGAGGAGAAAAATTGTGAATGGTGGAGTTGGGACCATGTGTTACTTTAAAAAATCTTAATAAATACCTTTATTAGGATATAGTTTTCATATCAGCATATATGACTTTTAAAATGAAAAAGAAAATTATATTTGTTTATTTTAAAATCACAAAGCACTTCATTCAATTCCCAGGGGAAAAAAAATCACTGTTAACATTTTGAGATACTTCCCTCCTGTGAATATTGTCTACCATAATTGAGATCTCCTTTCTGAAGCCTTAGAGGAAGGGAGAGGATCACATCCTTTTCTCAAAGACAGTGAGGATGGGCTCTAAAACACTGTGGGGGCTAATGTAGGAGTCAGGATGGAAGACTAGAAGAAGACATGAACAAAATTCAAGGTCAGGGAAAGAGAAGTCAAGGAGGTGATCACTGATACCTCTCTTCTCAGCAGTAGATGAAGGCATCTGCTGAGAGTGAGAGAAGGCCAATCAGAGATTGGATAGAGTCTTGAGGTGAGTGGGGACAGGTTAGAACACTGAGATAGGTACAGGAAAGAATATTGACTAGGGACTCAGAAAAGGATTCTAAACATTATCGAGATCCAGATGAGAGTTAAAAATCCTAATAGATTTTGGCAGGGCCAATTAGCACACTTAACATGACTTTTTTCTCCATCAACAACAATGCAATATAATCTCATTAGCTTCTTCCTCTAGGTCCTATTTTAAAATGCTTTTCTGAAAAGTCTTTACATTCTCTACATGAAACTGACATGTGGCACTTTTATGATGCCAGCAGTAAAGGCTTGTTCAATGCAGATTGAAAGGGTCATCTTCCAGTATGTAAATGTAAAATTGTATAATCAAGATCTAAAAGTCGATTATAGAAGAATAGTTGGAGGAACCCTTGGCCTGACGATTTATTTTACAATTTAGAAGTTTCAGTTGTTCATTAATACAACATGAACCAATTGTGTGATGAGCTGCCAAAAAGTTTATGTTAACTTGGTTGTCACATAAACATGCTTTATCTGATCAAGGGAAGTTACAGTATTGCACTGTGCATCGGTGAAATCACTTCTGTTTTTCTTTGTTTTTTAAAGTACAATCCTAAGAAGAACCTTGGAAAGAGCTTCAGCAGGAATTTAAGTCTTAAATCCATATTATGTGAACAGGAAGTAAAGAAAGGACCACAGTTCTGTCCTTAGCCCTCAGCCCTTTTCCCTTTATGTGCCCTCCCTGGGGGAGCCACACTGAAGTCATGTACACAAGCTAATGGTTCCCTCAGCTATATCTCTACCAAGACCTCTCTGGGAGTCTTGTGCATCCAATTACCTGCTGGATGTCCACCCTCGAATGCCCACAGTGCCTCAAGGCTACTATGTGTAAACCTGCTTGCACTAACTTTCTCTCAAGAATGATATTCCTCATCAAATAGTGATATCACTTGCCCAGCCATTCAAGTTATCTGGGATACCTATTTCTCAAGCACCACACACGTCAGTTACCAAAGCATATAGATTCCAGTTCTGCAATATTGTCTTCATTTTTCCTGCTCTCCATTCTTTCTTCTATTGCCCTAGGTTAGGGCCTCATTGCTCCCAGCCTGAATTACTGAATTCAACATTTGCGACTTCAGTCTGTTTTCTAATTAGTCTTTCTCACTTTGGTCTATTTGCTACCTTTGCTTCCTTCAAGCCATTCTCCATAATCCAGCCAATTTTCTAAAAGTGAAAATTACTTTCTATCCTTCTTTTACTTAAAATATTTTAGTGGATTCTTCAAATACTTTAGCATAAAGCTTCAACTTCAAACTTCACACTAACAGCCGTTCATGATCTGGCTCCAGGTTATGTCTCTAGACTCCTTCTTCTACCACAAACAATCAAATGCTTCACTGCGACCACGCTGAACTGCTTGGCTATTTTATGCCACTGTGCCTTTGCTTCTTCCTTCTCTAACCAACTAGCTCTATATCCTTCAAGCTGCACTGAAGCATCTCCTCATCCAAGAAGAACTCTGGTGTCCTACCTTAGTTGGGATATGCCCCATACCACATTGTGCCTACACTTAAAACTAGACTTTAATTGAAGTGCACAGACCTTGGCTTATCGAACTTCATAAATCTAAATATACAGCTGGATACCATGCATGGCACAGAAAAGGTCTTTGATAAATAATTTTCATTTTCATTTTGTTTTGGTTTTACTTACTACACTGGAGCAATGCTCTAGGTGCAAAGAATACAATAACAAACAATCCAGACCTGGGTCCTGCTCTAAAGAAATAAATGAATACTTATCAACTAAATGACTTGCGAGTATTTACTTGGAGAAAAGAGAAATCTTAGAGGGTCAATGACTTGGGTCTTCAACAGGTTGTTAGGTAGAGAGAAAGTAATACATTTTTGTGTTGTTCTTCAATTAAGAATCACCTGGTTTGATCCCAGGTTTTGGCACCAAAAACCACAACCAAAAACAAAACAAAACAAAAAGAAAAACAAAACAAAAACAAAAAAGAATCACTGAGTAAAATTTACAGAGAGGTAGATACTGCTTCTTTGAATAATCAGAATTGATTAAAACTGTAAGAATCTGGCTGAGGATGTGTTGACTCCCCGTCCCCATAAAAGGACAATGATCAAGTAAAGTCTGGCTGCATTCCTCCGTGGTAGGAGGTTGACCTGGAGGGCCTTTAAAGCGTCTCTAGACCATGAAATCATGGTGCACTTTTAACTTCCATTCCTTTCATTGGTCCATCTTGATAACCACCTTTGCACAGTGGTAGTCATCTCACTAACAACTTCAATGATTTAATGTATACCATTTTTTTCTATCTACTTTATTTTCATTCATAACCTGTCCCTATTTATTATGCATAAGCATATCTAGAAGCTCATTTATACTCCTTACAGCCCAAACCAGCTTATCTGATTCTATTCTCCTTGGCTCATCACTCATAATCCAGGCAGGTCTTTTTTCCAGATGATGACAATGAAAGCTGAAAGAACACAGCTGGACATCTGATTGCCCAATTGGGTCGACAGAGTTGCCAGCAGTTGGGAATCATCTTTTCATCTCAAATAGTCAACTGAATTAGAAAGCCAATGAGGAAAGAATTAATCTAGTATCCTATAGTATCATTTTTATAGTTCCTATAGTTACCTAAAGGAAGCACAACAGATTGCAGCTGCCCATTTAATGCCTAAGTAACTGTAACCTGCAGGCTGAGGTTCACTTACACCAATGCCCCAGATATCAGGTGCAGCATCACACCAACAATCATGTGACACAGGGCTTTTCCGTTTGCAAGAATAAAATAACTCTTGTACATGAAGAAAACAGAATGGAAATATTAAGTCCTTGCATTCCCCACAAGAGGACAAGGAATTCTTAGTAGTTCTGTGGGCCTTTTTCACATGCCCAGCCACCGGGCTTCAGTCTTAACTTAGAGTGATAATAATGCTCTTCTGTTCATATACCATCTTTCATTCTGGTGACCAATCAGTAACAATTCTACCCATCCCCTCCCCCACAATTAGCCTCGGATGATTCCATTACCTCCATTTTGGCCTTAGTCAGAACTGCCAACAAGAAGTTCTACTCTGTGCCATGTGTTATGGGGTCTGAGGAACAGACATATTTGTATCCCTGAAAATGGATTGATATATCAATTTATTTCTCACTGTTTGCCATCCAGCCTTTAGCTAGAAAGCTTAGCTGGAAGTTAGGTTTCCAATGGGCACATTGCATGTGCTCTAAAGGCCAGGAGACTCATTTGGGACCCAGAACTGTTAGAGAGATTTTCAGAATTCCTAGCCCTAGCAGTAGAAACTGTATCTGGATATTTGTCTCTTCTCCATTAATTAAGAAGCTTTCTAATTTCTGTTGTTTGGTTTGGCAAGGATGTGCCATTAGATCAGAGTGTTTTTTGAGGCCATCATATTAACCAATGTTTTGGTGTTTAGGACTGAACCATAGCCAACTTCTGGACTATATCTTAACAGGAACGACTTGTTCTTTAGCATGATTAAACCTAACAGTTTAATCTTTTCTAAATCTATACAATGATAATGAGTTATCACACGGTACTCCCACAGTGTTCTTTGTTCGCCCGCAGAGATTTCACTGCTACTATTTCTCAGCTTATTTAATTTTTGATGCTCAACTTTTCTGCTTTAATTGTTTTTGAACAATCAAGTTAATAAAAAAAATAAAAAAAGATACTTAGTGCCTAATGAGAGATCCAGGAAAAGACATAGCTCCTGTCTTCAAATAGATTCTATTGGTTCAAATATAATATATATATTTTCTAGTCTTTCCCGCCTGTATCTTAAATATATGGGGATGGACTATAAATCACTAAAAAATAAAATAAAATAATTAAATAATAACTCATTTGGAACCTGTTCATAAGAATGGGAAAGTTCATGTTTTTAAAGAAATATCTCACTCTCGAGTTGAGTAGGTTTAAAAATACTGAAATTAATGATTCTTTATACATATATAGCAGTTTATAGCTTAAATAATTCTCTTGTTTGAGTATAACCATTTCTCACAATGGTTATACTTAATACCAGCTCGACATATCAATCATGAATATAAATGGAGTGGGAATGTGTTGTTATTATTTAATATTTGAGAAATGCAATGTAACACCAAAATCACAGTTGCTAGGCATAAAGTTATAAGTAGAATCCCAGGTCTTTTGAATCCTTGCCTTCATACTAGAATACTTTCTCTACTAAATATCACTTTAAGTTAAAAAATTATTCTAAATCAGTAGGTTTTGAGTTCAATAAAATTTTATTTAAGATTTTAAGCTCTGAATAAAGATAGTCAGCTGGGTTTCTCACCAACTTATGACTCCTCTCCTCATGAAGTCTCCCTAAAACAATCCAGCTCACACAAAATATTTTCTTCTCTGAACTCTTCTTTAAAAGGAGCCAAATGGATTAGATTACTTCTAAGTATATAATACACTTATATGCTATACTACATGGACAGTCTTATCAATTGCATTAGAAATTCCTTGAGGCCAGAGACTGCAGTTTCTAACTAAATGTATATTTCTATGTTGTACGAATCAAATGGGGAGACAACTCCAGCCCAGCTAAGGAGTTCGAGACCAGATGTATACAGCCCTGAGCACTTTGTCAACCAAAGTAATGTGACCTTTAAACTGAGTAGGGACAGTTTGAGGCCAAAGGAATGACACTAGGAGCTAAAATAATTAGAAAGAAAGTTAAAGAAATTAAGGATTGTAGTCCCTTTGAAAAGAGATTAAGGGGAGAACTCATTAAGATTCACCAGCTTTTGAATGGCACTGAGAATTGAGATGCTACAAAGCTATTTGACCTGGTGTCAAGAACAAGGAGAGATGCCACAATAAGATAGGCCATAGATGGACACCCTAGGAATTTGGAGAGGAATTTTGGAACAGAACAGCATAAACGCAAACTAAGCAACCTAGAGACAGCAAGAGAGTTGATTCTTAGATAGTTTCTAGAAAAGAATTTAAAAAGAGTTCTTCAGTGGGCAATAAACTCTGGTGAGAGTTGGAGTCCTGAATCAAAGAGGATGCCCATGGTAGAAAAGACTCTCTCAGGCCCTTTTCATTCTCACCCTTGTGTGTTAACACGTGCAATAATCTCCTTTATGCCACATATGGTGTGAAACGGTATTTGTTAGAATGCCACCCCAGCTCTGCTCCAAGCTGGTTTAAGCCGGAGCAGACAGCAGTAATACTGTGGAGAGCAGCAGCCTTCTTTCTCAGGGCGGAACTTCTCAGAGCACCAGGAGCCTTTCCCACCCGCAGTCAGGAGGGTTTCAAGGCTGATACTTCGGTTTCACGGCAATAACAAATTATCAGTCTTCAGGTCAAAAATAAAGAGCTGTTCACATAGCCCTGGTCTCAGGCAGCCTTGCAGCCAGTATTAGCACTGTGGAAGAACCTAGTTTACAAGCACCGCAGTTCACAATAGTGAAAGTCCCCATCCTGAGGAGCTAAGGAAAGGCGTGGACAGGCGGAAAGGAGAACCATGTTGCTTCGAGCATGTTTCTACTTCGATCTGGCCTTCAGGAAGCGTAAGTAACTGGAGAAATGTTTACAGCAATCTCTGGAAATGGGGGTACATTTACACAGAGCACAAGACAGTTAGCCAAAGAATTGCTGCCCTGATTATCTATTCACAGTGAATCCCTACGGTGACTTTGGCTACTTATCCCAGCACACTTTTTAAAAGAATGTAAACTTTCTGCCACTTTCTCTCTCAATAAATTATCTCCTGTTGTGTCTGTCATCTTTTGCCTTAACCAGTGGCCTTTTCATCCTTTTGGATTCCCCATGCGTCGCTTCTGAAACTTGCTTTGTAGAATATGCACAATTGACAAGCTTCCCATGGCAAGTGAAAGTAACAGAATGTGAACCAGAGGTTCCAGGCAGCTGAGGAGAGTTGGGTCAGAAGCTGGAAATCTGTTAAGAGAGCAAGGAAACATAAAGATAAACAATGAGAGCATCAGTGACACAAGAAAGGGACATTTTATCTAATCCTTTTACAACCTACCTTTTGTTCATTTACTGCCCATGTGTGCTCTGTATCCCAAGGAGGTGTTGCTGTCTTTAAACTGAAAATGATAACATACCTTGTGTGATTTCTTTTGTACAGTACTTAGCGTAGTGTCATGTGAAATGAACCTAATAATATGAAAATAATCAGAAAACAAAAGCTTGATACAGTGAAAGGGACTGGGGAAAACAATATCAAAAAAGTATTGTAGAAATTACCACAAGGTAGCAAAATGAAGGAGAAATAGAAAATCAAGTTTATATGAAAGGCATCTTAAAAGTTAAGTGGCTGAAAGAGATTGAAGATGGCACAGAAGGTAAAGGCTGTATACACTCCTCTACTGACCACACCAAAATGACGACAAAACTACAGAGCAACCAGCACACAGAGTCACCGAACAGTTGTGGGGCTGAACAGAAGCCCCACAACTAGGTCACCTCAAATTACTGATCACCTCAAAACGGTAGGTGGGGCAGAGACATGAAACAACCGGGTCCCACAGCTGCGTGTGGCAGTCGAGAGTCGGGGGGCTATCTTAGCTGCAGAGTCCCCTCCCCTACCTGAGAAGCGAGAGATCCTGGCCACACACTAGGCTCCCCAGCTCAGGGTTCCAGTGCTGGGAGAAGAAGTCCCCACAACCTCTGGCTGTGAAAACCAGCGGAGGTTGCCACTGAATGAGAAGGAGGGCTGTGGGAAGCAGAGACCTTCCTCTTAAAGGGCCCACACCTGGACTTACTCGCTGATGGACTCACTGGCTCTGAGCTCCAGCGCTGGAGCAGCTGCTCAAGGGCACCGGGGACATATGGGAAGGCACTGAGCTGTTGGGCTACAGGGTGAAGCCCAGAAGGGTGGCTGACTCCCAGATAGAGGTGCAGGCAGAAGCTGTATTTCCTTTGTTGAGGTCTTTCTCGTTCCAGCCTGCAGACCCAGGTGCCTCCCAGCCTGCAGACACAAGAATAACACAGGTGACCCTGCCCAGAGGATTCCCTGAGACTCCGCCTCTTCCAACTTGTGGGCCCACCCAAGCCACTTCCAGTGATTTGTTCCATAAAAACGGTTGTCTTGGCTCCTGCCACGAGCTTTCATAAAATCTCTCAAAGGCTCACACAACCCAAAACAGCAGCATCTGGCTTTGGCAGGCCCTGTACCTTTTGCTGAGTAGCCCCAGGCAACCAGCCTCAGCTTTGGACTTGACTCCTTGAGGAACCTATAAGTCCAGCTTGGGTGGCAGGCATATGTGGATTACTTGGTGGCTCTTACCAGTTGGTTCCAGAGATGCATAGGCTGTGGCTGAACTTGGCCTGCAGCTGGACCCCTCTCAGGTCTGTGTCAAGGGGCCCCACAGCACACCTACTACATAGTCATTCTACTAAGACTGGGAGACTTAGGAAAACCCTTACCTAATACATAGAAACAGACACAGGGAGGCAAGCAAAATGAGGAGACAATGAAATATGTCCCACTTAAAAGAACAGAACAAAGCTCTAGAAAAAGAATTCACCAAAATAGAGACAAGCAATATCCTAGATGCAGAGTTCAAACACTGGTTATAAGGATGCTCAAACAATTTAGGGGAAGAGTAGATGAACTCGGCAAGAACTTTAACAAAGAGATAAAAATCATAAAAGCGGAGATGGAAATTGTAAAAGAGAACCAATCAGAAATGAAGAATACAATATCTGAGATGAAGAGTATATTAGAAGAAAAAAACAGAGTGGAGGAAGCAGAGGATCAAATCACCAATACAGAGAATGGGGTAGCAAAGGACACCCAATCAGAATGGCAACAAGAAAGAATCTGAAATAATGAAGATTATGGGACAACATCAAACATAACACTCGCATCATAGAAGACCCAGAAGAAGAAGAAGAAGAAGAAGAGCAAGAAGTTGAGAACCTATTTGAAGAAATAATAATGGAAAACTTCCCTAACCTGATGAAGGAAACAGACATACAACCCCAGGAAACTTAGAGAGTCCCAAACAAGATGAACCCAAAGAGGCCCACACCAAGACACAACATAATTAAAATGCCAAAGGTTAAAGACAAAGAGAGAATCACAAAGGCAGCAAGAGAAAAGCAGTTAGTTACCTACAAGGGAGTTCCCATAAGACCGGCGGCTGATTTCTCAAGAGAAACTCTGCAGGACAGAAAGGCTTGGCACAAAATATTCAAAGTGATGAAAACCCAGGATCTACAACCAAGATTACTTTATCCAGCAAAACTATCATTTAGAGTCAAAGGCTAGATAAAGAGTTTTCCAGACAAGAAAAAGCCAAAGAAGTTCATCATCACCAAGCCATCATTACAGAAAATGTTGGAGGGACTTCTTTAAGAAGAAAAAATATGTGTTAAAAATATGAATAAGGAATGGCAATAACTACATATCTATTAAAAAGTACTTCAAATAATAAAGAATTGAGTGCTGCAGTCAATAGAGAGGGTAGCTGAATGGATAAGAAAACAAGACCTTAACATATGCTGCCCACAAGAGACTCGCTTCAGATTAAAAGATACCCACAGACTAAAAGTAAGGGGATGGGAAAAGATATTGCATGAGGGACCTAGAAGATAGTGTACTGAGTGGAGTAAATCAGGTAGAGGAACACAAATGCCATATGATTGCATGTATATGTGGAATCTAAAGAACAAAATAAACAAACTCAAAATACAGAGATTATTTTGAGGGTTACCAGATCAGAGAGGGGTAGAGGAGATTGGTGAAAAGGGGAGAAGGGATTAAGAAGTACAAACTGGTAGTTATAAATAGTCATGGAGATAGAAATTATAGCATAAGGAATATGGCCAATAAAATTGTAATAACTATGTATGGTGTTAGAGGAGCACTAGATTTCCTGGGGTGATCACTTTGTGAGTTATACAGATGTCTAATCAATATGTTGTACATCTGAAACTAATACAGTATTGTATGCCAGTTATAACTGAAAAATAAAAAATTATTTATTAAAAAAATTAGGTGGTTAGCTAGATTACATAGTGATAGCAAGCATCTTGGCACTTTAAAAATTATAATCTGTGTTTTACCACAGATCTTTATGATTATGAAAATATATGTACAGAGAGTAGTGCTTTCTGTGAATGTGTTGATAGTACACAATACATTTATTTCACAAACATTTATGACCAACTATTTGTAGACTGCTCTAAAGAAGCAGAGAGAGGACAGAAATAAAAGGCTGTTCTCTGTGGAAGAGCTGAGATTTACTCAGTGAAATCAAGCATTCATGAAAAGGTAAGTTGAGAGATGCTGTGGTAGACCAGAGTGGTCAGGGAAGGCTGTCTGGAGACTGTGAGGAGAGGAAGAACCAATGACTTAGAGGTGCAGAGTGAGTGCTGATCATTTTGGTTACTGTAGATAGACCTATACTGCCCAATACAGCACTAGCTCCACAACAATACAACCACTAGCAGATTGAACACTAGAATGTGGCTCGTTCTAAGATATGCGTAAGTGTAAAATACTTACCAGATTTCAAAGACTTGGTATGAAAATAAGAATGTAAAATAGCTCATTGATATTTTTGTATTGATTACACATTGAAATCATAATAGTTTAGATGTACTAGGTTTAAGAAAATTAAATTCACCTTCTTAAAACTGATGCACAGCTTTAGGAAGATAAATCCAACTATACTGGGCAAGATAAAGTAGGGGAGAAAGAAATTAGAGGGAAGAAAACCATTAGGAAACTTCTAAAATAGTGAAATGGAAAGGACCTAGGTTAGGGTGGAGACTGGGGTTATAAAAAAGAAAGGGGATACAGGAGACATCATGAAGGAAGAACCAATAAAATGATGATTACTAGCCAGGAAAAAGGGAGAGAAAAGAGTCATGGGTAAACCTGGGAAT
This sequence comes from Rousettus aegyptiacus, assembly GCF_014176215.1. Lineage (NCBI taxonomy): Eukaryota > Metazoa > Chordata > Mammalia > Chiroptera > Pteropodidae > Rousettus > Rousettus aegyptiacus. The sequence continues at coordinate 93,097,386 of NW_023416295.1, read as the reverse complement.
CTGGGAAACAATTGTTCCATTTAAGGAATTAGAAAGTCGATAAAAGTATGTGAGTTAAAGAGAAAAAGGCTGAGCTAGCTTTTTAATCTTCCTTTTAATATGTTGAGTTTAAGATGATGAGAAGCATCCAATTGGTATTTTGGGAAATGACACTGGAGCTCAGGAAAGAAGCTAGGCTCAAGATGTATATGGAGAAAGGAAGGTCTTTAACACTGCATAAATGAGTTCCATGAGTGAGAAAGCAGAAAAGCAGAGGATGGAATGAAGGAAAATAAGTAAATCCACACCAGACATTTAAAGGAGTTCTGGACCCCAGGCATATAAAGGGGGTCAAAAGGTAAATAAATAAATAAATAAATAAATAAATAAATAAATAAATAAAACTTGGGAAAAAAGATAAAACACTCTTGACAAACTAAATATAATTGTTTAAAATAATTTCTCTTTTTATTTGAGATAACCTTCATTTTATTTTTGTGTTCTGGCAGAAATCCAAAACATTGAATGCCCAGAAAACAGAAGTTGAAGAAAAGCAATCCTTTGGAATCAGCTGGATTTTTAAAAATTAAGCTGGCTGGCAGCACTTAGGAATGTCACATAGGTTAAACAGTATTAGAAAGTAAAGTAGAAGAACAGAGTTTGAAAAGGGCTTGAATCTGGTTCTTTTCATAAGTATATTAGCTTCATTCATTACTTCTATATTCAGCACCTAGTACAATGCCTATTTTTTCTTAACGATTGGATCAACTAAAAGTAGTGTGTACATATTTTTCTGATTGATTGAGGGAATCTAAAGTATCTTTTCCACCACTAAAACTTTAGCTATTATTGGTTTAAAAAAAGAAAAGAAAAAAAAGAGGGAAAATCCTCCCTGTAATATAAAGAGAAAGTCCTTTGCCTCCCCCTCCACCAATAATAGAATTCTAAATTTCTTATGGTTTTATGCCATCACTTACATCATATAATCAAATTAATCATTTAATTGCTGCATATTGCAAAAGCTCCCCCACCCTACCCCAAGTCTAATCTGATTGAGGAGAAAAGACAACCCTAATTACAGTAAAAGATTTAAATAGCACTTCCAAATAAATAATGGAAGATAACCCATGGAAGTGCTTGATAAGTGAATCATACAAACTGTAATTTCTTGTGTAAGAGAACCTGAAGAGACACCCTCAAGGTAGGGTGTTTCAGGAAAGCTTTCCGAAAGAAGTGAGTTTTGAGTGGGTCATGATCTGAAAGGCTGACTTGTCTTTCCAGGCAATTGAAAGGCCATGATCAAAAGGGTGGAGGCAAGGAGATCCAGGCCTGTGGGTGAACCAGTTCCGTAGAAGGAAAGGAGTCATTGGTCGGGTGCGGTGGGGGTGGAAATAGCAGGTAAGGCTGAAAAGGCAGGTCTTGAATAAGGATCTACCAAAATTGGGACTGTCTCTCTTGCTCTTAGGAGAGTCATTAAATTGTGAGCAGGTGAATGAGATAACTGAATTTAAAATTTAAGAACATTAATCTGACTCTATTTTAAAGGCAAAAGCCATTGAACTCAGGGACCACTTAGTTCAAGCCCTTCCTTTTACAGATGAGGTAACAAAGAGAGAGAAAGAGCTTTTTCTAAGAGAACCCAAACTTCCTGACTACTAATCAAATTCGTTTTCTACAACTTCTAAAATTTTAAATTAGCCCAGCTCATAGCCCTTTTTGGGAATAGGTATCTTATGGAATGCAGCTCCCTGATGAGAAAGGAAGGTTTTGTGTGAGTGTGTCAAGAATTTGTGAGGTCCCTGGACTTCAGTTATATACAGGCAACTAACTAACGTGAGAAAACAATGGTTATATTCAACTCTAGCTCCAAATCGATTCTGGGACTGAAACAAGGTCAGGCTGGTAGGCAAAGGGAGAGAAAGGACAGTTTAACTAGAGGAGAAGCAGCATAATCCAATAGACAGAAAACTGGATGAATAATTAGATTTGGACTGTAGTCCTAGTTAGTAATGGCTATGGAAGAAGTCATACTTTTATGTGTCTCATCTCTTCCAAGGTTCAAATTAAACAGGTTATCAATGTTTTTAGTTGATCATTTGGAACTCACAATGTATTATCCAAAGAAACAGTATTATAAAAAGGTTAGTTTCTCAGATTATTCTCCAAAAACCTATATAAATCCCATCATAGCTGAAATTACTGCTTATCTTACAAAGAGAAATACATCTGGCCCTTGAATAACAGGAGAGTTAGGGGCTCCAACCCCTATAACCCTCTGACAGTCTAAAATCTTCTCCAAAATTTAACAATTGATAGCCTACTGTTTACCGAAGCCTTACCAATGACATTAACAATCAACACATATATTCTAGGTCATATGTATTATATATATATTCCTATAATAAAGTAAGCTAAAGAAAATGTTATTAAGAAAATCATGAGAAAGAGAACATTTATCGTACTGTATTTATTTAAAAAAATCAACATATAAGAGGGCCTGCACAGTTCAAACCCCTGTTGTTCAAGGGTCAATCGTATAAACATTTTTTGTAATATTAATTAATAAGCAAAACAGATTAGTCAAACGAATTATTGCGTTTTTTAAATAGAAACCATTTAATTAGAAGAGAATATGGAACTGCAGGTTGTAAATATGAAAGAGAATTACTTCTTGGCACTTTCAAGTTCATCCAAAGTTAATGGCAGTAGCTCACAAACAGAAAAATGGGAGGAGAGAGAAAGGGAAGAAAGTAAGAGTTGTGTATGTTTTTAAGGAAGATGATACAACTAATGTTTAGAGGGTGAAAGAATTGGCCAGGCTGGAAAAAGCAAGGAGACACCACTTGGAATGAAAGAGAGAAAGGAAGAGAGATAAGTGTCCATCATCTAGGGACAAGGGTCAGTCTGAATCTAGATTTCAGGAGATTAAGCCAGAAGTGCATCCAGAAAGTAGATCTGAGGCAGTTAAGTCCCAGGGGAGAGGTGGAATAAATGTTTGAAGTAGGGTCAAAGATTCAGGGTATCAATTATATTAAAGGCAGAGAGGCAGGGGTCCAAATGTGAGGCTCTAGTTGGAGCCCAAACTCAGGGAACATGGAGGCCACACTTTCAGCCAGACCCAAGACACATAAAACTCATTAGCTCTTGGGACCAGGATTGGTTACAGATGGTAGGTAAAATCTGGGGTGAGTGGAGAGCACAGTGAGGAGAAGAACCAAGCAAAAAAACTATAGAGACTGAACTACAGACTGAACCTACAGAGACAAGTAGGTCTGAAGCTGATATACCAATACATATGAACACCGAGAAGGGACTCTTGGAGGAAAAGTAGCTCAGAAGACAAAGGGCTGAGTAAGAGACAGGGAGACAAGTCTCTGACCACAACCAGGGGGCACCTCCAGTTCCAGGACAGCTCTGTTGACTTACAGGATTGGGGAGTGGTGTGGAGGAGGGAAAGGGACAATAGAGTAGCCTTCGAATGAGGTTGGGGGGTGGGGAGATTGTAACTGGCATTCAAACATATTGAGTAACCAAAACTTCTCATTCTTCTGCCTTGGTATGGTTTAACGTTCTAGGCACTGTTATTACTAAGCTGGCCAGTAATAGACAATTGAGAGGCCAGGTAAAAAAGGTTAAACAATGATAAAAGATAAAGACAAGAAAGAGAAGACAGATGGAGAACCAGGATAAAGAAGGTAGGGAAAGAACAGTCAGGATATAATGCATTATTGACAAATGTGAAGGAAAGCAGTAACCCTTTAATAAAAGAGAGGAAAGTGTGGAAAGTCAAACTGATCTGAGAGGAAATGAAGAAAGACAGGAGGGAAAGTTCAGAAAACATCTAATTCAGGTTATGTGATTAATTCCACAGTGGCTTGTCACCCTTTTTACATCTCATCTATTAATAGAGTATCTACAGAATAGCTGTGCTTTACAGACATACCAAAATGTAGCCTTTGCTCTTTAGATGTATGTTCACTTTTGTCAAAGATTAAAGTATATGATAGAATTTGAGGATGAATTGTAAATCATTAAACAGTTCTATGCTGGGGTGGGGGGTGGGAATGGGGGTGAGGGGGAAGAGAAAAGTTAGATTAAGAATTTTGAGATTCACTAATTCATAAAAGATACACCTACATATACATTTTTTTTTTAAAAAAAGTTGGATTTAAAAAAATGCTGCCTTATAAAAGAGACAAAGGTTATTAAAACCAGAATAAAGTGAGGATAAGGTGGGGGAGAAGTACTCAGACTGCTCACTCCCCAAATCTATCACATAAATTCGTTCATCACGTTTGCCATTCTCTCCCGCTTTCACACTGCTCAAAGGTAGAAGAGGAGCTTTGATTTAACCACTGCGCACTTTGTGACTGTACCTGTCAATGAATAAGTACTTGATAAATTTTGGGAAAGCATCAGGGGCAGTGTTTCCTGTCTGAAAGGCGGACTACACAATCCAGCTAAGGCCCCGAGACTTGAGAAGAATGTAGTGCTAAATATGTAATTGTAGTGACCAATACAAATATCTGGGCATTCAATGTAATTTTTCCAAACTTCTAGTCCGTTTTGGAGGTGATATTTTTTTCCTTGAAGCTTAGCAGAATTTTACAGAATTCATAATTTCTAAAGCACACGCCTGAATACCCTTCTCCTAGAGCATTCTTTTTGCCTAGGCGTGCAGATCTCCACCCCCACCAGAACACGCTCCTCGTTCCTCAGACTAGCTCCCTTTTCCCATCCCCCAGCTTTCTAACTACATTGTGCGCACTCTTCCAGGCCGCTTTTCTGCAGCCAGGGCAGTTGCAGGGCTCCTAGCCTGTCTTCTCGAGCGCGGTCACACGTGTCCATTCCCGGGGGTGGGGTGGGGGAAATCGCTCCTCCCGCCCCGCTGCTGATTGGTGCCTTTCTTACCCCACCCTTCCCGCCGCCCTCCAGCCTCCATCCTACTTGGTTCCAGCTTAACCAGCCCCACCACCTTTCCTCGGAGAAAAGAGCCACTTTAGAGCTCCTTAGAGCTTCTTGGGTGGAATAAAAGTGTTAAAGAACAGGTGGAAACCACTTAACATTTTTGGGCCTCAGATTTCTGGGGTGCACAGCCCACTGGTTCCCCTGTACTCCCATCAGCACCAATAATAACTGAACTCCCACACGTGCGTCTTTCTGGATCTAGCCCCTACGGAAAGCACCACCCAGCGGGCCCTTTAAAAGGACGCGACCACTAAGGCCAAGTAGGGGGCGGAAGAGGCCCTTATTATCCTCACCCATCAGAGTCATTAAACTTCTCAGTCCGGAACACTTGGAAAGTGGAGTAGGTCTCAGAATAGTTCATGGGGTGTACCTTTCTTCCTTCAAGCCACACTCCTCTCCTTTCTCGGGGCGCTCAGGTCCCTCTCCCCTCCCCCTCTCTTCCCGTGCAGCTGTCCGGGCCGGGGGTGGGGGCGGGGGTTGTTGTTGTGGTAGAGACAGCCCCGCCCCCTCCTCGTGGCGGCCCCTCCCCCAGGCCCTCGCTCGGCCTCCTCCCCGCCCCCAGCCCCATCTGTTTCCCCCGGCGGTGAGATGATTACATTGTACGGGACTGGGGGCGGCCGCAGCCGCAGCCGCGGGATGGGGCGAGCGCGCGGAACCCGCGGGCAGCGGGAGCAGCAGCCGCCTCACTGACTCGGGCCGCGAGCCGCCGCCCCCCGCGCGCTCGCCCGCTCTCAGCTCATGCACACGCCGAGCGGCGGCAGCAGCGGGAGGAGCAGCCGCCGCCGCCCCCGCCCGAGGAGCTGAGGCGCTACGCCGCGGCGGGAGTCGGGGCGGGCGGGCAGCGTGGGGCCGCGAGGCGCGCGTCGAGCTCGGGGCCGCCGCCGCCGCCGCCGCGGCCAGGAGATGTGCCCGGAGGAGGGCGGCGCGGCCGGGCTGGGCGAGCTCCGCTCCTGGTGGGAAGTCCCGGCCATCGCGCACTTCTGCTCGCTCTTTCGCACCGCGTTCCGCCTGCCCGACTTTGAGATCGAGGTGAGTGGCAGCGCGGAGCGCCCCTTTTCCCGTGCTCCTCGGCACGTCCTGGAACTTCGCGCGGAGGGGAGCGGGCGCCGCCGCCCGGAGAGGGGCTCGGTGGGGGCACGAGGCGCAGACCGGCCGGAGGGCGGGTGGGCGGGGGCCGCCGAGTGCGGGCGTCCGGGCTCGGGACGTTGGCGGGCGGCCGCCGCGCGCACCGCGCCTGCTCGGGCGAGGCGGAACGGGCGGCGGGAGGGCGGAGGGAGCGCGCTTTGTGGGAGTGGGACTGCCGCTCTCCCGGGACTTCTCGCGCTCCCTCCCGGGGCGGCGGCGAGCCAGCTGCTCATGCGGGACCGGGTGCTGGACGGGGACCGCTGTGCGGGGTGCGGCTCGCCCCCACGTTGGCGGGCACTTTGGGCCAACTCGAGGCTGTGGGGACCGGGGACGGGCTCGGGACTCCGAGGCTGCGGAGGAAAAGTTTAGGAAGGACTCCGTTATTCTTTAATAGCGCTTTCCCCCTCCGAACAGACAGCCCTCTTTATGCGGGAACCTCGGGAGCTCCTTTGAGTCGATTTCGCCACCATTATCCCTCCGGGCGAGCGGGGAGTAGAGGATGGCTTTCTGGCCAGGCCGAAGGTGCTTTCACACCCGAGGCTTTGTGATAACCGGACTCAAATCAAGGATCCTAGCATCAGGGATGGTGGCGGGAGTGTAAAGAACGGAACGTACACGGTAGCCAAAACGGGTAGCTAGCCCACCAGCATCCTTTCTTTTATTTTTGGAAGGGGGTGTGATATATTTGATTGGTTAGCAGGTTGAATTGCTTGCTTGCCTATGGCAATATGCGTAGCGACTTAGCACCTTTTGACTTTGGACAAAGGTAAATGGAAACTGTTCATCGGTTTTTCTTTTCAGTCCTGCCGTTGAGTTCGCAGATGGAGTAATCAAAATAAGAATCACTCTTTTGGAGAAGGAAATCGTTGTAGTTGCCTCCCCACCCCCACCTATCTTTCTGCCATTTTCGGATTTTTAATTCGTGTATTCTTAAGATTTTTTCCTCGCCTTTATTTTTAGACTTAGTGTGGTTTGCGGAAATACTTATTTCTCATATGAATGAAATGTGGGAACCTGCTCTTGCTGCAGAGTTAATGAAATCGGGAAAATAAAAAGATCAAAAGGCGTAGGGTGGGAGAATGAAGAGGAATTGTAGGTTGATAAACTAGGACCACTCACTCGCTTTTGCGATTCTTAGTTCCTTAAGCTGATTAAAACAATGTGATTAAATCATAGGCTGCGTCTGTTTTTAGGAAGATGTAGTAACTGGGGCATTTAGGTAGTGCCATAGTGTTTGTTTTCAAAGTTTTACTGTGATTAACAATTATGCTTTTTACTAAAAATTTTAGTGGGACAACTATTTATATTGACTGAAGAAGAGAAACAGGGCCACAGAAATAAGAGATTCGGAGATGCTAAAATTCAAGAGAGTTTAACAATTATTCTTGTAATTCTGTGTTTTCTTTTAGTTGGTATAAAATCGTAAATAGTTTATATGTTGGTGCTCAAAATGGTGGCTGTTGTGGGAGGTGTCAACCTGCGACAGTGCCATCTTGGGTGCTGGTAAACTTGCCCCCGAGCCTATTTTCTTTCTTGCAAGATAATCAAACTGAAGTGATCTGAACAGGTTTAGAGTTCAAGAACTCATTCCAAAAATACTGTGGAAAACTCATTTTTCAAAATCTGTATAACCCCATTTTGTTGATGGAAAATTAGAGATAACTTTGTCTTAAATTGTTAAAGATATCTAGAGTAATTTGTAAAGAACTTGTCTTATGTTCTAAGAAACTTGTGGTTTTTAAGTGTTAGCTCTTGTCCTAAATGAAATGTAAGCTGATTGAAGAGAGCAAAGGAAAAATTACACAGGTGAAGAATTCAGGACTGTTTGAAGTGAATGTTTATTGGAAGTGACACTTTTTTTGTTAAAATGTATGCTATTTGTTAAAATGTATGTACTATGCAATAGGAATGAATATTTTGAATCTAGTTCGATAATTGTCCATACCCATTTTAATTTGGAGATGTTCAGTAGATAGATAAAAAATGATAATCTTTTTTACTCGAATTTCTTGTGTGTGATCCTCATTTCTCATGTAAGGTGTGTTTTGAAATGGTTAGTGTAAATTTTAACTTAAAATTTTTAGTAGGTATCAGAAATTAAAAATTTTAAATTTGTATTTAGGCTTCTGACAGATTTGACTCAGTGACAGTGCAGAACTCATTGAAAACATCAGTTTTTATTCTTTAAGTATAGATAAATTTATTTTGCTCTGGTGACTTTTTAATCTAATAGTTGTCCTGACAGTTTGAGAAACAATCCCTTGGTTAAAGTTTATGATGCAACGGAAGACCCTTAAAAAACAAACAAAACAGAAGAAACGATTCTAATGGGTCATTGTACCTCCTCTTAGGCCAACTGGAAAGGCCCTACAATTACAATCTTAATTTACAGCAACCTTGGGGGAAGGTAGGTGGAGTTAAAGGGGTCAAATATGTGGTGACAGAAAACTAACTATGGGAGGTGAACACACAGTGTAAATCTATATATGTCTTAGTGTTAAAATGTACAGCTGAAACGATTTCGTTAATGTCACCATAAGAAAATTAATAAAAAAATTTACAGCAACCATAAAAGATAGAAATGACGAATAATGCCAGGCGGTAGAAGTTGGATATCAGCTTTTTTAGGAAGCCAGTTTTTACCTGTGGGGAAGATCTTATTTAACCCTTGACCACCAAACTGAACCTATGAATTTATAGAAAATTTAGGAAGTAGAATCCTCAAGGACTTGGCTTCTATTTATCTAAAGTGAAGCAATTCTCTTGCATAGGTGAAGGACTGGGAGGATTTATGCTGCAATTCTGCAAGAGGTCAAGGCCTCCCACTTAGAGAACTGGTCTCCAAAACATGAATATTTTTTATTTTTGCATATAAAAAAACTTCGTGTTCTTGTTAATCAGTCTTGAATGTACAGGATTTCTTTAGAAGAGTCAATATACTTGATTCTTGTTTTGGGGACATGTTTAAGGACTTGTATGTTGCTGCCCACTCTCCAAATTGGAGTTCAGTAATCATCAGACCAAGACTCTGTGACTGTATAGATAATGCTTCAAGTTGTTCAAAAATATCTGGTTTAAAAAATAATACATAACCATTATATAAAACTTAAAAATTATAGCAAAATATAGATGATAGAATTAAAGTCACCCATAATTCCACCATTCAGAGATAAAAGATGTTGTTACCTGTTGTAAACATTGTATCCCATCGCTCAGGGATAAAAAGCTATTGTTAACAAATTTAGTCCCAAATATTCTTACAATGTATTCGTGCCAAAGATTGGGTGGTGTTTTTATTTTTCAGGGAGGTGGAAGTATAGCTGGACACCAGTGGATTAATGACACCGTATTCAGTATTTGGTAGTGTTAAGCACCTATTACTCAGTACTTAACGTGGAACTGGGAGATTACTATAGAACTCATGACTTCTTTTGTCTCAGAAGATTATCTGTTAATATTTCAGAACCAGTTCTTTTAGGGTAAAGTATTTTATAATTGTTTAACATTCTAGTGGGTTTAGGCTAGTTAAGTTTTGTGTTTCCTGATTTGAGAAGTGAAGAAAGGTGAATTGATCTCCCCAAAGATTTAGTACTGATTGTTTTTCCTTGTCAGATGCTCTTTATAGTCGATATAGTGTCTTTTTTAGTATACGTGCTGCTGAAACAATCACTCAGTATAATGTTTCATTTGACCAAAGTAAGGTAAGGGAGAATAGAATAATTTTTAATAATCTAGTCTGGAGTTCATCATGATACGTGTGGCGTTGAGGGTAGAAAAGCTATCAAACGTTTCTCTAGAGGCGAGACCTTAGTTTCTGTAGGTGGCTATTTGAAAATGGTCATGTAGAGTTATCTGAATGGTTTGTTTAGTATAGCATCATGATAAAAATAATGTAATTGTCCTGTTTGCTTTTTTCCCTGAGCTTCCTGCCTTTGAGTACTGAATCCTTGGCCTTCTTTGTATTGCCTTACTGGTTGTGGTTCTATGTGATTGAAGTCCTCACCTAATCAACATGATGATCTGGGAGTAGCATCAGTTCTACTCTCGGTATTTTTTTTGGTTCCAGGCTCTTAAAAGCACCAAGACATGAATTATTAAGCATGAAAAAAAGTAATAAAAATGCTGAGGGTAAGTTATTAGTGTAGCCATCATATCAGTGATTCCTAAGCTTTGGTCAAATGGATGAGTTATAGGAAGTTTTGTGTTGGAGTACCTACATTTTGCTGGAGGAGAGGGCCTTTTGCTTTCATCAAATTCTGACAGAAGTCCTCAACTATACAAAGGTTAGAGGCCCTGAACTAGATGAAAGAATAAGTAGGCCCTGATTAGGGGAACCAGAAGCCTAGTTTCATGACCCAAGATGCATTGGACCAGGAGTAAGGAAACTTGAACTCCTAGAGTAATTGTTTAACTAGATCTTGTGATCCTGGGACATGTCAAAATTACCTAGTGATAAATGACATTCGTATAGCACCTTGTATATATTTCCAAATGTTATCTCATTTTCTCTTTAGCCATACTGAACCATCACCTTGAGGTAAAAGTTATCTTCATTTTACAGACGAGGAGATTGGCAGTTTAGAGAGGCAAGTTGCTTGCACACGGATTTTCACCTGGATCTGAGATTCTGTGATACCAAGTTTAAGCTGTTGCTGTTACCGCATACTGTTTCTACTTCAGTTTTCATTATCTGTAAAATGAAGGCCTAGACCTAATGGTTGAGATTCCACAGTGCAAATCTAGAGTTCTTTGGTTCTTAATAATGTGAGGTACATAAGATAATTTTAAAACTTCTGCTGAATGAAAGACAAGTTCATGATTTCATTTGTTTCTTTCAGCAAGTATTTATTGAGCATCTACTGTGTGCCAGGGGCAATATACTAGGCACTGGAGGTACAGATGTGAACATAGCACAAAAATACTTGGCATATTTTTAGTAGAAGGAGACAGTAAACATATTGGTAATTATGGTATGTCAGAGAGTGACAAATAAGGTAGGATGGAGGGTGGGGCACATGGAGGGCCAAGTTGAAGAGGGTGCGTTGTTGCAGTTTAAAAGAGGGTGATTAGCTATTGCCTTACTGAGAAGATGGTATTTGAACAGGCTTAGAGATAAGTGTTTTAAAAATTAGCAGTTTGGCACTCAACTCTATTTAATCTAAGATACCAGATGATAAATGTCTTCTAATGATTCAGGATCCATTCTTTTCTCTGAGGAGAAAAGCCCAAGAACAGAATGAATTATAGAGGGGCAAATCTTTATGCAGTTTGAAATTCTGAAAGGGGAGGTTGTTCTGTCAGAGTGTAACTCTCCAAAATACTAGATCCCTTTCTGTTTATATCAACATGTTGAAATGGATGTCTTTTTTAAACGTGAAGTTTCAGAGGGGTATTTGGAAGCTTCTTCAGTTGTATAAAGGGCAGTACCCTCTCATCTCTGAAGGACAGCCTGTGTTAGCATCTGGCTTGCTTTATGATGGAAGTTCAGTTTGGTCTTGCTTAATTTTCTGGAACACAGGATAGCCTGAAATATACCTTGGCAGCATTATGCACAACCAACCGTTTGCTCTTTGATCAGGAGAGGCGCAGTGCTGGATTCTTGTGGTGTGTTAGGGGTAAGAATGAAGAGCACTGGCAGAATGCTCGAAAACACCAAGGGCAAAGTCTTACATAAAAATTCACTAAGTGAGGGGCACATAACTATGTGGCTTCTAACTGTATGGTCTTAGATCTAGTTCATGTGATTGATCCCTCTTCCAAAGGGATCATAAGAGTCAGAGACCTGGATTGTGGGCCTACCTGTCATTAACTTAATCTTAGACAGATCGCTTTTGGTTTCAGATGCGCCATTTATAAAATGGAAATTTTAGACTAGATGTTTCCTAGGTTTTTCCTGGGACTAAAATTCTGTAGTTCCAGGAATGTTTCTCAGCATGCATAGCGCTTTTAACTGATTGAGAAAATCACTGACCGCACTGGTTAGGATGAAGGTTATGAGCTACATTAGGATCTTTGTGTCTTACAAATTAATTTTGTACCAAACGAAAGTTGGAAATCCATATTTGATGTTTGTGGTTTATATGAATTTGTCTTTTTGTGGAAATATTGTCTCTAGATATGCTATTTTGAAAATAACTTTTAAGGCTTGAAGATTGACATTTTCACGATCTCCAAGGTCTTGAGCTAAAGATTTTGAGATTATGCAGAATTCTGGAGGATGAAGGTCTTGAATTATGTTCCCTTACTTTTGTTCCTTGTTTTTAACACGATTTACACTTAGAACTTTGAATGAAATCCGATTGCAGCTTCCGGCAGTGGCTTACCTTTAATTCAATACTGCACCCTCTTCAGGAACTGTGTTGGTTGCCCTTCCCCTGTGTTTTCATATTTCATTGGATGCTGTTCCTTTGGTGCTTTTATTGTATCTTTACATTATTCTCTAACAAATATTAATCGATATCGAAAAATTTGGGAAAGTCGTTTTTTCAGTGGTTCTTATGATTGAGGAAGGAGTTGTTAGATGGTAATACTGAGCTCAGGATTCTGTGGGTTTCTTTAGTCCTCAGGTTTCTCAGCCTCAGCACTTATTTTGGGCCAGGTAAGTCTTTGTTGTGGGAAGTTCTCATATGCATTTTAAGATGTTTAGTAGGATCCCTGGCCTCTAATCTCTAGGTGCTAGTAACAACCCCAGTCATGACAAATAAAAATGTCTCCAGATATTGTCAACTATCTCTTGGGGGGCCAGAATTTCCCTGCTTCGATAATTGTTCTTTTAAGATATAAAAGGAGAACTTAAGAATTGGTCATTGTGTAGAAGGTACACTGTGAGGTAGATGAGTTTTCCCTTCTGAGAGCGAATTTTCCCCTAAATACAAACCTTTAATATTTTTGTTTACAGAAATATGCATGTCATTAGCAATTGCACGTGTCAGAAATCTGGGAAACAGATGAAATTTTTTCTTTCCTGTGGAGTCATTTAAGGGAAAACAGTGGTTTGGGGGCAATGGAGAGGGAGTTGTGAAGCCGACTCGGGTCCTATAAAGAAAGTCCTAGCTCAGCCGGGCTTCCTGGAGCTGTTGTGGAAGAAGGGGTGTTGCAATGCAGCCTCAGGCTGGCTGCTGCCATTGCCTGTCACAAATCTCTTGAGCATTGCGCAGTGATGAACTGTGGAGAGGGGTTAGTCATGACCAGGTCAAAAGTTCAGTGGGACCTAAGCAAGAGGGGTGTGTGTATGTGTCTGTCCCTGTCCTTGCATGTGCTTTTGGGACATACGCATATATCAAGTTATGTAAAGGTTATTTCATCAGAATTTTCAATTTAGAACACACCAGCCACAGAACCTTTTTTGATGTCGCTCTAAATATTTTTCAGAATTTCTCCCATTGGATTTTCCTTAGTCAAGTATGACAGACTATTTTATGGATTCCAATAGATTTTTCATTTTTGTTTTGAGAAAAAAATTGTATTGTGATGATGACTTAAGTAGTAATAATGCATTATGAAGGGCTTTGAATCTTTATTCTAAGATATTGTATAACTTTAAGGAGATGTAACCATTTATCTGTGGCTTCTGAAGGTGTCTTACAGAAAGCGTTCATCTCAAAGTAGATCTTTTCCATCTCGGGGTATCTAGTCCTCACAGGGATCCAGTGCCTCATTTTTTGTTCTTTATCTTTTTTTAGCTGGAAAGTAAGGCCTGGCTACACTTATTTTTCTGTCCTGCTGGGGTATATATCCCCAAATTTATATAAACAAGTTGGTGTGAAATCGGTCACTTCTGCAGCCAAAGTAGTTTTTCCTCTTGGAGGGCAAATGACCCCTCAGAATATTCTTTCATGTACTGTGTTTTGTACTTCATTATCCACACACCCATTTAAAATGTAGTGTGGTTTATGTAAAATACATGGAAAATAGTGTTTCATTCTCCTTTTTAAAGTCCCTGACCTTAGGTGACCTTTATAATAGGTATTTGGCTGGTTTGTGATGTCATGTTCTTGTAGGGTTCACACTGTAGTGGTCCGCTTTTTTGATTCTACAGCCCAGACTCTAGGAGTTCAATTGGGTCTACTTTTTCCCTAGAGTGGGTTTGCTATAGTAATTGTCTGACTTGGCAATATGTCACAGAGGCACGTGGCCACCTGAATTAAATGTGCGAATGGTTGTCACAACAGTGTGCTTCCTTCTGTGCCCCTCCCCCCACCCATAACCTCCAAAAATAAGTGAAAATAGACGGAAGTGATAGGGTCATGATTATAGTAACCACTTCATGTTTTTAATGTTTGTTTAACCTTTAAATCACCTCCCATTAATAATTCCTGAGACTAGAATAAGTTCTTAAAATCAAAAATGCTGTTGAGCAGTCTGGTTGATTCCAAGAGTGTTGTTTTTTTTCCCTCCTGTCCAGTCGCTTTTAATGAACACCCCTTCTTTGAGTGTTCATTGTTTCAGGAACAGTGGCATTAACTAAGGACAGTTGATTTGCTTGACAAAAATATGTTAAATTAACAGGTCTACTTTAGCATATCTTTTCTCTCCCCCATTCTCATCTTTTCTGTCTCCCTGAAAGGTGTTTGCACATTCTTTTAGGTGTGGGAGACAATTTTTATAATCGGTGTCCTGGAGTTCTTCGTTCAGGGGACACCTTTATGGGGATTTATTTCTTTATTTAAACTTGCTAGATTAGTTGGTTTTTTGTTTTTTTGTTTTTTTTCTTTTTCACAGTTGACATTCAGTATTAGTTTCAGGCATACAACATAGTGGTTAGACATTTATATAACTTAGGAAGTGATCCTCCTGGTAAGTCTAGTACCCTACCTGCACCACACATAGTTACCACAGTAGTACTCACCATATTCCCAATGCCATACTTTACATCCTCATGACTGTTTTGTAACTGCCAATCTGCCCTTCTTAATCCCGTCAGCTTTTTCACCCAGCCCCTGAGTCCCCCCACCCCCATCTGGCAACCACTAGTTCTCTTTATGAGTTTGTTTCTTCTGTACTTTAGATTCCACATGTAAGTGAAATCATATGGTGTTTGTCTTTATCTTATTGAAGTTAGTGTGATATCCTTTAGGTACATGTCGCTCATGGTAAGATTTCATTCTTTTTTTTGGGGGGGGGCAAGTAATATTCCATTGTATACATGTCTTCTTTATCCAGTGGTCCGTCGATGGACGCTTAGGTTTCTTCCATGTTTTGGGTGTTATATATGAAATGTCCTTCTTTGTCTTGTTATAGACTTTATATTATGTCTGGTATAAGTATTGCTAGCCCAGATTTCTTTTTGTTTCCATTTTCATGAAATATCTTTTTCTATGCCTTAACTTTCAGTTTGTACGTCTTTCATTCTGAAGTGGGTCTCTTACAGCAGCGGTCCCTAACCTTTTTTTGCACCAGGGACCAGTACTCCTATGAGAATCTAATGCTTGATGATCTGAGGTGGAGCCACGGTGATGCTAACTCTGGGGAGGGACTGCAGCTTGCTTACACTCCCACTGCTCCCCTCCTGCCTACTGTGTGGAGCAGTTCCTAACAAGCCATGGCCAGCACTGGTCCACGCCTGTTTATAGGCAGAGTACGTATGGGTCTTGTTTTCTTATCCATTCTTCAGCTTGGAGCATTTAATCCATTTACATTTAAAGTAATTATTGATGGGTTGCTGCCATTTTATATTCATATTTTTGATCTTTTCAAAGAAATCCCTTTAATATTGTAATACTAGTTTGGTGGTAATACTAGTTTAGCTTTTTCTTGTCTTGGAAACTCTTTATAGCGCCTTCGATTCTAAATGACAGCCTTGCTGGGTAGTGTAATCTTGGCTGTAGGTTCTTTTCATTACTGAATATTTCATGCCAATCCCTTCTTGTCTGCAAAGTTTCCTTTGAGAAGTCAGCTGCCAGTCTTTTATGGGAGCTCCGTTGTGTAGGTAACCAACTGCTGTTCTATTGCTGCTAAGATTCTCTCTTTGTCTTTAACCTTTGGCATTTTAATCATGATGTGTCTTGGTGCCGGCCTCTTTGGGTTCATCTTGTTTGGGACTCTGTTTCCTGGACTTATGTGTCTATTTCCTTCACCAGGTTAGGAAAGTTTTCAGTCATTCAGTCATTATTTCTTCAAATAGGTTTTCAATCCTTTACTCTCTCTTCTGGTGCTCCTATAATGTGAATGTTGGTACTCTTGATATTGTCTCAGAGGTCCCCTAAACTACCTTCATATTTTTGATTTTTGATTTTTTTTTATTTTTTATTTATTTATTTTTTTTTGCTGCTCTGGGCATTTTCTCTACCTTATCTTTCAAATCTCTAATTTGATTCTCTGCTTCATCCAATCTATTGATCCCTTCTAATGTTTTCTTCATTTTCATTATTGCATTCTTCATTTCTGACTGGTTGATTTTTCTGTTTTCTATCTCCATTTTTTCCCCTCCATTTTTATGTTTCCTATCTCTTAGTTGAAGTTCTTACTGAGATCATTGAGCATCCCTATAACCAGTATTTTGAACTCTGTATCTGGTAGATTGCCTTTATTTTGTTTAGTGTGCACCCCCCCCCCCCGGAGTTTTATCCTGTTTTTGCGCTTGGGACATGCGTTTTTGTCATCTTATTTTGGCTGCCTCCCTGTGTTTATGTATTAGGTAGATCTGCTATGTCTGCTAGTCTTGGCATGGTGGCCTTTATGTAGTAAGTGCCCTGTGTGGGTTGTGTTTGCCTTCCCGTTGTAATTGAGTCTTGATTGCTGTTGGCATGCCATCGGCGGGGCGGGGCTGGGGGCAGATTGACCCTCAGTCTAACTGGCTGGGAGGATGGCTCTGACTGCAGAGGAGGAGCTGTTGTGTTGGGGCTGATCCCATGGAGATGGATACACTGTAACAAGCCACTGGTGCCTGCTGAGTTTACCTTTTAGGTAAAGGTGTCCTTTGCAGAGATAATTTGGTGGTGCTCTTGTGGAGTCTGAAGCGAGCCACTGGGTGTGTTGGTTCTGAGGCCTCTTGAGAGAGGCTATGGTGCAGGCCCAGGTCAGCTGCTGTCTGTGCCTAGTCCTGGGCCACCTGATAGGAGCTACAGAGTGACCTGTAGGTGGTAGCTGCCTGTGCTAGGAGGCTCCCAGGAGAGTCTGTGCTGCAAACCAAGGCCAGCTGTTGCTAGTGCCTGGCTGGAGGCTGCTGCTTAGGAAGAGGTACTGGGCACACTGGCCAGCCAATACTTGTTTGGGGTTTGTGGACCTTTTAGAGATATTAGGAAGTCCAGTGTGGGCTGAGGCCTGTTGGTTGTGAATAACAGCCGTGGAAAGAGGTTCTGCCCTATTTGTGAATTGGATGGGGTGGGAAAGGGTGATTTAAAGAAAAACTTCACCTGTTGCCATAGTTAAAGGGATTTAATTTTGGTTCCCCTCCCCCCCCTTTTCCACTGTGTAGGTTAGTATTCTAAACAAACTTACTAATTTTTTTCACAATTTCTGAAAGAAATTTCTTATTTTTTGTGTTTAAGCAGCTACTTTGCCAGCTTTCCAGGATGTTAGGGATTGGGAGGGGAATGTTTTGATTGATGTTGAGGATGTCTATACTCTCAGAACACTACGTTTTTATCACTTTTAGTGGTGGAGCCCATCCTCATTACCATTAACTGTGCTTGGATTTCTGTAATACACAACTCTTTAAAGAGATAGTGGAATTTAAAAGAAAAGGAAAATCTCAAATTCCAGCCAGTCTCTTTTCTGTCTGTTATTGTCATACTTATTAATATTAAGATTGAAGAGTTATGTGACAAGGTTACTATTCTCCCATTGCCCTGTATTAGAGTAGATTTTTTTTTTTAAAGATTGAGTGGGTGGCATTGATGGTGTAAAACCTGTGTTTTTGCAAACAAGTGATAAGAGAATATGATTGCTGTAGGAGATAGGCAGTGGTCATGAGTGGAATGCTTCCGGGGAAAGGGAGGGCTTGAAGGTTCATATTGAATAAGTCAGGGTAGCTGGCGAGGTCAGCTTCTCCTAGAGGACTAATAGAAAATGATACTGAGAGATAGGTGGGACATCACAGCAAGCCTAGAATGCCAGGCTCTAGTGTTTGTCATTTTTAGTCAGGCATTGAAGACAAGAATGATAAAATTTTAGACTAAGAATGTCCTGTGTGTGCCAAATGTTTTAGATTAAATCTGGTATTGGTAGCTAGGATAGAAACAGCGGAGGAATAGAGACTAGTTTAATTGTTGGAGTGGAATGGGTGTGAAATGCTGAAGGTAGTGGTAATAGGAAAGGACATTTGCCACTAGTATCACTGAAGAATAGGCAGGAGTAGATGACCAACAATATTGGAGTACATAAAGAAGATTGTATCAGTTAAGGATGTTTTTGGCTGCAAGTAAGAGAATGCTGTACTAACAGCAATTTAAAAAGTACTGTGGGCTCTTGTATAACATGTAATCTGAAAGAAGCTGGTTCCTGACAGGTATGGAGCTCTGTGACAGATATTGGTAAGCTCTCAGGCAGTGGTACTAACGTTCAGTGTCAGGGTGGATTCTGCAGATCCAAGGTCTGCATTGCTGAGTGAAAAATACAGGAAAATTACAATTTAAAATAGCCATTGAGTTGGTGATTTGGGGAGGTCAAACAAAGATGACTTCAGAGAAAGCAGTTTGAAAAGAGGGACTGATAGGAAAAGAGCTCTCAAGGAAGCTTATGAGAATGGTGGGAAATAAAGAACTTAGAACAGTTTTTTATGAATAGTAATATAAATATTACAGAAAGAAATCCCAGTACTTACATTCACATTTTAGTGTTGTACTGAAGAGGTCAATTGTAGGACACTCCTACCCCACCCCACTCTTTTTTCTGTTTCTAAATTCTGCTTGCGCTTTGTACTAGAAATTCTTTTCTCCCATCCCCCTTTAAATGTTGGGAGTGGTGTGGTGGTTACCCCACCTTAAGATTGTCAGTTACTCAGTGTTGTAGTGTCCTATTTAGTAAAGTGAAAATCCAGACAGAGTAGTGTACCCTTTTTTATCATTAGAATTTTAGATTTACCCTTGCTTAACTATCGATTGTATGGAATACTTCAGTTTTTAGTCTCTGTTAAGTATTTAATGATCTGTAAGACTTAATGAGATTCTGATCCTTTCATAATGGGAATTTGTGTACAAATAGGATAGATATTAATGTTATGTGTTCTGTCTAATTACAGGTTCCCAATTCCCAGGAAAGTTATACCTCAATCAAAAGGTGGTTTTTGTTTGCTTTACACTTGCTCTACAAAAAATTTTGGAGGTTATCTGGCAGCTTGACTGGTTCCTTATTCCCTTTTCCCTCCTCCCGGATCAAGTAAATTTTATATCTTGGCTAGTAATTTAACACATTTTGCAAGGAAAGATGAAATGGGTCAATCAAATGTCCATTTTGTGGAGTGTAACCTAGGAAATGCTAGAATTATCCAAGTTAGTGTGGAAAAGAAGCACAATAAGCCACAATGCAAGCCTAAATCTTGAAGATGAGGGAGTAAAAACAGAAGGATTAGAAGGATTCACAGGAAGACTCCAGCTGCAGTCCATTGGTGTATATCCCAAATGAACCCCCAGCATCTGAGAGAGCTTGCATTCTTTGCCCCCCCCCAGCCTAATACTTCCTTACTTTGCTCTATGTGTGCATATTAAAATATTTTATAAATGTAGGATATTTCACACTCTTCCGAATCCAATTTTATTCAGTTAACAGTCTTACATGACATATAAAATGCCATTTCAGCATGTACATTATGACTTTTAATAGCTGCAGAATATTCATACTCTGGTATATTTAACCAATCCTCTATGGAGTGTTAAGGTTATTTTTAGTTGTTTACTATCATAACAACCATGAACAGAAAGATTTTTTTTCCCCCAGATAGGATTAGTGTTTTTAATTGTTAGCTTTCTGTTTTATCTTCTATATTTGAAGTCTCAAGTTTTCATCATAGTTATTTTTTATCTTCTATTTCGTGATAAAAGCTAACTTGAATTTGATGCCTTTGGTGGGTGCTCCAGACAGTGCTTCTAGATGTTTCTCATGCATCAACTTATCTGTTCTATTCTCTTTTATTGAGAAATAATTGACATATAACATTAGTTTCAGGTGTACAATGTAATGATTTGATATTTGTTTGTATTTGATGTCATCCATCACTACACAAATTTTTTTTCTTGTGATGAGAACTTTTTAAGGTCTATTTTGTTAGCAACTTTCATATATACAATACAGTATTACATATTACAGACACCGTGCTGTACATTACATCCCTAGGACTTATTTATTTTATAACCAGATGTTTGTAGCCTTTGACCCTATTCATTCATTTTGCCCAATCCCCACCTCTGACAACCTCGAGTTTGTTCTGTATCTGCGAGTTCAGTATTTTTTAAAAAATTATTTCACATTCAAGTGAGATCATACAGTATTTGTCCTTCTCTGTTTGACTTTTTCACTTTAGCATAATGCCCTTAAGGTCCGTCCATGTTGTCGCAAATGGAAAGATTTCCTTTTTTATGATCGAATGATATTTCATTGTACATATATATATCACATTTTCTTTATCCATTTATCTATTAGTGGACACATAGTTTGCTTCCATGTCTTGGCTATCGTAAATGTTGCATTGAACATGAATGTGCAAATATATTTTTCGAGATACTGTTAATTTCCATTGGATAAATACCCAGTAGTAGTTCTATTTTTAATTAATTAATTTTTTATGGTGACATAGGTTAATGAAATCCAATAAGTTTCATCTGTACACATTAACAGTAAGGTGTATATATATATATATATATATTTACACTGTGTGGTCACCTCCTATAGTTAGATATTTTTAATTTCTTGAGGAACCTTCATACTATTTTCCAAGGTAGCTGTACCAGTTTACATGCTTAATGGTACACAAGGGTTTCCTTTTCTCCACTGCCTAGCCAACACTTGTTATTTCTTGTCTTTTTGATAATAGCCATTCTAACAAACAGGTGTGAGGTGATATCTCGTGGCTTTGATTTGTATTTTTCTGATGGTTAGTGATGTTGAGCACCTTTTCATGTACCTGTTGGCTGTGTGTATGTCATCTTTGGAAAAATACTCATTCAGATTTTCTGCTCATTTTTAAAGCATTCATTCATTTGTGTGTGTGTGTGTGGGTAGGTGTGTATACACACATATATATTTAATAACCCCATGAGATAGGCTTTACCTTTATCCCACTCTGTAAATGAGGGATCTAGGGACACAGAAGTAAAGTGATTTGCCCAAGGTCACAGAGCCAGCAGGTGGCAGATCTTAGACCTGAACTCCACTTCAGTGTTACTATTGCAAATGAAATTATTTCCTTTCATTGACAAATTGTTAAGTCAATTTTATTGAACTGAAATACAATAAAGTACACCCCTTTTAAGTGTGTAGTTTGACTAATTTATGCATCGTTGGAACTACTATACTACTACTTCAGTCAATATATAGAACATTTTTTATCAGATTTTGTTTTGTGTCCCTTGTCAGTGGACCCCTACCCTGCTCTGGTCTCAAGCAATCATTGATCATCTTTGTCACTGTAGATTATATGAAATTCCAGAAAAGACAAACTAAATAGTCTTACAGTTCTGTGTATCTGGCTCTTCAGTCATAATGATTTTAAGATGCAGCTATATTGTGTGTCTCAGTGGTTCATTTTCTAAGCTGCTAGTTTTTCATTCTATGACTATTTACGTCATAGTTTACCCATTTTTCTATTGATGGACATTTGAGTTGTTTCCCAGTTTTGGAGGTTATGAATAAAAGAACTGAGTATATTAACATACAGGGCATAATGTTTTGTGTGTGTTTTAATTTTTATTTTTTTCAATTACAGTTGACATACAATATACATTTCAGGTGTACAACACAATGATTAGACATTTATATAACTTACGAAGTGATCACACCAATAATTCCAGTACTCACCTAACACCATACATAGTTATTACAGTACTACTGGCTATATTCCCTATGCTATACTCTCCATCCCCATGACTATTTTGTAGCAGCCAATGTGTACCTCTTAATCCCATCCTCCCTTCATGCATCCCCCCACCCACCAATCTGACAACCATCAAAATGCTTTCTGTATCTATGATCTTGTTTCTATTGTTTGCTTGTTTATCCTGTTCTCTAGATTCCACATATAACATTTGTCTTTCTCTGACTTACTCCACTCAACACAGTACCCACAATACCCATGTTGTACCAGATTGCAGGATTTCATTCTTTATTATGGCTGAGTAATATTCCATTGTATATATATACGCCATCTCTCCTTTATCCATTCATCTACTGATGAGATATCCAGGATGCTTCTATATCTTGGCTACTGTAAATAATACTGTAATGAATATATGGATTCACATGTCCCTTCAAAGTAGTGTTTCGGCTTTTTCAGATAAATACCCAGAAATAGGGTAACTGGTAGACATATGTTTTAAATCCTCTTGAGTAACTATCTAGCAGAAGAATTACTGGGTCATATGTAAGTGTATGTTTAACTTTACTAGAAACCACCAAATTGTTTTCCAGACAAATTGCTTTTTTAATTATTTTAATTGATCATTTCATTTATACATTTTAATCCTCCTCACCCCTATTTTTAATATACATTTCAATGATTTGTGTAGTCAGTACTACGATCAAGGTATAGATTAGGTTCATCACCCAAGAAATTTTCCTCATGACTCTTTGTAATTAACCCTTTCCTACATCTCTTGGCAACTGCTTAATTGTTATCTATCTATACAATTTTGGCTATGTAACCTTTGGAGTTGATCCATTTACTTGGCATAATGAATTTGCGGTTCATCCATGTTGTTGCATGTATCAGCATTTCATTCCTTTTTCTGCCAAATGATATTCCATTGTTTGGACAAACCAGTTTTTCTATACATTCACCAGTGGAAGAATGTTTTGAGTTGTTTCTCATTTTGGCGATCATGAATAAAATTGCTTTAAGCATTCACTTCCAGATGTTTGTGTGAATACTTAAGATTGTTGAGTCATATGGTAACTGTGTGTTTAACTTTGGAAAACAGTTTTGTTATTTCTGATATTCCCACCAAAATTGTGTGAGTTTCATTTGTTTGTTACTGTCAGTGTTTTTTGTTTACTTTAAAAAACTATGCTAAAAGTTGTATACTAGGATCTCATTGTGGTTTAAATTTACATTTACCTAATAATTGTACTGAAGTGTCATTTCCTATACTTATGGCTATTTACATAGTTTGGTAAAGTGTCTTTTAAAATCTTTTACCCATTCTAAAATTGGGTTTTCTTAATACCAAGTTTTGAGAGTTCCTCATGTAGTTGCAGTATAAGTTCTTTATCAGATATATACTCAGCAAATGTTTTCTCCCAGTTTGTGGCTTGTCTTTTCATTCCCTTAACAGTGTTTCTTGAAATGAAGAAATTTTAAAATTTGAAAAGTCAAGTTTATCTGGTTTTTCTGTTTTGGATCATGTTTTTTATATCTCGTTAAGAAATCTTTGCCTAATGTAAGTAAGATTGCAAAGATTTCTTCTATGTTTCCTTCTAGAAGTTTTATAGTTGCTTTTTAAATGTTTTTTATTGATGGTGTGTAGAAAAAAATTTTAGTGCACTTCATTTAATCTCTAAGGAGTATATGTGTTTACAGTATTTTGTCTGGGATAATTTAGTGGACTAACCATTAGAGACAAAGTTCTGACTTTTTCCAGCCCAATTCTGGAGCACAGAGAACCATTCTACATTTTGGAAAAGACACCATTTTTCTTTTAGGTTGATTAAAGAGGATTTTCCTCAAAAGTTGTTGGTTGCAGTAGTGCTGCAGAAGCATCAACATTATTGTGTTAGTTTTACATCTTTTTGCTTTGGGATCCCAACTGAAATTCGATGGTGAAAATGAAGAGCAGATAATTGAAATAGTTGGTACAGGATAATGTAAAAAACAAACACAGCTTTTTTGTCATTTTTACATTTGATTCTTCAAGTACTTAATGGTTTTCGTTGTAAACTAATGGGATAAAAAGTTATGAATGCACGCAGTGCAAATAAGTACAAGTGAAACGGGGAAAATCTGAGTAGGTCAATGGATGATATCAATGTGAGTATCCTAGATGTAATATTACAGTTCCGCAAAATGTGTTACCATTGGGGAGACTGAGCAAAGTGTACAAATATCTCTGTATTGTTCCTTAGAACTGCATATGAATCTACAGTTAATGAAAATTTCAGTTAAGAAACTGTTCAATTAGGAAAGTAAGACAATTCATAAACTCAAAAGATTTAAGAGCTAGAAGGTACTTTGGTGACCAAACCTTAAATGAGTGATGCAGACTAGAAAATTTGAATTAAATAAATTGCCTAGGGTTACTTGGCTGGTTAATGGCAGAACTAGATGAAAAGACTAGTTCTTACTGCCCAGTTTGTTTATGTTCTGCCTTCTTGTATCCATATGAACAATAATACATAACCAAGATACAAAAGAGAAGCAGAAACCAGAAGCATAGCCCTTGCAGCCTTGAGAGTGCTAGTTACAGAGCAGTCTGTGAACTTACCTGGCCTCACAGTGCCTCGCCTGTACTTTATTGTGATTGTGGGTTTTTTCAATGTATAGATTGAACACTTCATCTAAAGCTACTTAGATTGGAATGCATCTGAGTTATATAAAGTCTGTTCAGTGGAGCAGAGGAACTAATGAATTGGTTTTGATGTTACACAGATTAATCATTTGATTATATGAATTTTTTTTACTTAGTTTTTATTTTGAAAGGGTTCACAACGTACAGAAAATTTGAAAGACTGGTACAGTGAACATACACATACTCTTAGATTCAACAGTTACCATTTTGCCTCATTTATATTGTCTCTCTGTGTATGTGTGTACATGTGTTCATATATTTGTATATGAACACAAATAATCACTTTTTTGTCATGTGCACATATTTCATTCTTAAATATTTCAGTATACATTGCCTAAGAACAATATAAAAATAAGAACATTCTCCTGTACAACCATAGTACTTCTAAGTAAAATTGTAAAATTTTATATATTATCTAATAAAACAGTTCTGCAATGTTATCCAGTATGAGTTTCATAATATTACCTGATAATATTTCATAATATCTAATATTCAGATCCTCTGTCACAAAAATGTCTTCATTATTGTTATTGGTCAAAGATATAATCGAGGTTCCACTGCTTTACATTTGGATATTATTTATTTAATTTCTTTTTACCTAGAATAGTCTCCTTAACTTATGCTTTTTATAATCCTTTGAAGAGTCTGGGCCAGTTGTCCACACTCTGACTTTTTTTGTCTGTTTCCTCAAGATTTGGTTCAAGTTAAACATTTTTGGTAAGACTACTTCATAGGTGGTTTTGGGTACTTACTGTTTAACATTGGAAGCTTTATAATTTCGTTTTTTCTCTTAGGCTCTTTG
This sequence comes from Rousettus aegyptiacus, assembly GCF_014176215.1. Classification (NCBI taxonomy): domain Eukaryota; kingdom Metazoa; phylum Chordata; class Mammalia; order Chiroptera; family Pteropodidae; genus Rousettus; species Rousettus aegyptiacus. The sequence continues at coordinate 93,071,859 of NW_023416295.1, read as the reverse complement.
GATCACTTGGTTAAGGAAATTTATCTCTTCGATTGAATATTAGTAGGTTTCTCTTCTTAATCAAGTAACCCTGAGATGATAGCTCTGTGTAGTAGTCCCCCTTATCTGTAGTTTTGCTTTCTGTGATTTTAGTTACCTGTGTTCAACTACAGTCCAAAACTATGAAATGGAAAATCCTAGAAATAATTTATAAGTTTTTAAATTGCATACTGTTCTGAGTAGCATGATGAAGTCTTGTTCTGTCCCTCTCCATCCCAGACACCCAGGATGTGAAACATCCCTTTGTTCAGTGTATCCATGCTGTATACGTGTCCCCTGCCCAACCCAACTTAGTAGCCATCTAGTAGGTTATAATAGTGACTGTCGCCGTAACACAGTGTTTGTGTTCAGGTAACCTTGATTTTACTTAATGGCCTCAAAGCGCAAGAGTAACGATGCTGGCAATTCAGATATGCCAAATAGGAGCTGAAAAGTATGTCCTTTAAGTGAAAAGGTGAAATTTTTCCACTTAATAAGGATGCTGAGGTTTTTGCTAAGGTATGTGGTAAGAAGGAATCGTCTATCTGAAATTGTGAAGAAGGAAAAAGAACTTTGTGTTAGTTTTGCTGTCTCACCTCAAACTTCAGGTTACGGGCACAGTGCGTGATTAAGTGGAACAGGCGTTAAATTTGTGAGTGGAAGACCTAAATGGAAAACATGTTCAAATTGACAGCAATGTGTTGTGCCAGAAAGCATTGAGCTTATGTGAACACTTTCAGCAAGGGGTCCCCTGAAATGAAATGTCCACATTCATGGAACATTTATCAGTCTATTGTAATTGTTCTATTTTACTATTATTATTAATTTCTTACTGTGCCTAATTTATAAATTAAACTTTATCACAGTTATGTATGTATAGGAAAAAACGTAGTATAGAGTAAGTACTCAATGTTGTCAGTAGGTTCTGTGACCATAAGCAAAATGATGTATGACAAGACCAGTTTTACCATAGGCTATTGATAGAAACAAGAATTAAATTCCTACTGCAGGCATCTCATCAGCATTATAATGAAATAACATTATTTGAGGGTGTTCTGTCTAAAGAATTTGGTACTATCTGAAGTTTCAGGCATCTGCTGGAGGGAGATGTCTTGAAATGTATCCCCTATGGATGAGGAGGGACTAGTGTACATTGACGGGTGCCAGAAAGTGAGGTAAAAAGACGCAGTCATGGTCACTGCCCATAAAATTTAAGAGATAGATGAAAAAATTATTGGGATAGGTGTTCAAACAGACTATTGTAGTACAATGTTGTTTGAATGGAAGTGTGCAAACTACAGTGGAAGAAATAGCTAAGCCTGTTTCGGGGGATTGGGAAAGGATTCACAGCTTGAACAGAGCCTGGAAGCCTGGGTACGAATCAACAGGTAGAGAGAGGAGGGGGTAAGTGACTTGACGGATGTAACAGCCTGTGTGCCAGAGAGAATAGGAAATATCAGGTATGACAGGAGCATACTTGCAAAGTTGGTAAGAGTGGCAAGAAATGCGGCAATGTGAATGGATAGTGAGGTGATGGTTAGATAGGAAGATTGTTCGATTGATTTGGATTTTATCTTGAATATCAGAGTTTTCTGACTTTTAAAGCTGTGGATCACTTTGTTAAAAAGAAAAACTTATGTGGAAACTCAGTGTATAAAACACATAAGAGTGAAGCACTGTTTTGAAAATTGCTTTATATGGCAAAGCTGTTAAAATTTGAGCAGGGTGGAATGATACTAATTAGTTTTTAGAAAAGGGCTGGTAGGTAATCTGTGTGCAGTGACTATTTGTTTGATCATAAAGTTCACTGTTAGTATAGAATGAGTGGACAGGAACCAAGGCTATTGCAGTAGTAGCCTAGGTGAGAGATGACAGGACCTGAACTACAGAGAGGATTGAATGAGAGGCTGGATATGGGAATAGGAGACGGAATTTAACTGGACATGGTTGGACAGTGCTTTTTTGAGAGGAATAGTCTAGCACAGTGGTACCATCTGCAGGACTGCAACATCCCCAAGGAGCGCTCTAGGAATTTGTGGAGGAATTTTTGGTCTTAGAGATTGGAAGACAGTACTGACATTTAGTGGATGACAGCAGGCATGCTAGATGTTTACAGTGCTCAGGATATTCCCAACAATGAAGAATTCACCCCTATCCTAAGAACTTTAACATAGGTAAAAATAATTTTGTATTTTAATCTGAATCTAAACTTCAGCTTTATATATGAATACAGTGATTTTTGGTGTGTCTTAACATATACTAAAAATTTTAGGGATGTGACTTTGTGTGAATCAAGGGAACGTTATACTAAGTTTTTTATCGTTTTGGAAAATCCTATATCATATCTTCATCACTGGTTATATTTCAGTTGCTTGTAGTACAGCACTGTGTCAGTCTGCATTTGAGCCTTTATGTTCAATGTTTAAGAACAAGCAACTGACTTCTGTCTTCCAGTGAGGTTATTTTTAAGCATTTACATTTTAAAATGTTTTATTATGTATTGTATTTTGTATCTCCTTTTGATTACTGTTGGAATAGTTTGATTATATGTATGGACATGGGATGGTTTTATTATCTACAAATTTCACATCAGGATGGTAAAGGGAGAGTGTTAACAAAATTTGTGTTGTAAAGAAGAAAGCATTGGGTCTAACAAGGTTGAAGAATCACTTGTCTAGTGAGTCCCAGGATTCTTGCTTGGTAACTACCTGGATAAGAAAATTGAAAGAAGATTGAGTCTGAAGTCAAGGTAATTAGTAGGGCATGTTAAGTTCGAGGTTTACATGGGACATCAAAGTGTTGTGAATGAGGATTTGGAGTTTAGGAGTGAATTCTTGGCTGAGGAAAAATAACAGTTAACATTTACTGAGAATGGTTAACATTTTTTGAGTGAGGTAGTTAAGTATACAGATTGTAGAAACAGACTAGATTTGTTTCTATTGGCCATGCTCAGTACCTGTATGACATTTTACAAGTTGCTTAACTGCTCTTATACCCAGTTTCCTCATCTTTAAAAATGGGGATAACAGTATCTACCCATTGTGTTAATGTGAGAATTAAATGCCTTAAAACATGTAAAATGCCGCAGAGTGACAACTTATAAGTTGTACTTAAGTTAACCATTGATATTCAGCAAACATTTAGTGCCAAGAATTATGAATTAATATGTGAATTCTCTCATTTGGTGCTTAAAAACAATATTGTTATGAGGAAACAGGCTTAGGGAGATTTAGTAAAGATTTGGGGGTCATAAGTAATATAGTAAGCAAGCAAGCCTAAATCAGATAGGATTAGATCAAATACTATCAGACTTGTATTCCATTGTGATCCTCAGATCCACAGTTCCAGCATCACATGGGAGCTTATTAGTTAGAAATAGGGAATCTCAAGCCTCACCCTAGATCTGCTGAACCAAACTCTGCATTCAAAAAGTTTCCAGGTGATTCTCTACATGTTAAATATGAGGAGCACTAGGTTCAGCAGGGGAGTAGAAAACATGGAGGCCTCAATAAACGGTGTAGCAGAAGGCTCAGGAGGTAAAACAGCAGATTTTGGGATTTGGCAGGTTTCTGGACCTCAGTGTTCTCGTCTGAAGTGAGGCTGTCTTTTAGCTTTAAGTCCCATGTCCAATACTGGGAATGTGCTTCTGAGGATGCTTAGGATTTGGATGATGGAGGAGAGCTAAGTGGTGATTTTGGGTAGGAGGAGAGGCATAAAACTTAGGAATGAGTATACCATGAGTGTAAAATTTAATAAAATTTATTAAAATAAATGTATTTTGATATAATTTCATTCTTTTTGAATTTTCAGTTTTCGAATTTAAGGAGGAATCTGCCCAGAAATCTTCAAAGTGAGGAAATTCTTTCGGCATGTCTTCAAATTTTGAGACACACATTTTATGCTGGCATGCCTAATGCTCATATGTTAATTTTTAAATCATTACTAGGCTTATTGTAATTCTAAACTTAATGTGTCATCATTGGATATGTTTTGTATTAAGACTTAAAATAGTATTACTTTAAAAAATTCTTAAATTAAGATTTGGCTTCCACATTTGTCTGAGCTTCCTCATTTTCCTTTAAATGTCCTGAGGGCGTTGACAGTGCCTATTCTTTTGTACATGCAGGTAGGATATCTAAAATAAACGTATTTCGATTTTGCTTAAAATACATATTAGCTTATTTGAAAATGAAAAATGCAAAACTTTTCCCCCTTGAATGTAGTTTCTTAAATTGAGGATTACCCTCAATTCAAGTCAAGTGACGGAGAAAGAGTTGGGTTTGTACTGTAAAGAAGAGAATGGTAATGTAGGAGAAGAAATTCGTGACAGGTAGCCATTGGGGTATGGTGGAATAGGTGAGTATTAGTGGTGTTGGATGGATAGTAAGGTGGAAAGTAACTTAATGGTGAACGTGCTTGTCGGGAACTGAATAAGGTTAAAGAATCTAGAGACAGCCACCTCACAACTCTTTCTTTTTATCCTATAAAAGGCCTTTTGGGAATATCCTATTTCTTGAAGGTCATTTCATTTTTGAAATCCTCCTGTGCTGGCTCTTGTTTTCTTTTCTCCTAGGCATTGGAGCATAAGGAAAGACAGCAAGTCTGGGAAGACCAGAATTAGAAGAGGGATTGTGGGATGTTCTTAAGGGGAATAATTAGGGGAGGTTTGTTCTGTAAGTAATTTACTTGCTGGTTTTCTGGGTAATTGTAATCTCATCAGCCTCTGTAGAGTTTATTGGCAGGAGCTCAGGAGAGTCTTGTCATTGAAAAATTGTTTCTAGACTTCTAGAACAAGCATGGCAATGATTTAGAACCTCCCTCTCCTCCAAAGAAAAAACATTTTGGAGGAGAGAAGAGGTGGATGGCAGGAATTGACAGCTAAAGAGGATTTGTTGATGGATTAGTCTTTCTCCATACCACTGCTTGCTATCTATTGGAAGACTAGAGAATATTTTTTAATCAGTTTTATTTTTAACAATAGCTTTATTCAGGAATAATGGACATACAGTTAACTGCATATATATGTACATATATGTCTAATTTGATAAATTTTGACATGTATACACTGTTCATCATCAGCACAATCAAAATAGTGAACATATTCATGACCGCCAAGAGTTTCCTTGTACCCCTTGGTAATTCTTACCTCCTGTTGCTCCATACCCCTCTTTTCCCAGGTAATGTCCAGAACTGCATTCTGCCACTGTGTTTTAGTTTGAATTTTCCAGAATTTTATATAAATGGAAGCATACAGTACATATTCTTTTTTCGGTTGCACTTCATTCAGTGTTAGTTTGAGGTTCATCCATGTTGTAGCATGTATCAGTAGTTAATTTCTTTTTATTGCTGAGTACTATTCCACTCTCTGTATAAACCACAGTTTATCTAGTTAATTTGTTGACAAACATCGTGTATTATCCTTTGGATATATTTCATTTTGTTGGCTAAATACCTAGAAGTAGAATGGCTGGATAATATGGCAAGTGTAAATTTAACTTTGAAAAAAAAAATCTTTATTTTAGAATCATTTTAGATTTACAGAAAAAATAGAATGGACAGTACAGAGAGTTTATGTGATTTGGGGGTTGGCAAACTTTTCCTGCAAACGGTCAGTTAGTAAATAGTATAAGCTTTGTGGACCAGGTGGTTTTTCTTGGAACTACTCAACGCTGCCAACATAGGGCAGAAGCAGCCATGGATGACAAGTAAATGAATGGGTATATAAAAGCTTTTAATAAAGTTTTAAATAAAATTTTATGAAAAGAAACGATAGGTTGGATTTGGGCCATGAGCTGTAATCTGCTGATCTTGGCTGTATACTTTACCATCCTAATGTTTAATCTTAAACAGCCATGGTACATTCGTTAAAACTAAGATATTAACTTTGGTACAATACTGTTAACCAAACTTTATATGAATACCAACGATTTTCTCCCAGCGTCTTTTTGTTTCAGGTTTTAATCCTGCATACCACATTACATTTAGTTAACTATGTTTCTTTAGTCTTTTATTGTCATCATATAGAGTAATGGGTATTCATTTTATTTTGTAGGTTTTAATCTAATACAGTGTTTGACCATTGGAGTTCTTTTAGGGCCCCTGTGTCCTTTAGACATAATCTTCATGTTTTCTTTTTGAAATATTTTCTGAATGAATAGTTTTCCACTTTATGGGTATATTCCTTTTTGTTTATCCATTTATCAGATGGTGGGCATTTGGATTGCTTTCACTTTTTGGCTCTTAGGAATAATGACTGTGTGTATTTGCTTATAGGTGTTTATATGGACATGTATTGTCTTTTCTCGTGGGCAGATACCTAGGAATGGGAGTGGGATCATGTTTAACTAGTTACTAAACTACCAAACTTGTTTACTGAAGTAGCTGCACCAATTTATATTGCAGTGTCTGAGTCCTGGTTTCTCCACATCATCATCTGTACTTGTTATTTTCTGTCTTCTTAGTTATAGATATCCTAGTGGGTATGAAGTGTTATTGAATATGGCTCTGACTTGTAGCTTGCTAATGCTAATGATGTTTGGTACCTTTTCAAATGATGTTTGGTACCTTTTCAGGTGTTTATTAGCAGTTCATATATGTTCGATAAAATTTCTATTAAGATATTTTGCCCATTTAAAAAATTGAGTTGTTTTAAGTTATTTATATATTCTAGATACAAGTCTTTCATCAGAAACATGGTTTTTCCTAAAAGCAACAAATGAACAGGACAAACACAGTCATGGACATAGACAAGAGACTCATGGCTGCGAGTGGGGAGGGAGAGGAGGGAAGTATATGGGGTAAAAGGGTCAAATATGTGGCGACAGAAAGAAATTTTAACTATGGGAGGTGAGCACACAGTGTAAACATATATATGCCTTGCTGTTAAAGTGTACAACTAAAACTTAAGGATTTCATCAACCAGTATCACCATAAAAATAATTTAAAAAAATAAATATGATTTTTACATAATGTTTTTTCAGTTTGTGGGTTGTCTTTTCAGAAATTTAAAATTTTGATGAATTCTAATTTATAAAGATTTTGTTGTGTTTTCATTTAGAAGTATTATTGTTTTAGAGTTTATATTTAGGTCTGTGATCCATTTTGGTTGATTTTTGCATATGTGTGAGGTACTGATCAAAGTTTTTTAAAGTTTTCTTTTTGCTTGTGTTCCAGCACTATTTGTTGAAAAGGCTGTTCTTTATACTTTTATCAAAAATCAGTTGCTTCTATATATGTGGGCTCATTTCTGGACTGTTTATTCTTCTTCATTATTCAGTTTGCTTTTAAGCCAGTACCACACTGTCTTAATTTCTGTAGCTTCATAGTAAGTCTTAAAATTAAGTAATGTTAGTGATGTTCACTCTATTGTTCATTATCAGTTGTTTTGGCTATTTTATACCCATTGCATTTCCATATGAATTTTAGTGTTTATTAGTTTCTACCAGAAAAAACCTCCTGGGATTTTGATTGGGATTGTGTTGACTATATAGATAAATTTGTAGAAAACTGATTAATGGTATTTAGTCTTCTGACCCATGAAAATGGCATCTCTCTGCATTTGTTTAGGTTTTCTTTACTTTCTTAAAGAAATTAAATTAATCCTGCCAGGTCTTTCTTTTTAGCTGAAGAGCAGTCTCCTGATTCGAATGACAGCTTTGAACTGGAAGATACTATTTCATTAATGCACTAATCAGCCATAGAGATTACCTGATTGGCTACTTAATAAATAATTAAATGAAGTTGCTTATAAGTCTTTGAGCATACACAGAACTAATTAACACTTTATTGGGTATTCTTGTGGGAAAATGGAGAAACCTAAAAATCCATGAAAACTGGTGAGATAAGCAGATATTTCAAGAGAAGTACCTCATTTAAGAAACAAAGTACAAATAAAACAAAAAATACAGCTTTGGAAGGTAGTCCTCAGACAACTTGAGTATTTATTAACATTGTTCTTAGAGTATCAATGTAAAAGCTTTTATACCAATACTTCTTTGGATAGGAATTTGAGATGATACCTTTTCCTAGCCAATTTTACTGTCTTTCGTTATTTCATCATTATCTTGCAGCAGCCTGGTGAGACAGAGAGTAAAGTTGGTGATAGAGAAGGCCACACAGATTGATTATTAATAATAGATGATGAACAAAAAATATGGAATAGAATTTCAGAATTGGAAATTTCAGCCTCTCATTTTATAGTTGGGCAGTGTGATGGTTGAGGAAATTAAGATACAGAAAAGGTAGACATTTGTCTAACAGTGTTTTTCAACGAGGGTGATATACCTCTCAGAGGACTTTGGCACTATCTGGAGACGTTTTTGGTTGCCACAGGTTGGGGCATGGGACTGCTAGTATCCAGTGGATAGAGGCCAGGTATATTGTTAAATATTCTACAATGCATAGGACAGCTTCCCAGAACAAGACAGTCATCTGGCTCAAAATGTCATTACTGTCGAGCTTAAGATATCCTGGTCTAAATCCAACTTACCTTGAATTTTTATTAGAATCTTTAAAACTCCGTACTTCAGTGACTTACATAATCTTGTTATCAGCCATTGATAATCACCTCTAAACTATTTTTAATTTTTTCAAGTTCATTTTTTAAATTAGGTGAAATTTACATAATATAAAGAATTAAAACTTACATGAAATTTACATAATTTAAAATTGACCATTAACCATTTAAAAGTATACAATTTGTAAATTCAATATGTTGTACAACTATTATCTATATCTAGTTACAAGACATTTTTATCACCCCAAAAGGAAAGCTTATACCCATTAAACAACAACTCTCCATTTCACTCTGTCTTCAGCCCCTGGTAACCACTAGTCTGTTTTCTGTCTCTGTGGATTTTAAATTATTTTTCCATTTCCTTTTTTTGTCATGCTTTGGAAGGAACATTGGAAGGTTAGTCTGGAGAGTGGACTTCACATCCCAGTTGCCTTGTTATTTCTCTTATTTATTATCTGTGTGATTGGGTAAGTTATTCATTTGTCCTAAGCCTCAGTTTCCTCTTTATTCATATGATAGCTGTTATAGTAGCCAGAATGCCTTTCTTCTTTAAATGAGATCTTTAAAATCTGAAATTCCAGCCCACATTTTGTTTGCTTAGAATTTTTATTGGACGTCTGTAACAGAATTTAAAAACCTACACTAATTTCTTTCTCACTCAGAATGCTTCTGAGCCACCTTTCCAGATACTGAATTAAAATGTCCGTGGCTTGATGTGCTTGGAATTAGAAACTAATTTTAGTTTCAACTCAAAGTGATTAGAGAGGTAAAGATGACTCCAAAGTATAACTTCATCCCATTATTGAACAAAAATATATTTTGGCTTACCTAATTTAGCACTTAACGTGTATTGCTTTATAATAATAATTAAAAAACCCAAACTAGGTATATTCATTTATTCTCATTTCTGCTTAAAACCTTGCAGTGGCTTCTTGCATTTAGAATAAATTGTGAATTCCTTACCACTGTGTAGTAGGGTCTCCACAGAATCTCTGCTTTCATGCCTTGTTGCGAATCATTTGCTACCTGGCTCATGCTCTAGCCACATCACTTTTCCACCTCCCCCATAAAATCTTTGAGCTTCTTAGGGTCCTTGGTACCAGCTTTTTCCTCTCTGCAGAAGGCATGAGGGAACAAACCCTGTTACTAGTTGTCAAATCTCAGCTCAGATGTCATCTCAGTGAAACCTCCCATGATTATCTTATCTATGGCTTGTTTTAGAAATTTTAAAAATTATACAGAGAGAATAATACAATAAATTTCCATCACCTAGCTTCAACAGTTGTTAAACATTCTCCTGTTCATGATCACCCAGTTTAAAGTAGTACCCTGCCTCTCTTGTCAACCCCTCTCACTGTCATATTACTCTTTCCAATTTTCTTTTTCTGCAGTTATCTCTTGTTTACTTTATTGCTGGGACACCCCACCCCCATGCACACCATAAGTTTCATGGAGCAGGGATCTTGTCTATCCTATTCAATTTTGAATTCCAAGTACTTGGAATTGTCTTTATACATAGTCCTCTTCCTAAAATCAGGGACTATGTTTTATGCATATTTGTATTCTTAACTGTGCCTAGTAAAGAGCTTCTTTACACATAGTAAACACCAGATCTGATATTTTTCTAAGTCATTGTTCTTCTCTGCTAACAATAGATTTGTTTACATTAATAGCCCTTTTCAGGATTTCTTTAATGGGAGAAAAGTATTCTTTTACTTATTTTCTGATCCCCTTGCTTGTATAATAACAGGCTTCTTAATGATTGGTGATTTTTTTCCTTTGCCAGATTCACTTGGTTTTTAATCTTCCTTGTTGTCGGCTCATAGGTAATATGTAATACACATTGGAAGCTCATATTTATCTTTCCTTTCCCTGATTTGTTGTTTCTAGAACTATAGCTGAATAGGATGTTTGAGATAATTTAGATTTAACTCAGTTTTACAGATGAGATTGCCCAAGGTCATAGAATAAGGGTTGAATTGGGATTATAACCAAGAGAGCCAAGCCTATCAGTTAATAATAGGCAAAGACTTAATCATTTTCTCATTGTTTCACATTTAAGTTCTGTTTATCAATTGGATTTTTGTATTCTTTGTAATCAGGGACCATGTTTTATACTTTTTTAGTACCTTACATAGGTTTTAGCTACAGAGTAGTATTTTTGGATTAAGAGAATGAGAAGGTCTTGATTTATTTGAGAATAAATTTAATATTACATTTCTACTTTCTTTACGGGAAAAGACACCTGGAGGGCAAATCGTGATTACTTGTGCAATGGGTATATAAAAAGAATTGGGAATGGGACAGATGAAATGGAGAGGATTAACAGAAGGCTGCAGATGGTGGCCTAGCCACTTTGGAACAAGTCCATCAGTTCCTTCTGTCCAATCCAGTGTAAAATATCCATCTGGGCCTCCCCTGAATACAAGAATGTGATGTAATGGATGTAGGGTGTAAAAGCTGGATTTTGCTGAAAATAATTGTCAGGTTGGGTAGACTTGGAAATGTTAGAACTGAAGGCTTGGTTTAGGTAGATTCTAACATATGACTTCTCTTTCTGTTTAGTAAAATTCAGACAAAACGGTTGGCACCTTGGTTCATGTTTTTATTGTTTGTTAAAAAGAAAATAAGTAAATGTTAAATTTTAAAACAATACTTTTTCTTTCAAAAGAAAATCGATTATAAAATCTTAAGAAAATTGAGATAAGAAAAAAAGAAAGCCTATTTTTATATATAAAGTCTGTTTATATATATGCAGACACAATTATGAAATGTGTCATAACATTATATGTATTAAGTCCCTTTAAAAGTAATATGTAATGAACATTTTTCAGTTAATATGCACATCTATACTATCATTATAATCAGATATGGCTGTGCCATTGTTTTTTTTTAACCACTCCCCTATTGTTGAACATCTAGATTTTTCCCAATTTTACATAAACTAACAGAGCTAAGATGTATCTTTGTATATGTGTGTACATGACTCTTTCCTTAGGATAAAATTAATAGTGAATTTTTGTGCTGAAGGTTTTGTACCAGTTTTTAAAGTGATATTTTTGATTGTCATGGGTTATGTTGTAATAACTTGCCTCATTTGGTTTGCATGTCAAATAAATAAATGATGATTCATAGTTGTGGCTGCAGTTCTGGTGGTCTTATCTATTATAACTAGAAATGATAGGAAAGAGTAATTTCTATTTATTCAGTCTGGTTCTGCAAAATAAGGTAATAGGTACTATTACCATTGAGTTCTAATGTGATTAAATCCAATTAGTAAAGTCTTCCTATTATTTTCTTGTAGCTACACTTCATTTTCTGTTTCTAGCTTCCCTTTCCATTTTAATTCCCTGGCCTACCTCCCATACTCTTTAGCTGCTTTCATTTTTTTTGTGTGTGAGTCTGCCTGAAGCAGGCCTGGGTTTGTCTTAGCTTCCATTCTTAGGGCTAAAGAAGCCTTTGGCTTTCAGTTCACAATTCTGTAGAATTTGCTAATTTTCACATTGGGGGAGGGATATGACTGCCATTTCAACTCTCCTATTTTCAACAAAAGTAATTGATAGAAGAACATTGCTTTTGAGTCAGAGAAAAGGTAGTGAACCTTTTCCCAGAGGCTCTGGGGAAAGTGTGTGTGGAAGTCCCTCAGTGTAGCTATAAAGGCTCTTTGAAGTCATTTGTGAAGCATAAACATAGTTTGAGTCTCCATTAGTGGTGTAGTATGTCATTTTATGGAGACTGGTGGTGGACTTCCTTGGGGAAGGGGAGGATGGAACCTAGCTGCCTTCTCTGGAGACATCTAGAGCTGCCTTTCTTTCTCCTGGCATTCTGGATATAGCAGACTATATGTGCATCTACATTAAGTCTTTTGAGGAGGATATTCTTTTTGCAGATAGGCTGGAGTCTGACTTTTGATTAGCCATTGTTACAGTTTTATTCAGGAAATGCCTGACACCCTTCTCTAAAATTTCTCTGAGGTGTAGTGTCTGACTTCAACCTCCACACCCTCTTGGGAGCACACAGACCTTTCTTTGACCTTGTCGGAATTACACTTTTTTCAGAGCCTTAGATCTTTCGCAGTGCTTGTAGGTAGTTATGAGACTAGTTTTAGATGACGGATATCTGTGATGACTGTGGACCTCCTATAAAGGGATAGGAATCAGAAAATTATTCTTGTGGGGAGGACAGAGGAAGTTTATATATGGTTCTGACCTTGGAAGCTAGAGTGTGAAGGGAGACAGGGATAATTTGTGTACTCAAGCAGTGTGTGTGACTTATTCTTTTGCAAGTTTTGCTTCCAGGCAAATACCCTTCAAGATCTAGAGTTACACTTTTGAGGTCCATTTTTTCTTCTGCTGTTGCTTAGAATTATTCTTAAGCATGACCTTAACACACTGGTCTATCTAGGCTGTGATTGCCCCATTTCGTCAGTCATGCTCACTATCACTACAGCTGCTAGTCTTGTTTCCTCTGGCATTGTTCAGATATGTGGATCTGAGCAGGAGGGAGAGCAAATTATTTGGTGTCACATTGTTCACAAGACCTTAAGTCCAGTTTTTCATTTAGTATGCATTATGACATTTTAGATCTGCTCTTCTCTCCAAATGACTCTAGAAGCTATGTGGTTTAAAGCTAGTCCAAATTTCATGTGTGTTTGGAAGATGGATTCTAGAATCACTGTAGATCTCTTGGAAGACAGATTCTTGATAATGACAAAGTTTTAAAGTGTATTGCAAGTACTTTGTTACTGATTGTCAATTTTCTTAATGTGCAAGTGCTATACCTAAAACATTTGAGCAGATGCAGGATTCTTGTAATATTGTAACTCATATTTTCACATGCCCTTTAGGATGGGAAAAAAATGTTGGGGCAAGGAGTTGGAATGGATTATAACTAGGACAGGCTAAAGTCTGTCTGTAATTTACCTTTATCCTCTCTTAGTGACATGCCTATTGGGGCATGCTTGCGTGTTTAAGACATCTATTTGCAACCAGTGATTAATTCCTGAGATGTAGGTTATAAAGTGAGAATTGGCTATACAGAATGTTAAAATATTTTTTATTAAATTGTCTCTTATATGGAGGGTAGATATGTGTGCAAGGTGGTGACTTAATTCACTTTGAAGCCATTTGTATTGATGCCTACAGTGCTTAGTGTGTATTCCTTAGTATTTGAATAGATATGTAAGAATTGTTTTCGCTATTGAACCTCACCTATTGACAGACTTTTGGCTTTTTTAGTCTAAGTAATTGATTTTAATAGCATTTTCTTCCCTTCCCGATTCAGTGTTCTGCCCTGCCTTTTTTGCCCAGTTTTTTCATTCACTGTGCCGCTGAAGGTGGAATATTAGGTAAACTGCTTTCTGGTGTATATTTGAAATAAAGAATTTTACACTAATTCAAATATAAATTGGTATGTGGCTGGTATTTTGGGTATAATTCATTAAAGCACTGGCAGTATGATATGGCCCGTAGTTTTATATTTTATATGTTCCCCAGAAAAATACCCCATAGATGAACATTTTTTGAATGATTCTAGTGTAGCAATGTACAATCCCCAGTTTTACAAAATTACAGATTTCTCCATTTATTTCGTGGTGTTGCGAAACTCAAGGCATTCAAGATAAAATTTTAATTCACCTTAAGAAATGAGTTTTAAAAAAAGGATGCAAGGCACAACACTGAAGTACTATACCATATCTGAAGTTGCTCCTTTTGCCATGATCTAGAGAGAAGGGAAAGTGAAAGATTTGTACATTATACAAGATGAGTTAGATTTTCTTGTCTTCTCTCCTAGATATGCTAGTGTACAGATAGTATTATCATTTAGTGCCATGTGTGAAATATCTTGGGCAGCAGTTGAAATGAAGTAGTTAGTGGCCAAATATACTTGAACTCTTGGAAACACTGTGACTTGTAATACATCCAAGTATAGTAAAAATCTGAAAATCCAGCATTTTGTTTTCCAGAAAATTCACAAGGCATACAAAGAGATTTTTACTGTAATACAGCTTGTTGGTAGATTGGTAGAGTGCATCTATTAGAACTGTTTGGCCTGCTAACATTTACATACTGTGGTACATCTTAACTCTGTGGGAGAGTATATCTTACCATTCTTGATATATTTGCCATTTTATGTAATGCAGTTTAGAAGTCAGTTACTGTATTCGGTTGTGATTATCTCAAAGTTTTTCTACTTTTAATTTCATATCTAATTTACGATAACCTGAAGCCAAAAGCAAAGGTGGTGTGGGTTAACTTTAGTGATACCAACAGAAAATAGGACTAATAAATGACTTAGACAAGGGGAAAAAAGACACGTGAGAGCATTCAGAATTTCAGTATAGGTCATCTATATTACCCAATATTAATTTTTGTATCTAAAGTTTATTTACTTTTCATAGGAAAAGAAATTTGCACTTAAAATGTATTAGATTATTTTCTCCTTCTGTGTCCATAGTCAATTAATACGCAGCACAGCTTCTACATTAATCCTGTCAATAAATTCTTTTACAAGTCGTTTCTGCACAACTGAAGAATTCATACCTCTTTATTTGTGGGTGTTAGTATGAGATTATTTAGTCAATTGTATTTTCAATAGAGCAGTACCTAAGTATACCATTCGATTATAGTTCATTTAAATTACTGTATCTTTTAACAGGTGAAATGTACAACATATGTAGCATAAAATGAGGAGTTGTCTTAAAGTTGTGTAAAACAGTCTGGAAAATTTCAGAATAGGCTGTGATGGATTAACTGTTATTCTCATTTTTGCGTTAGGTCTTCCTGGTAGCATATCTTCATGAGATGGAGGTCTTGTGTTTACAAGTGAGTGAGAATTTGGATTTTGAAAATGTTGGTCTTAGCAATTTCAGTTCATATAAGTATTCCTTGTTGTATTCTACAAATAATTTGAAGGTATTTTAAAAAAAACTCTGTCGATCAATCATCCATCTGTAGCATCCACTGAGAAGAGACTTTCTTCAATTTAATTTTTTTCACTACTTCTGGAGGCCCAGGTTTCCCAGTATGTTGAAGATTTCTGGGAAGAAACTGTTTTTGGGACTGCTTTTAATGTTTCCAGACCTTTTCCGTTCTGTGTTGGAGAGGGTTGAAATGGTGAAATTATGAAGCCATAATTTAGTGACAAGAGAGTTGTGTGCCCTGTTTACTGAAACACCTTTGAATATAGTTTCTTTAATAGTGACTAATTTTATGTAAAATATTTGAACCTATGCAGCTAAGTGTATGTGTAGAGTCAAAGGGTAAGTAAGCTAGAAAAACAAGTGATTTTAAAATAATTATTATAAATGGTTACTAGTACTGAGTTAAGAATTTTTTTATTTTGTGGGTCAGGAAGATGGACTGCTATATCATCTTTTTAAATAGTTTTCTTTTCGAGACCTTAATTGTCCCTTACCATTTTTTTTTTGTTTGTTTGTTTCCTTGGCTGTCAAATATTGGTAAATTCCTTCCTCCTTATTCATTCTCTGAATAACAAAATGGGTAAAGTCAATATAGTATGTTAAAGAGTTTAGGTTCTAAATCTGAGCTGCCTGGATTCAAGTCTTGGTCATGCTATGAATGTATCATAATTTATCTAATTATTCCTCCTATTTGGACCCTTCAGTTGTTTTTAGTGCTCTGTGTGTGTGTGTGTGTGTGTGTCTGTGTGTCTGTGTGTGTCTGTGTGTTAAATAAAGTACCAGTGGATAGCAAATGCAAATTTATGATTCTTTCCATATGATAAATTCTTAAAAGTGGCAGAGTTAATGAATCTTTTGAAAGTCTCTTGATACACATCACATTGACATCTTCGTCAGATGTGTTCTCTCACAACAGGAACATTCTTTATCTTTTAAGAATTTAAAATAGCTTTATTACATAGAAGTTTATTGAGTGTTTTACTATTGCTAATTCTTGAGAGACTTGATTTTTGATGGGCTTTATTACATTCATTCAATAAGTTTCTGTTGTATGAATTTTAGTAGAAATAGTGTTTGGATAAATTTAAATATATGCCTAGCAACAGCAATTGACTGACATTATATTTTCTCTGAGGGTCACCTCTTGATAATTCTGTTTTGCCTTATAAAATGGGAAATTTTCTGTGCTGTACTCTATTCTTAGGCAATAATTTTAATTCAATGGAAGAAGAAATACAGCAATTTAATAAGTCATAGTTAGTAAAGTACTGTTTATTATTGGTGAAATCGCTGGTCAAATTTTGCAAAAAGTAAGGAAAAAATGTTAGGATGCAAAGTGTTATTGCTACAATCTCTGCTTAGGGTGAAAGGTAAAATTATGGCTCTGGCATTCGTTGGAAGCAGAGCTTCTGAGGAGCCGAGATTCCTGATACTGCGGAGTTTACCACTATTTACCACTAGATGGTTTAAACTTTTAATTTACCCATTTTGAGAAGAAATCTTGATGGAGAATGTATAATACTTATAAGCTTTTTAAAAAAATCAACTTTATTGAAGTGTAATTTACACAAGTGCACAGATTTTAAGTATACAGTTGAATTTCATCAACTTTATACACCTTCGTAATCACTTCTCCAAACAATATACAGACCATTTTGATTCTCCCAAAAAGTCGTATCTGCCTCCCAGCACGTGTATACTCTGTCCCATGTAGTTACACTCTGTTCCGTGGAGTCGTCGATCTGATTTCTGTCACTGCAGATTAGAGTTGCCTGTCTTAGAAAATGAATAGAATCATACAATATGTATTTTATGTCCTTCTCAGCCTAATATAGTATGTGGGATTACTTTTATCTAGTCCCAGTAATTGTCCATCCTATGTCTGTACTGCACTGTAGTACAGTTAATTTCATTTCTGTTGAGCTATGTATGTCTTTGTTCCTGACTTTATTAGCCCCACACTTAAGTTTGGGGGTATCTTCTAGTGCTAGCTTTTTAAAAGAGAGTTTCTGGTTCACTTCATGTCAGACAACCACTGAGATCTGCTATGTTCTATTGTCATTTTATCTGCTTTATATTTTTCATAGGCTGACCCTATTTAACTGGTATGGTGTTAGATGATAAATGCACATAACCTGTGCTCAGGTCCTACCTTTCTGCACCCTCTGCCTGCCTCTCTTCCCACATGTCCCTCGGCCATCATTCCATCCGTCACTCTTATTTTGCCCCCTATTTCTCCAAGATGTTATATCAGCCAATTTATCCTCCATCAGCCTTTGTAGTTCATCACACTCAATTATCTAACCTTCTCCCTCCTATACCCCTAACAAACACCCCACCACTTCTGTCTCAGGCTGTGATTGATTTCCTTTCCTTTCTTACCAGCTTTCTCTCTAGGTCATGCGTGCATGCTTGTCAGATTTTAATGCTGGGGAAAGAAGTGTTCCACTTTGAGCCTTAGTTGTACTTTGTGCAGTCTGACTTGTTTCTCAACGTCCAGCCTGGGCTTCTTTGAAAATATCCACTAGGGAAGAGAAGTGAAAGCTTGCATCATTCCCATGGGCTGTGCCTGCGGTGTTTTTTTGCCGGTTTTAAAAACAGCTCACTATTTGGGTCTCAGATGACCCTGGAAACAATTATAATAGTTATAGACAGTCACTTCCCACTTTGTATTTAATTAGCAAAATCATGATAATGCACATCGGTAAATATATGCTCTTAACTCTGTTAGTTTATTTGACCAGTACAGTAACCTCTGTTTGTAAATGCTTTGTTTCCATAGTTTGTGGCTTATGTTGCATGATTAAGTTATGGTGAACATAACAGTATTTATGATCTTTGACTATTGATCATAACTGTGATCACTTATACACATTTGCTAGCTTTCTAAATGCCACATCAGTTT
The DNA here is from genome assembly GCF_014176215.1 of Rousettus aegyptiacus. NCBI lineage: Eukaryota > Metazoa > Chordata > Mammalia > Chiroptera > Pteropodidae > Rousettus > Rousettus aegyptiacus. The sequence goes on along the minus strand of NW_023416295.1, from coordinate 93,053,499 downwards.
TTGCTGAAACTGCAGTGAAAAACACAGAAACAAATGACTTTATATAAGACTCTTAATATACCTTATTTTTTATTTAGCTTTTAGAACAACTCTGATATAGGTGGCATTGTTGCCCCTTTCACAGATCAGAAAACTTGAGCTTAAATTAATTGAACTTTTCTCTTTTGGTCTTGAGGGTATTTGGTTTTAAGTTATTTCAAAGGAAGACAGTAATACCTACCTTGCAAGGTTGTCGGGAAGATTACAAATAGTATATATATGTAAAGCAACGAGCATAGTGGTTGCCACTGAAATTATTAGAACAGATATGTTTCCTGTTCTAAGTAAATTTATGGTCTAGAACATCTTCCTAAACATTCTATCTAGCTTTTGCTTGAACTTATTCATCTCTAAGGGTAGTTCATTTCCTCTTTGGTCATGGCATGAAATTATTTGTGTATAGATTTTGAGTAACTGCCATCAGTACTTTCTTCACTGTTCATCCTGAATTCAATAAATTAAATACAGTCGTTTAAAAAAACCCCATATATCCATTTTGAATGGTATCATTGGATCATTACTTTAAAATGAAAACCAACCACAGGCACAAACCTCAGACTTCCTTTCCTAGTATTTTTTCAAAGACTCCGTTACACACCCTGGACAGTCCATTGAGATATTCAGATATTCACAAACCATACAATTCACCCATTTAAAGTATACAGTGCAGTGGTTTTAATATATTCATAGAGCTGTGCAACAGTCACCACAAAGCAGTTTTAGAACATGTTTCGTCACCCCTAAATGAAACCCCAAACCTTGTGGCAGTCACCCTGTACTCTTCTTTCATCCCCACCCCATTGTTTAGAAACCACTAATATACTTTCTGCTTCAGAATTTGCCTGTTCTGAACGTTTTCTGTAAATGCGATCATACAAAATATGGCCTTTTGAGACTGGCTTCTTTCACTTTGCATAATATTCGTAAGGGTCATCCATGTTATACAGTACTTCACTCCTTGACTGACAAATAATATTTCATTGTATGACTATACCCCTGTTTTGTTTATTCATTCTTCAGTTGATGTGGGTTGTTTCCACTTTGGGCTGTTGTGAATAATACCGCTATGAACATTTGTATGTTTTTGTGGTTGTACCATTTTCTGGTCCCACCAGAAATGTTTGAGGGTTTCAGTCTCTCCACATCCTCATCAACACTTTCTTTTTTATTATAACATTCATAAATGTTTACATAGGGGCTTGGATGACAGTCAGATGCTTGGGTGATGTCAGTAAATGTGACATTTTGCCTGGGGTTTTTCCTGGTAATTCTAATTCCCCAAGCGCTGCACTGTTTTGGGAAATGGGACACTTAACATCACAAGCAAACTGGAGGGTTAATCTTATAACTGATATGAGTGATAGTCCTTACTGATTAAAATCTATATTTGTGAAGGTCTGGTATTGCTATATCTAAATCTTTAGAAACACTTTTCACATCTGTTTCAATAATACTTGATAGATTTTAATAGGAATGTTGTTGGTATAGCATGCACTTGGGTAAGTTTATGTGTAGAACTGCTGAAAGTATTTTAAACTTTGTCAGGAACATATATCAACTCTAATCATGTGTTGGTTTGGTCAGAGAAGTTAAAACTAACTAGTTAAGCATTAAACTGACATTCTCTGCATATCATTTCATTTTTAAAAATTTGAACTATTGAATGCATTCTCAAGGGGGTGATATTGCCCCAGTGGCGGTGAAAATTGGTTCTTTTAGGTATGGGGTGAAAAAAATCTTTAGCTAATTATTGTGTTCTGTGGCCCCATAGGGCCATAGTACATAAAGTGTTACATAGTATATCTATGATACTAAAACTTCATGGTTTAGAATAATTGGGAAAAAGATCTAAAAAGGTTCCTTACAGGGATGATGGTGCAAAATAGGTTGAGAAACATTTTTGTACTGCATGAAACAGAGATGCTAGAATAGTAGATCATTAGAGATCATACAGTCAGAGCATCTCATTGCACAGTGTTTAAGGCAGTGAAGTGAAATAACTTACTTGAATAAATGAGTTCCTGCTGTGTGCCGAGCACTCTGCTATGCAGATAAAAAATGAAGACCCTTTGCTTTTCTTGGGAGAGGTCTTATATATAGTTAAACATGGAGTGATTATTGATTCAGTTGATGAGGTATATTCAAGATGAGTGTGGAGAACAGAGGAAGGGCCATATAAGGCAGCTTGGGAGAAATAGGGAAGGGTCCAGAAGGAATACTGTGTGAAAGCTCTAGGTCTTGACCCACCTTTCTAGGCAGCTGCAATATATTTTAGTTATTTTTCAAACCTCAGTATATTTTAGAACCACTAGATTGCTTGTTTAAAATCCCGCTTCTGAAACCCAACCCCAGATAATATGATTTGGGTTTGAGTTCCGGAGATTCTGATGCAGGTAGTCTAAGAACTTTGTTTTGGGAAATGCTCTGTTAAATGGTGGCAGTAATTTTTTCAGGATCAAACAGTAGTCTGACCTTGCTTTGTAGACATTAACCCACAGTGCTGTTGCCTTTTGTCCCTTTTCCAGTAGCCTAGAAATAAATACTCCCAACCATGGATTAGAATCCCCGCCCCCTTCATTTTTTTAACCCCAACCAAGCTGTCACTGTTTTTTGCCTTCCTGGTTTGATTATGTTGTTTGTATATATTTTCTTTAGCAGCCATTAAGGGTGATAGATCCTTTACCTGCTGCTGTTCAAAATAAAGGCAATGTTATCCTGTCTTCTCAACTCATCAGAGAATATTGTGTTAAATCCTGGATGCTACAAGTGAACAGATAGTGTCAAGTCAAAGGGAACTTGAAGAGAAGTGAGACTAGCATTATCTGAGACTGGTTTAAAAAAAAAAAACCAAAAAACATGAATGTTTAACTTGGAAAAGAACACATACTGGAAATTGTCCAAGTACAGGCTAAATCAGCACTCACTGAAGTTGTAGAGCTGAATGTCAAAACTCCGGTACTTACAGGATAATTTAATGAAAAGATGGGCCTGAATCAGAATCACATCTCTTGATTTTTCAAAAGAAGTGAGATGTCCAGATTTTTATGTAAACTCTCCCAGATTAAAATAAACCAGACAACCAGTTTAAAACAAAAACAAAACTACAGACAAAAACAAATATTTCTGTACTCCACTAGTGTGCAGTCCCCTTTTGTATCAGATAAAACTTTGACTAGTCAACCCATTAAATCTTTCAAGTAATGTAACTAAAGCAGACAGCCCACAAATGGGAATTTACTTATTTCTAAGACCCAGACCTTGGCAGCAAGATTATATGGCATGGTAGAATTTAGAGAGAGTGTTGTATAACTGGAAGATGATACTTTTGTGAACTCTATCAAAGTGAGATTGATGGTTCAGTGCCTCTTCTCTCAATTCGAAATTTAGGAAGCCCTAGGACCCATTTAGAGCTGTGTAGCCAAATAAGGCAGATTTCTGGGGAATTAGCAGGTGAGATTGATCACAGAACATCTATTTTTGTTTAATTCCAGTGAAAATTTTGGACATACCATAAACAGATTTAGCCTAGAATAGGCTCACTGGATCTCCTTATCTGCTCCTCCCCCGCCCCCAAGAAAAATGAAACTTCATGGGAGCAGGACCCTCTGACTTAGTCCACTTAAATGGTTATTTTTCATGGTTATCCTATCCTGTTAAACACAATAATATGGTATCTCCTAATCATTAATTAGTATGTCACATGTTCTGAAATACAGTAACAAATTTGAGACATAAAATATGAATTATCAGTAATCCTCCAAAGATTAGGTACCGGGCATCAGAAAAGGTAAATTCCCTAACTTCTTCACTTCCTTGGAATAGTGTGCTGTTAATTTTAATTATGTTTAATTATAGTCAATGCTGAATTTGGCCTTTAGGTACAGTTTTACATACAATAATAGAATGTACAGTAATTATATGTTATGTCTTTCTAGTTTATCACATAAGAAATTGGAGTGGTTTAAGAAAGACTTATGTCAATTAAGAATTCTTTACATGCTGCTTGGTCGTTCCTGCCTCTGACATGTATTTTAGTAAATTTGCTTGATGATCTTTCGTAAGATGCCTAGGCTATGTACCTTCGAATAACTAATGTCCCTTTTGAATAACTGATGTCCCCTTTGAATAAATTAATTACTCTTTGGGTAACTGATTTTGAAAAACCTATATTTTTACCACTATTCCAAAACCCTTTTCTCAAGTTGAGTTTCTTTGTCTTCCTACTCTCGGTGTTGACTGAGTTTGTCACCACTGAGTTTTCCCTAAACAGAAGTCCTTTGGGACCAATATTAGTCCTCGGTCAAGAAGAGTTTGTATAAATAGCTGTGCACACACTCTAGAGGAGGAGAAAAAGGAAATTTTAAGTGTTGGGCCCCAGATGTGAACTCCTCTTCTGTTTTTGTTTTAGGGTAATTAATGTTTCCTTGGATTGAACTAAACTTGGGGCTCTTGTGCTTCTGGCTTTCAAGTCTGAATCAGTACCTTTGAGCAATGGGGTGGGGAGTGGGAGGAATGGAGTTTGTATTTTGTGTCATCATCCCCAAATGAATGAGGTGTAACATGAGAGCAGTGTTTTTTTTAGGCTTGGACTTGAGGCTGGAAAATGGGTTATGAAAAATGAAAACTCCCCCCCCCCCCCGCCCCTTAGAATCCAATCCCAGTGACTTGGGAGGAACTAGACTGAGAGGTCTCTTGTTATACCCTAGTGACTTCAGTTCTTAGAGATTCTGTTGGGTTCTGTGGTGTTTGCTTCTAGGTTCTTTGGTTGTTATAAGGTGGCTTGTTCTTGTCTGCCATTCTGCCTCCCCCCCCACCCCCTTGCCTTCTAAATTAGATACATTCTCCCCTCTGCTCCCAGACGTCTCCATCTCTTCATCCCCTGACAGAGCAATCATTTATCAAGTTGTTTCACGCGTTGTCGGGAGGGGGGCCCTGGGGACCTGAGTTTGTTTCGTCCCTTTGTTGGAGCTCCACAGGATCATCCAGCTTAGTCTCCAGCCAACTGCTGGGAGTTGCTGGACTCCAGGAGCAAATGTTAAAGGGGCCCCCTTTCATCTACTTGCACTGCTACTTCAATCTTTTATTTTAAAATTCCAGCTTATTGGAACTGTAATCACCCTGTATTCAAACACATACATTTCTAGATATGTATGTAATCCTGAAAGGTTTTTGTTTGGTTTTCTTTTTACTTTTTTACCCCTGTTTTAGTCATTAAAGATCTGGAAATAGATTTTTATTCTTTCTCTTGGTTATTCCTTGTCTATTTTCTGTTCTTCCTTCATCCCCCATCTCTTTCCTAGTGGTGGATCATTATGGATTGATTTAGTAAGTGGGAGTTCCTCCTTTTGTAAGACATATTTTTGGATATGTTTTAGGTTATCCAGGTGTCCTTTTTTCTGATGTCATACTTCCCAATGAATAGGAATATATAAATAGGATAGGAGTAAAAATATATGTATATATATTTTAAAGTTTATCAAACTTCAGTTAAAGGTGAATATTACTGCTTAAGTTATGCAAGTTATCCAAAGTATTTTAAAAAGTAAAAGGAAAAATGTACATAGATTTAAGGATGTAGCATGAATGTTAACCAGTGTTCACTGACCGTGACTTTGAAAGATGGATATTGCTGACTATAATTTAATAGTTTAGAAGGACAGTGTTTGTTTTGTGGGGTAATAGAAATCTAATTATAATGCAACGAGGGTTATGAGAATTTTTTTCTGCGATCCTGGAATATTTCCCCCCAATGTTTTATTGTGAAAACTTAGACGTGAACAGAAATGTTGAAAACATTAAACATTATACTTTGGGCTTAAACATTTTTTTTGTCTTTGCCAAGCTGAATAGAACACACAGTAATCTCATAATGCATTGTAAAGTTACACTTGGAATCAAAATAATGTGGAAAAAAAGACATCAGATGATATGTGCTAAAAGCATTCTGAATTCTTAAATGAACCGGTAGACAAGCTGACCCCAGACCCTAAAGTTGAGTATTGTTGCTAATCAGGTTTAGTGGGGAAACTGTTCTCCCTTCTTCTCATCAGATATTTTAGATTGCGAATGGTCACTTTGATCAGACTGTCAACTGAAAAAGTTTATAGTGAGCACTAAATTGTCTTGGAGTGTTGTGACTTAACATCAAAGTGAGTTCAAAATGTTTTTCCCTAAGATATGTCCTTATTTTAGGGATATTTGCCAGCTGTAAAACGATAGTGTGTTGTTTCTTAGTGAGTTTCACAATAAAACTTAAGATTGTACATTGCTGATAACAAGGATATTAGTACTATTTCAATATCACGAACACTTAGCTGTATTTCAAATTAAGAATAGGAAAGCAAACAGACCATTAATTCTGAAAATTTATTGTGTTCTATTTGCTGGATACTATTTTAGGCAGTTGGAGTACAGGAATGAACAAAACATACAACATTCTCTTGGAGCTTAAATTCTATGTGGGGAGACAAAACAGTCACAGTTTTCTTGACATCTTGGGCAAGGATTGGTGAGTTTTTCTGTAAAGGGCCAGAAAATTTCTCTTGCTGATCCTTGACTTTGCTATGTAAATGGGCAAGTCTGGGGGGTCAATAAAACTTTATTTATAGGAACAAATACCAGACCATAGTTTCCTGACCTCTGTTCTGAGCTGTAAAAGAAAGACAAACAGTAGGACATTAACAGTTTTTAAAAAATATTTGTATAACAAAAAATACCACTGAGTTAGAGACAAGAATTTTAAGAAAAAAGTATGGGCAAAGCGATGACAAAGAGTCAATACTGTTAATATACATACATCCCAGTAAAGCAATGGGCAAAAGATATGAAGAGACAGGTCATAGAACAAATCTAAATGGCCGATAAATATCTTAAAAGATGCTCTTCTGACTGGCACAGATTATAAGGGTGGTGATATGTATTGGAAGACAAAAGGGTACTCTTATACATTCCTAATAGAAAATAAGATTGATGCTACCTTCTTGAAAAGTAATCTGACATCTGTTAAAACTAAAACTACATAAATGTATGTATTTTCTTTGTCCCAGAAATGCAATTCCTGGGATTTGGTGCGGGAGGAGGTATGATATTTCATTGTGGTTTTATTTAATTTTATTTTTTTAAATTGTAAATACACATAACAAAACATATATTAACCATTTTAAGTGTACAGTTCATTGGTATTAAATACATTCATAATATTGTGCAGGCATCACCATCCATCTATCCCCAGAACTCTTTTCATCATGTAAAATTGAAACTATGTCTGTTAAACAATAACTCTAGTCTCTTTCCTGCCCCCATCCAGCCCCCCTGTCTCTGGTGACTGCCATACTACTTTGTCTCTATGCTTTTGACCACTCTAAGTACCTGATATAAGTGGAATCACACTGTCTACCCTTTTGTGACTGGCTTATTTCATCTATCATAATTACCTCTGTTCAGTTGTAGCATATTTCAAAATGTCTTTTTTAGGGCTGAATAATACTCCACTGTATGTATATACCACATTTTGTTTATCTGTTCATGCATTGATGGGACTCTTGGATTGCTTCCACATTTTAATTACTGTGAATAATGCTGCTATGAATATAGGTGTGCAGATATCTCCTTAAGAGCCTGCTTTCAATTCTTTTGGATATATACCCAGTGGAATGCTGGATCGCATGGTAATTAATTCTGGTTTTGAATTTTTTCGAGAGCCTGCCTTACTATTTTCCACAGTGGCTCTTCCATTTTACACAGTGTACAGGGTTCTAATTTCCCCACGTCCTCAGCAATACTTAATTTCCGCGTTGTTTTGGATAGTAGCCCTTCTAATGGGTTTGAGGTGATATCTCATTGTAATTTTGATTTGCATTTCCCCAATGATTAGTGATATGAGTATTTTTTCATGTGCTTAATGGCCATTTGTATTTCTTCTTTGGAAAAATTCAGGCCCATTTTATATTTGGGTCATTGGGTTTTTTGTTACGTTTTAGGAGTTCTCCATATATTCTGGATATTAATTTCTTATCAGATACATGATTTACAAATATTTTCTCATTTGTGAGTTGTCTTTTTACTCTTTGGATAATAATTTTGATGCATAAATTTTTTAAAAGTCCAGCCTTTTTTGTTGTTACCTGTGCCTTTGGTGTCATATCCAAGAAGTTATTGCCAAATCTAATGTTATGAAGATTTGCCCTATGTTTTCTTTTAAGAGTTTTACAATTTTAGTTCTTATATTTTGACCTTTAATGCATTTCGAGTTAATTTTTTTTTTTGTGGTAAGGGTCTAAGTTCATTATTTTTACATATGATATTTAGTTTTTCCAGTACCATTTGGTGAAAAGACTGTTCTTTTTCCATTGTATGGTCTTGGCACACCTGTCAGAAATAATTTGCCCTTGTATGCAAAGATATGTTTCTGGGCTCTGTAATCTCTTCCATTGTTCTGTCTTTTTGCCAGTACTACACTGATTTCATTACTGTAGCTTTGTAGTAAGTTTTGAAATAAGTGCCCGTCCTCCAGCTTTCTTCTTTTTCAGATTGTCTTGGCTATTCGAGGTCTCTTAAGATTCCTTATGAATTTTAGGATGGATGTTTCTATTTCTACAAAAAAAAAAAAAAATCATTGAGATTTTTATAGGGATTGCATTGAATGTAGGTCACTTTGGGTATTATTGCCATTTTAACAATATTATCTTCAAAGCCATGACTGTGGGATGTTTCACTTGACGTCTTTAATTGCTTTTAGCAGAGTTTTATAGCTTTTATTGTGCCAGTCTTTCACCTCCTTGGTTAATTCCTAAGCGTTTTATTTTCGTTGCTGTTGTAAATGAAATTATCATTGTAACTTTTCAATTGTTCATTTAAGGCAGTGCACCTGATTTTGTGTTGTATCATGCTACTTCACTAAATTTATTATAATAGTTTTTAAATGCAGCTTTTAGGATTTTCTACATATAAGAATATATCATCTATGAAAGAGCTCATTTTACTTCTTCCTTCCTTGCCAATTTGGATTGCCTTCTCTTCGTCCTTTTCCTTTGCCTTTTCCTTTTCTTTCCCCTGCCTTCCAGTTAGAACTTCCAGTACTGTGTTCAGTGGAAGTGGTGCAAGTGAGCACCGTTGCTTTGTTTGAAAAACATTCAGTCTTTTACCCTCCTGGGTTTCCATAAATACAGAACAACAAGGGCTTATGCTCAAGGAAGTTCACTGCAACCTGGGTCTAAGTGGCAAAAATGGAAGACAAAATGAAAGCCCATCAATGTGAAAGTGGATGAATAGAATATGTTATCTTCATACCATGAAATGTTATTAGGTAGCCTTTCAAAGAATAAATTGGAGCTGTACCCCTTGACGTGGAGGGATTTGCACAAAATAATGAGAAAAGCAATATACGGAGAAGTATGGGTAATACTAATCTATTAAGATAAGGGCAACCCTCATATGTTTATGTGTATATATCCAAGCATGTATGTATGAACCATGCCTGTGATTTTATGTGTACCGAGAAAAACAAAATAGGATATATACATACTTGATTTTTAACATGGCTATATCAGTTACTGATGTAAGAGATAAAAGAGTAAAAACCCTCAGAATGAATATAGTATGATTGCCTTTTGAATTTTTGTAAACTTGTGTGTATGTATGAATGTATATGTTTGTTTACAGTTCTTTGAAAGGAGAAATGAACACAGTCACTCAAGCTTTACAACTCTAGTGATTTGTCAGAGGGCTTACTAGCTCTCAAACTTGATGTCATAAGAGACCCTCATCTTGTCCCATTTGCCCTGTTGGCTGAAAAATTGAAGTCTTCTCGCGTTTTGTTTGTTTTTGTTTTGTTCTTTTGAGGAGCGGGCACAAAAACTTTACTCAAAGACTGGAAACGCCCTGGAGAAATGATGACTCTAGATCATGCAACTAGTAACTGATGGAACCGACGTTCAAATTTAATCTAGGTCTGTCCTTATACTTCACTCTCTCATGCTTCTCTTGATTATTAATCTGGTACCTGATTGTATAACAGGATGGGGCTTTCTTTGGGAGAAACAAAAAGGAATGTTACAGAGAAAAAGAACATGTTGATTTCAGTTGTCTCTCAACAGATTTATTAAGAATGGAATAACACCACCCTGTCACAACCCCCGGACCACGGGCTGGTACCAGTCTGTGGCCTGTTAGGAACGCAGCCACACAGCAGGAGGTGAGCAGTGGGTGAGCAAGTGAAGCTTCATCTGTATTTGCAGCTGCTCCCCAGAGCCAGCATCACCTCAGATCATCAGGAATCAGATTCTCACAGGAGCACCGGTCCCTGGTGCCAGAAAGGTTGGGGGCCATTGCTCTAAATCTCTTTGTCTGCAGAAAGAGGATGACAAGCCTGTAGACCTTATTTTCAGTGAATATCATCTACCTAGACTCAAACTGTTACCTCTTTAAAATTATACAAGTGTAGGCAGTTAATTGAATTCTGAAGATACAGAAGGGAAGGGCAGTTAGAAAAAGAACCTGAAACAGAGCATGTTATATCTATACTTGGAAGAGTTCTATAAAATTTCACAGTTTGTTCCCCCTTTAACACTTTGTACGTTGATGTTCATGTGAACTATATGGTGAGGAAAGTTTCTTGAAAGTGCAGATCACTGGGCCTTAGCTAAGATATTTTGATCAGTAGGAGATTCCTCAATTTGCATTTTTAATTAGCACCCCATGTGAGATGATTCAGGTTCACAGACCACATATTACAATATGTTTTTCTAAAGCATTGCTTAAATTAATGTCTTTATGTCTTATGAGCATTCTGAAAAGGAGAGTGATCAATTAAATAATGTAGCCTTGGACAATAACAGGTTTATAAACTAGAGAAGCAAAAATGGCTTAAAGTCACCAAAGTAGTCAGTGCAGTACTTCGTGCTCACCCAACTTTCTTGATATTAATAAAATCCATCTCATTATTCATTTTAGTAAGTTTTGTTCATAAAAGTAACATTTTCTTATTTCAAAAATGTGGGGGAAATATCAATAAAATGAGCTACTATTTTTCCATTTTAGTAGGCAAAAATGGAACTTTTTTTTCTTTAATACTTGTGATGAATGGCAGCAATTTTTTTCACAGCATTTCTTTTATGATTGTCTTTTGCATTTTATGATTGGGTATTAGGATTTATTTTTCATATTGGATTTAAAGAGCTTCTTATATACCAGACAGCCATTTGTCCTATGTTGCAGTGGTCTACTTATTAGTTATTTGTCTTTACATTTTACTTGTGGCAGGCCTTTCAAGATTTCTTTTTTGGATAAAAAAGACCTTTCTCATTTCAGTGTGTTAGTTTTTATGAGTTTAATGAATTTCTTTAATCCATAGGAATTTTGTTCTGGTGTATGGTATGAAATAGGAATCTTAACATTTTCTAGATAACCAGTTATGTCAGAACCATTTATTGATCTTTTTTCTACTGATTTGAAATGCCAGTCATGAGATACTTATATGTCTATCCCATTGATTTATGAGATTTATGCATATTCTTAGGCCAACACTACACTAATTAAATTAGAACTTGGTGGGAGATTTTAGTATCGTGATATTTACTTGATATTCTTTGCATGGTATAGTCACATTTTCACATTTTAATTTGTTTATAGAAGTTACGAGTGGTATACTTAAGAAATTACTAGATAATAACAGTAATTCACATGATTCCATAGAATCACTAAAAGTTTTGCTTAACAATGGAATGAATCATAATCGTTATGGGATTTTACTGATGTTCCTTAAGGTCTTCCCCCCCCCGCCCCCCATTAAATTTTATCATGAAAAAATCCCTTTTTTCTTAAAGAACCTCTTTCCGTTCTTTAATTGGGATCCATTTAATTGCTGTACAGTCTTGCTTCATGGTATATATCTGCGCCGTGCCTCTGAGCTCTTCTGGCTTGTTTTCTTAAAAACCAAACCAAACTCACACAGCCATTCTACAAACCCTTATATCTGTAATGTGTACAAAACAAAGCAGGTGAAAAGTTCGACTTTCAGATAGAACTGGCATGCTTTTAGGTTAGTTTTACATGTTTAATTTTACTACCTGGTAGGGTTCCACAGGGTAATTTCCCTATTAAAATTCTGCTTGGCTGTAACTTGTTAGTAATCATAATTATATTTTAAATGGTTTACGATCTTTGAAATTAATCTTGAGAGTTTCAGAAAAGAAGAAGGTGTAAAGTCTCTTTAAGGAACAAGACTCTTTTAAAGACTGCCTGGGAGCCTCGGGCTGATGGTAGGAAGGCACCAATAGAGAAGATAAAAGGTACTGTATCCCAAGTGTTTACTCATTTCTGATTTTGACCCAGAAGAAGAAAAAACAATATGTCATAGCTGAAGAGACTTTTAAACAACTTAAGTTTTCAGAATTAAGCACCTTAATAGCAATTTTGTGCAACTGTTCTCTTCAGAGACTCTAGGTGACTGACTCCCCACTCTTACTGTCTCTTTCCTGGTTTAGCCTGCTTCAGCTTTTTAGGGTTCCTCTCTGACCCGAGTCATTTAGGTGTGTAAGTCATAAAATGGGAGGTTCTTAGCTGACAAGCTAAGCATAGGAGCAAATTTTAAAAAGTCGATAGAGGCACAAAGATTCAGGCTAGGATAGATAACATTTTGAAATGTGGGACAAAAGAACAAAAATGGTACAGGCAGTACTGCGAAGAAGGAAAATTTGATGATGAAAATCAAGGTTGTTTGGATAATTCATCTGCTTCTCTTTTGATCTACTGGTTAAACCCTTTATAGACTTCAAAATCATCTCCTGGGTGCTTGCATGTGTAAGCACACACACATATGCTTTGCTGCTGCCCTTACATGGACCAGTGGTGCATTCCTGCCTCTGTATAGATGGTCTCCCCTAGAGCTGAGTTCTTTCCATTCCTTTCTGATCACTCTTTCCTTTGGACCTTGGTGGTGGTTTTTCTTCAGCTTACTTCCATAGGTGAATGCAAACAGTGAAATTGTTGCTGGCTAATAGAAATAGTGTTAACTCCTCAGCTGGCATCGAAAGCTCTGAGTTACACATGAAATAAGCAACTCTTTCAGGTTTTCAGGCTGGTAAGGAGTGCCTTTGAACTACTACCACATCATTATCATAAGATTTCCCATAGAAGTTATATAAAATGAAAAATAATAATGTCCTCTAAATTCTGCCTAGAACTACACTTTGAAGGAGTTTAACCAATAAGAGATGCTTTCCTTCTATGCAAAATTAAAGAGTTAGTGAAAATTCTCAGTAAGAGGGCACCTGAATTTACTGTATTAATGTCAATCAGGATAGAAATACATTCCTAGGAAGATGATGCAGGTGATAATCTAATAGGTGCTCTAAAAAGAATATTTTTTAAAAACCCATGGAGTGTTCTTAAAATGAAAAACAGTATATCACAATGTCTTGTTGAAAAGGTGGTTTAATCTTTAATTTTTCAAATAGATAAAATTTTATTTTTCTCTTGCTACTCTAATCTTTTTAAATGCTTTTGAATTCTACATATTAACTACTTGGATTTATTAGATTATTCATATACCTAATATTAAGTTACAAGTCTTTTATGTCATGTATTAGGGAAGCATTGTACCTTATGGCCTAAGATCTATAGATTTTAATTCCAGCAGAAGAATTAGATTAATAGCAGTTAAATTAGTTCTAGAGCTTGTATCAACAGCATCAGCATCACCTGGGAGTTTGTTGTTTTAAATGCCTTACTCCAGATTTAGATGACTTAAATATGTATTTTAAGTTCTCATGGTGATTTATATGCATGCTAAGTTTTAGAAGCACTTATCTAGAACAGTGGTTTTCTACTTTGGCTATAAATATATTTAAAAATATATTATGCCTTTAAAATATATATTATGCCTAGGTCCCATTTCTAGAGACTTTTTTTGTTTTTAATAGGCTTTCATCTAGGCATTATGATTTTAAAAACTGCTAGGTGGTTTTTATTGGGCGGCTAAGGTTGAGAACAATTTTTCCAGAGCTACACTGTTGAATATAGTAGCCCCTAGCCATGTATGGCTATGTAAATTTACATTGCTTCAAATCAAATAAAAATTTAAAATCGGTCACAGTAGCCCATTTCAAGTGTTTAATAGCCACACATGGCTAGTAGCTACTGGCCAGTGCAAATAGAGAACAGATAGAGATCCATCATCATAAAGTTCTGTCTTAAGACTTCGAGAGCTTTCTGGCTAACGTAATTTTTAGAGTTTTAATTTTAGGGAATTGGTTTATACTATTCTTATAAAGTGTTTCCTGGGGGAAAGTACAGACAGACATTCAAAGACTAGGAGATGAGTAAAACCATCTATATTTTATGTGCAAAAGCATCTATATTTAGGTTGAAACTCCCTTTTCACATCAAACCAATCTTATACTTTTGCTATATGTAATCAAGTCATAAGACAAAAACCTGAGACATAGTACTTGCCATGACTCTTAAAAAGCTGGTCATACATGACTACTTTAGGCAAGTAATTAAAAAGTTGTGCTGATAATTAAGGTTAATTAAATTAGTTGATGTAATAGCCAGCTTTGTTGTAATTTTTATATCATTTAGATTCTTATAAGTGTAATTAATACAATTGTGTTTGATGCATTGAAGGAAGTAGTATTATGAAAGGTAACTTCATCAAATAGCAGTCTTCTTACATTTAACTAGCTTTGTTGACCTTTAGTTTTTCCTTTTGAATCTCTATTTTTGCAGTCAGTAATATTACATATCTCATAATATTGCTGAGAATTAATGAAATAGTGTATGTAAAGCTCTCTAAAACATTGCCTGTACCGAGCAGTGTTTTAGTAAGAGATAGCTAGCATTAACAATATATTCACACTTTAGGACTAAATAGTTCTACTCTTGATCCTCACCCCCATCCATTGCTATCTTCATTTCTTCAGCTTGAGTCAGCTGCCTTCTATGGCTATTGACTCTTAATGCCAAATCAGTTGCTTTTCATTTTGAGTTCCATAGCACTTTTATTTCCTCTCTCCTGGCTTCTCAGATGCCCCCCTCTTAATGCCACTATCAGTCTTCCTTTTCTCCATTTTAAGTTCCTTCTCTTTTACCCAACATTTAAATGTCAGTATTCTCTTTTCTGTCCAGGGTTGTAAAATCTCTGAAACGCTAGCAAAAGACAGTGGCTAGAATATGAACTCCATCTCCTGTGCTCTACTCTCCTTTACTGATGGTCTGGCCTGTTTGTTCGTCAGGCATTTCAGACTCAGCATACTATAGTGAATTCATCTTCCCTAACCCTCAAACCTACTGTTTCACCTGTCTCCCTTGTCCTAGTTAAAGGGCACAACCATCCATCTAGTTACGACAGAATTTTAGAAGTTTTCCGTAGTTCTTGCATTTTCCATAGTCCCACACATTTAATTGGTAAACAGTTCTTACTACTAACACTAAAAAAATTTTTAATTTTTCAGTTACAGTTGACATACAGTATTTTATTAGTTTCAGATGTATCATAATGATTAGACATTTATATAACTTAGGATGTAATCACCCTGATAAATGTAGTAAGCAGCTGATACCATACATAGTTATCATAGTATTATTGACTATATTCCCTATGCTGTACTTTACATCCCTGTGACTGTTGTTATAACTGGCTATTTGTACAATGTAATCCTTTCCCCATTTTCACCCGTTTCCCAGCCTCTTATTTGATATGTAAGGATTTTGCGCCTGGACAATTTCAGTGGTTTGGTAAGTTCCCCTGCCTGGATTGTCAGCCACCCCAGTCTAGAAGCACACTGCTGTCAGTGGTACTTTATTTCGATTATTTTTTATATAGCCACATTCCTAATAGATGAGGTTCCTTGACAACAAGGATCATGTTTCATTCAGCACTGTATATTCAGCACCATGACAGGTAAATGAACATGAATAAACTGATGGTGCCCTTAGATGCGGGGATTTCGTATCCTGCAACTTTACTGAATTTAGTAGTTGTGATAGTTTTTTTTGATGGATTCTTTAAGGTTTTTTCTATATGTAATATGTCATCTGAAAACAGTGACAGTTTTACTTTCCAATTTAGATTTTTTTTTTCTTGTCTGATTGCTATGGTTAGGACATTGAATAGAAGTGGTGAGAGTGGATATCTTCATCTAGTTCCTGATTTCAGGAGAAAGCTTTTCGCCAGTTAGTCTGATGTTAGCTGTGGGTTTGTCATATATGGCCTTTATAATGTTTAGGTGTGTTCCCTCTATCCTCACTTTGTTGAGAGTCTTTGTCCTAAAAGGATGTTATATTCTGTCAGATGCCTTCTGTGTCTTTTGACATCATCAGATTTTTATCCTTTGTTAATGTGTATTACTATGATTGATTTGCAAATACTGAAACTTGTATCCCTAGAATAAATCCCACTTGTTCATAGTGTATGATCTTTCTAATGTATTGTCAGATTTGGTTTGCTAATATTTTGTTGAGGATCTTTGTATATATTTATTTTTTTTCTTTTTTCTTTTTTTGCGGATTTGTCTGGTTTTGGTAACGGTAATGCTAGCCTTGTAGAATGAGTTTGGAAGTGTTCCTTGTCAATTTTTTTGACTACTTTGAGAAGGGTAAGTGCAGAAAAACGTGAACCCACACTTCTGGGGTCTAGGGTAGTGATTCTCATCAGCATGTGGCACTGCTACTCTTGGGGAACATGTATTTGATTTTAACAATAACTGGAGAGTGCTACTGGCATTTGGAGAGTTAGGGATATACAAAACCCACCCACCTCACGCCCCCCTGCCTTTTACCGCTTCTGTAGTATGTTGGGAGGAGGAAAGGGTTCACAGAACCATATTCCTGGGCTAAACCTACACCCCTCTTTCCCTCCAAAACTCAACTTACTATCTGTTCATTTAGTCTTTTTGAGCTGACCCTTTATTCCTATTTATGTCAATCACTTTAAGACTCCTAGACCATCCCTCATCTCCTAGACCAGTGCTACTCAAGCAAGGTCCCCTTTCTATATATAGGCAGATAAGGAGTTTTCACCAGAACATAAACCATTTAGGTCACTAAGTGTAACTGTTAGTTCACCTGACTTTTTTTCAATATAATTTTCTCATGGAAGGAATAGTACATTGATTTATATCCTTCCCGAATCCTTGAAATAATCCACTGTGTCCTCTGTAATTCACCATCAGTCATAAGCAGAATTCCCTATAATGTCAGTCTCTTTTTAATGTTTCCTACACTTTTTGTTCTAAAACTAGTTTTCTCATGAAGACTCTGCTTCCCTATACCACTGTCAGTGGTGGCTATTTTCTGCATTATAGCCCTCTTAACACTGTGCCTGGAAGTAGAGTTGGTGTCCTATTTACTCGTTGCCGCTTTCAGACTCTACCTTCTTAGTCTATAACCTCCCCCACTTCACATTTTGAATTTATGATCACTGCATTTTTTTTCCTTATTATAGTCATCTATATACCTTTCTGTTACTCCCCCTTATTACTTGAATATTCACTGTCATACTCCTTAGTCATGTCAGTATCTACAGTACTCCATTCCAACACACTCCAGCCTCTCAGTTTGTTGCCCTCCTCTCTTCCATGGAACTTGTTTCTTTTTTCCTTTCTTAGCCACTCATTCACATGTTCATATTCCAGACCAAAGCTTGCCAGGTGAGATGTCATGAATGAACAGTTGGGCTAAGAAATTGATCCTCCAGCCCTCCCTCCCCAACTCCCACAGTTGGGTTGGCTTGAGTCAGCAGGAGAAAACAGGTCTGTAGTCCCCGAGAAGGCTGTACAAGTACATTTTAGCATCTTCTGTGTGTGACACAAGGAGAACAAGCGTAGACCTTGTCATTTACCAACAACTACAAAACCTCCAAAACTTTAATTTCCAGTATACCACTCTGACTATTACCAGCTTACTGCTGGAACCTTGGCTCTGGCAATCTTCACCTCCCCAGGGTTTACATACATTGGATCCTTCACCTTCTCTCTGTCCATAAATTCCTATCTTTCCTACCTTCCTTACTAACTTTTGATTTCATGGTTAGTCATTATGACTCCTCTGTTAAACATGGTCTGTTATGATCTACTGATGCATAACAACACATATTGGATGTAAAGATGGCACCTTAAAAAACACATATCCATCACTTAACAGTTTAAATGGGCCAGGAGTCCATGTACAACTTAACTGCAATCGAGATATTACCTAGGGCTTTGGTCTCATTTCAAGGCTCAGGTGAAGAAGGAACCAAGTTCACCTGGTTGTGTTTTTAGGATTTAAGATTGAAGGCCTCAGAGCTTTGCTTGGCAAGAGGCTGCCCGTCAGTTCCTCACCTCATGACCCTCCCTCCTAGTGTGGCTGCTTGCCTTATCAAAGCTAGCTAGAGAGAATGTCTCTCAGCAAGACAAACATTACAGTGGGAACGTAATCACAGAAGTGTCATCTTGTGACCTTTGGTGTTACTGATCAGAAGCAAGTCACATGTCCAACTCACATGGAAGGGGAGAGGAGAGCTTGCGTACTAAGAGGCAGGGTCACTTGGAGGAAATGGGGAGGATATGAAGTTTTCCTGCCTCCTTTGTCCCTCTCTCTGACACTCCTATTCAGCCCTGGTTAAATCCAGTTTTTCCTACTCTGTATATGTGTGCACCTGCTGCAAACTGAATGTGACTGACAAAAATACACAGCCACACTTAACTGGTCTTAAATTTCTCACCACTAATTCAGGTGAGCTATTAATATCACTCAGCAATCTTATATTGCATTTATCTTCATTCCCTTATGATATATGTGATACCCATATTTTCTTCTAGTTTAAGTATTTAACTCTTTACTCCCTGTGTTATATAATAGAAATCAACCTCCCTTCTAATTTTTTGTCCCATTATTGCAGCATATTGAATAGCCTACTGTTTACCATGGATAAATTCTAAAATTTTATGTAAAGCTGAGTTCGCTTTAAGATTATTCGTTCTTTTCCATTTTATCTAATGCCAATGTCACACATTTATTATGGTTTTATAATATGCTTTACTCTATGGCCACATTAGTCCCTCTTATTCTTTTTCAAATTCCACTTAGACATTCTCCTAAGAGGAGAAACATGGCAATATATAACATTAAATTTGTTTGAATAAATTTTGCTTTTTTCAGTGTTCAGTTTTTTTTAATTCCCAATATTTTGTCATTTATAGCTTAAAATAATGTAGATTTAGAGTTTTGATCTGCAAGGAACCCTTAAAATTAACCATATTAATAAGTTGTTTACAGTGAAAACTACAAATATCTCTTATAATTTCAGAAAATAATGGCAATTGTGTGTCAAAAAAATATAATTGAGAAATTTCTATTTTCCTTAGGAAATATTCTGAAATGCCCCTTGTTAAAAATAATGTAGCAACCTTTCCAAACACTGTTTTCACCTAAATATAACTAACTTTCTCTGTCTTAGCCTTGGGCAAAATTGCCTTCATTTATTATAGCAGCAATTCGGATATGAACTGAATAAAATTTCTTTCAGAATAAATGCCCTTAACAGAAACATCATTGTGATATAGGTAACCTTTACTCTTCTACATCTGAGGGCCATACTGTTACCACCATATGGAAAAAAGATTGTAATTAGCACTATTCCAGATTTTAAAAAACAACAACAAACAAACAAATAAGCAAAAACCTTTCTAATACACTCTGGAATAAAAGTAATATAACAGTTCCTGTAATGCATTAATCCTCAGTAATAATTTGCTTTCTAGCTAGTCAGATTCTTTAATTGGAATTTTTAAAGTTTATCTTGTTTACTTTGTGTAGCTCTGTACTAATAGGGTCTTGGAATCTATTCCTGTTCCATTTCCTTACATGTGATATTTGAATAATTCATTCATAAGCCCCTTTCAGTTGTAAAATTCTGTGGTTTTGTAGTAAAAAAAAAAAAATTTTTTTTTTTTTTTTTTGATATGTTATGTTTTTCTTGCCAGGACATAGTCAGTCATTGAAGCATAAACTTCATGAGGTCAGGGATTTTGAGCTATTTCATTCATTGTTTCCTCAGCACTTAGAACAGTACTTGGCATGTAAGTGCTCAATAAACATTTGTTTTAACAACAACAGAATCAATATAAACATATTTACCCTGTGACCCAGTAATAGCACTCTTGGGCATTTAGCCCAGAGAAAAACATAACGTATAGCAGTTTTGTTCTAGCCTCCAAACTGTAAATAACCCAGATGTCCTTCAACTGGCGAATGGGTAATGAAACTGCAATATAGCCAGTAATACACTGGAATACTACTCAGCAGTAAAAAGGAGCGAACCATGTATATGTGTCCAAATGAGTGCGTGTAAAATAGAAGAAACCAGTGTGGTGAGCTGTGTGGAGTCTGGAGGCTTCTCATGGTGAGTGATATGGTTATACCAATGGCAGTTCCCTAATTTTGATATTATAGTTGGTTGGTAAGGTGTTACCATGGGGAGGAACTTAGATGAAGAGTATACAGGACCTCCCTGTGTAGTTTTTTGCAACTTTTTATAAACCTGTAATTATTTCAAAATAAAAAGCTTTAAAAATGAAGTTTAGGCACATCCTGATAATGCACAGAAGAATTAAAGCTACAGGTTTATTATTACAAAAATATTCTTTGAAAGCAGTGATTAAAAGGATGTAATAGTTTACATATGTTCTTTTATTAAGGAACAGATTTATTTAGGTTACAGTTTATATTGTTCTATATTTGCCTACCCAGCTTTAGGTACTTAGTTTTAGGTACTTAGTTTCAAAGGAACAAACAAAGAAAATCTCACTTAAAGAGCTTTAAAAAATTGGGAGGGGGCTAGCACATTTGAATAGTAGTGACTTGTAGCTTTATGAAAATGTCATTAACTCCGCATTACCATTTGTATCAGTTTTAAAAGAAACCAACTTAAACTTGAAAAAAAAAGAGCCGTCCTCTCTCACCTTAAGCACTTTTGCCTCTCCCAGTTAGTGAGTTTCACAGAAGTATTACAGGGCACTGATCAAGATTGCTAGCTAGACTTAAACATTTTATGATTTAAGTTTTCTATTGGATACTGTCAGCCATGGGAAAATCCATCAGAGCAGTATGACAGAAGACACCTAAGACTTATAGTTTAGAAAAAGATTCGGAACAAAGATGCAATTTCTCACTACTAAAAATATAGGAAAAAGGAAAGGTAGAAAGGAGAAAAACAAAAGGCACATAAAAATCAAAATAATTATAATGTCCTCTTGATGGCATCTTTTCAAACTTTAAACTTCTTCATGATTGAAGGCCAGTGTACACGCTCCAGCCTTTTTGAAAGTCTTCAGTATTGTTGCTTTCTCAATTCCTAACATTAAGGAAACACCCATTACCATGACAGATTTCCCCTGCTGGTTATAATACTGTTATTTATCTGCAGAAGCAGAAAATTGTGTTTATGCAGAATGTCTTAGTTAACCCTATATAAGGAAAGCTTTTCTTCTCTTTCTCTGTTGGTTCAGAGTTTATTCTTTTCCTCTAGAACAACTTATGTTGCTGGACAACTTATTGACATTAGTTTTGATTCCCACCAATCCTAAAAACAATTATGAGTTTTTAAAAAATCATTTCCTGGCCCTCTTTTAAATATTGTCTGTTAAGACAGTATTTTTCAAGACTCTTTTTCTTTTCAAGCACTCCTAGCTGATGGGTGCCTCAGGCAGAAAAATAAATATAGCATACTCCCTACACTCCTCACTGGGTTCCATACTTCCTGTTTTGGGTTAGGGCTCTCATTTTAATTTACCATCATTCAGGAGACTCATCCTTTCTTTTGAATCTCCTGAGTACAAGAGTTTGGGGCCTTTCATTATAAATAGACCAATTTGTCCAGATGAAAACAGCAATCTCCAGTTACCAGAAATCTGTTAGAAATCTGTCGACTCATATCGAATTATAACTCAGGCTGGCCTTTCTCATAGGCAATCCTCTGCATACAAGAATATGCAGAAAAATCAATCTTCCTTCCAGACGTTTGCTACCTTTGTCTCCTCTGATTGGATTGGATATAAGTGAAAGAAGGATTTTTATTCTAACAGAAAAAATGACAGGCGTAAAGGTTTGGAAGTTATTGTTTTTGGAAAATAGAACTGGTTAGTTCTCCAAGATCTCTCTCTCTCTCTCAGTGGGAGAGAATATTGAAAAGGTAAGTTGAGATCATTTCAGAAGGGCTTTGGTGAGCTTAGGAGTTAGAGTGCATGCTCCATTTGGTGAGCTGTGTAGAGTCTGGAGGCTTAAAAACAAGTGACATGATGATAATTGAATTTGAGGAAATTTTACATGGCAGTAGGTTATATTAGTATGCGTTGGAAGTGGGAGACCAGTTATAGGAAGTCTAAGTGAGGCGTGTCCCATATTAGAGCAGTGGCGTGGAGCTCTTATTCATCATCCAGGACCCTTCAACATTGCTTAGGCCCAAAGACATGTTTCTCTACAACTTCTATCTGAAATCCTTAGGTAAGCTTAATTTTCCCTTAGAGCAACATCTGTATTAGCTGTTAGTAAAAACTTTTACATTTAATTTTTGGAGAAAATTATTTTCACAGATCTAAGGAAAGGTTAAATGATCTTATACCAAATGTCAGAGTAATCATAAAACATTTCAGATGCTTTATTTTCATAATGCGCTTTTCAGTATTCATGTTTTTAGTAATTATCCTTTATAATGGATGGAATTTAGGTTTTTCTTACTGGGATATAGACTTAAATTTAGAATCGTGGCTTACGGGTGCTGGCTGACTTCTTTCAAAAAATGTTCACTAGGACGTGGTTCCATAGTGTAGCAGTTAGCACGTCTGCTTTACACACAGAAGGTCCTCGGTTCGTGCCCTACTGGAGCCACAGTCCGTGGTCTGTGGCCATGCCACCCTGAACAAGCCTTATGTCTGATCTTAAAAGCTAAGCAGGTCAGGCCTGATTAGGACATGGATGGGAGACCACCTAGGAAGACAAGGTACTGTAGGCATTAATAATAATAATAATAAATCTTTACTAAATACTGTGGGCAGATACAATTGTGGGGCAACAGCGGCAAACAAAGCTCCTCAAGGGGTTAACAGTGTAACAGTGAAAGAAAGAAAATAAAGGCATATGGTAGATAGGTGATAAGTTAATTAGAAAAATAAAGCACAATAAATGGACCAGAGAATAATGGAGACGTACAGGAAGTGAGAGGGAAAGCCATGCAGTCCTATAGACAGGAAGAACAAGTGCAAAGGCCTGTGGCAAGAGCAGGCTGAGGATATTTTGAGGTGCAGGTAAGAGGCTGGTGTGATCAGTGGAGTAAGCAAGAATGAGGGTAGTAAGAAATGGTAGAATGTCGGCAGGAGGCTCTACGTGGTAAGATTTTAAAGTTATAGTGTAAACTTGGGATTTTATCCTGTAGGAGGCTTTGACAAAAGTTTAGAAGGTTCACTGGGTGTTAATATGAACAGACAAGGACAGAAGCAGGGAGTTCAGTTAGGAGGCTATTAAATAGTTTATGCTTTGACAGTAGACAATGGTTAGTAGAGAAAGTAGTGAGAAGAGAGGTTGGTTTCTGGATCTGGTTCAAAGGGTAGAAGCAACAAGATGGGTTAACAGATTGGATATGAAATGAGATTTAAAAGAATCTGAGTCAAGGATGACTGAAAAGTGTTCTGCCGGTGCAGCTGGAAGAAGATGCCATTTACTGAGATGGGGAAGGTCTGAGCGAAAGCAAGTTTAAAGCAGTGAAGTCAAAAATTCAGCTTGGGTTAATGAATTTGTTACACCTGTTTAGCACTCAGTGGTGATGTAATGTACCCAGTTGGGTAAGCTGACTTTGGAATTCCGAGGAGAGGTATGGAGGTACAAATGAGGGAGACTTACTGATTAATCAAAGCAGGGGGTATAGACCCAAAAAGACAATGAATAGAGGGAGTTCAGAGACTGAGCCCCAGAGCTGCTCTTTCAATGGTGAGAATTAGAGAGATGGGGAAAGGCAGCAAAGGAGATTGAAAAGGCATACCAGTGAGGTCAGTGTTTTGTAGTCAAGAAAAGAGTTTTAAGATGGCAGAAATGATCAACTAATTTAAATGCTGCATTTAGGTCCAGCATGTCCATGTAATTTCTTTTTTAATTTAAGTCGTTAGAGAAGTGACCGTATATTTCAGTTGATAACTCCGGTATATCTACTTGAAGAGATACCATTGCTCTGCAGTTCCTTTTTACCTTGCTCAATTTCAGTTAATTTTGGCAGCTACCAGCATTTATTTTATGAGAAATAAAAGTCTTAATATGGATGGATGATACAGTGTTTTCCAATAATTTTTTTAATGTCTGGCTTGTCCTAGAGATATCGATCTCTTCTATAATGTCATCAGAATATTGCAGTATTCTACAAAGTATAATATTTTTGTTTTAATACCTGGTAGCCTTGTTTCTTGATTCTTTTTATATCAATAATCTGCCTTCTTATCTTCTATTTATATTATTCTTCTATCCAAGTTGTTTGCATCAAATTTTTTACTCAAATCCAAAATCCTCTACCTCTAATATGGCAGGACTGACAACTGTTTGTTTTTTTTCCCATTCAACTCCTTCTTGCTCTGAAGTTGGCACTCCTACTACAGGTGATAATAAAACCTAATGGGAAAACACTGGATTATTTGTTTTACTAGTCAACTTGATAAAAAAAAAAAAAGTACAGTTTTTATGTGGAAGGTGAAGGAGGTTGAAGGGGAGACAAATAGGAGAGATCTGGTGATTATAAAGATGTCTTCTAGATTGGGGCCTACTGAACAAGAAGGGTATGTATTAATAACTAGGATAGTAAATGGAATATTGGATGGGAGTGGGTGAAAGGATGTGGTGTAGGTAGTGATTATTACCAGTTTGAAAGTTGAATATAATGAACCCAGTTAGGCTACATTTTATAAGAAATGGGATCATTGTAAAATATTATTCTCTATACTTTTTCTCCTTTTCAGACTTTTATGGTCTCTTACTTTATGGGATGTGATTCCCTTTGATGAGTGGAAAGAGCATGAGTTAATGAAAACTTTTACTTGTTACTACTACCATAAAAAGTTACTTTTCTAGTAATAGTAATATATTAAAGTTACCTCGTATACTTAAATTTAGGTAATACCCCATCTTCTCAATGAGATCATTTAATTAAACTTTTCAGGAATATTGACCTATATCATAGTATGTATAAACTTTTAATGACAGACATGAATATTCAAATTTCTATTTGGAAATTTTATTTTAGAGCTTTTACATAAACATTTGAATTTTTAAATTTAGGAATAATTGTTTTTTGATTTTTTCCCCTGTCTTTATTTCTAGAAATACTTTCTTCATCATCACTGGAACCACTTTTGAACAATTCAAGTACATTTTTCTAGAATACTTCAACCTCACTTCTATCTTAAGTTTTGAATCTGCTTTTGATGTGTTTCCTGAAAATTTATCACAAGTCTCAAGCACCTATTCATTTAATAGCATAGTTGGATTTTTCTGTTGCACCATAGGTGTCATATTCATGACCAATACAACATAAACGCATATTTTTATTTACAGTGATTTTTATCAGTTATATGTTGAATGTCGTCATGTTATACCGTAAAGCAATTACTGAATCACTATAGTGGGGTTTTGTTTTTGTTTTTTTGTTTTTTTGCCTCCTTGTAAAATGGATTCATATGACATCTGTAAGCATCTAAATCTGGCATTGGTTGAATACGTTTCAGACTGTTGTCTCTTCCCTGATTTTTGTTACCTAAAAATAAAACAGTTGGATGATTATCTTTTAATAGAGGAAGTATTTACGTTCGAGTTAACTGAGAATTTACTGAATTCTCAGTAAATTCTCTTGAGAATTTACTGAAAAATCTTTGCTTTAGCTCAACAAAACCCCATACATATTTGTTTGCCAATTGGACTTCTAAGGTATTTCTTTACTACACTGATCCATGCACTCTCGGTCCTGTTTAACCTGCTTCATGCTCTGTTGCCAGTGCTTTCATATGAACAGTTCTTGTCCTCAGCTTGTAGGTTCAAAAAACTTAATGTCATTAGTCTCAGAGTCTCAGAATGATATTTTTATTTATTTAAAATTGAGTGGGTAACCTTCTTTGGTCATTATATTCACATCTGCCATTCCACACACCACCTTCCTAAAACCAAGACTCACTTTCTAATCAAGGAGCTGTGAATCAGAAAAGAATGAATTAGTCTTGAGGGAATAATTTCTCCCAGGCCTGATGAAATATTTCTACCCCACAACACCGTATAGTCAGGAGTCTCTCCCTCAGGATAGGGCAGGATAAATAAACACTGCCAAATTCTTTACCTTGGGACATCTTTCCCATAATAGATAGCATATCAGTTATCTCTTTTTGGTTATAACCTTTTTTTTTTTTTCAATGAGTGATACTGTTTTCTTAGTTATCATCACACGTTGGTCATTCCTGATTTGTCCTTTCTTTCCAGATTTCTTTTCTTGTTTGTACTTCTGGCATTTCTGAAAATCTCTAATCACACATTCCTCTGTTAAATTCATTCCCAATGGCAAATTTTTTTTTTTTTTTTTTTTTCTGTGTATATTCCATGACTCCTCTGTAGAGGCACTGGGCATTACCAGGGGCTTTGCCACAGGTCATTAAGTTGTCACTTTTTAACATTTTGTTCCTAGAGGTAACCTGCTTTTTACAAAGGTTTTATCATTTTCCTACTCATCTCTCTCACCCTGTGCTAATCATCACACTGAGTTAAAATTTGTTTTGTTTTGTTTTTTTTTTTTCACTTGAACCCCCTTCTACATCTTATGCTACTTGAGGGTAGGGATGTCATTCTCTTTGCAACCCCAGTACTTAACACAGAGCCTGGCACATATAGTATGTCTTCAAATACCAGGATTGCCTTTCCACTTGTGTGACATCCCACTGTTACATGTCCATAATATGGTGAACCGATCGAATTGATCCAGTCAGAAGGACCCCTGCCCCTTAATACACATCAGAGCTATATATGGAATTTGCTGTGTAAACATTTTTGTTATTCTCATACAGGAGACCGAGACATAGTCAGATATGAACACAGAATTTGGAATGTTGCAAAATTATTTCTCACTTTAAACTTCTAGGATTTTATTTAGAAGCATCAAGTCTTTATTGTCTCTGTCTCCCCACCCCCTTCACCCCTTCACATACTTCCATTCAACTTGTCATCCTTAATTTATCTTTATCAGTTAAAGATACTATAATCTTTGGGTGTGGTGGTGGAATTAAACATCTTCCCTAAAATTTCCTTGTCCTTTTTTCCAACACATAATTGCAAAATGTTATTGATTCTGCTTCTGAAATTCTCTCCTTTTATCTCATCCTTCCCATTTCCACTGTCATCATTCTAGTCTTGGCCCTATTACTTCTTCCTTGGACTAGATCAGGGATCTTTACACCCTCTTGTCTCTCTCCCTAACAGTGTGTCCTGCAAATCATATCCAGATTAACCTTCCAGGTTTGATTATTCTCTTTTCTCCATTCAAAAGTATTTTTTGCTCTTTGGTGGTTCCCCAAGTACCTAAATCATTCCCAACTAATTCAGTAGTGAGTTCCATATGACCGAGAGTGAAGACTGCGTAACATCTCAGATCTAGAGTGAAGGTGTGAAGGTGCTGATGAAGTCTGTTTCAGTTTTTAAATCTACACAAATGTTTAAGTTAAAAATACTTATCAAGCAACAACAATGACAAGAAAAGATCAAAGTAAAACCAACACTCTAAGATGTTATGGTTTGCCAGGAACCTGCTTTTCCAGATTTCTTTTCTGTATGTCCATGCTTGTCCAGTACTAGCCTCGTAGAACATGGTGAGTTGTTTTCTGATTTTTTCAGTGCTCAGGAACTGTTAACATATCTTAGGCATTTTCTTGTGGGAGAAGATCCATGAAACTTCTGAAATTTTTATTACTTCTAGGGCAAGTTTTGGTGATGTATACCTTTTTAGAAAATCATAGTTTTCTAGGTTTTTTCCAATTAACCTGATATTTTTAGGGTAGCAGTCATACTTGAAAGAAGGAGCTGTTTTGATTTCCTTTCTATTCTTACCCAACAATATAGCCAGTAACACAGCCTTTTCAGGGATGGATCCAGGTTGAAAGGAATGGTCTGGTTGCAGCAGGGCAGCAGTACAGACCTGCTGGCCTTTGGGGACTACTGGGATAAATGGCTTGGCCAACTGAAAGTCTCTCACCATTATACCCACTCGAGCTGATTTATACTTTACAGTCTAAATTGGCTTGGGGGAGGCCTTTGGGATTAAATTAATTTCTACCAAGTTAGAAAGCATCAGCTGCCAAAGTCGAGGGTGCCTTCTGGAGGTTACTGTGCTTATTTCTTCATGTATTCTAAGCCCACACTCCAGGCATTCTCTCTTGGATAACAGCTGGGATGTCCTTCAAGAGGGCCTGCTTTGCATCTCCTTTGTGTAAGCGAGGTTCTGGGTCATACACACAAGCCCGCAGCTTTGACTGAGACACTCACTACATAGCAGTTGGTCTTCATATAAATTAAGATTTGTAACCTAAAATCAATCAACTACAACATATATGACTTTCTTTAGGCCTTTTTTTCCTCTCAAGTTAACTGAAAGGAATTATTATGCCTGAATGTCAGTGGTGCAAATCTGTGATCTTTAATCCCTACTTGGAAGTTGAGAAAATTTCTCTCCATCATCTTTAGCAAAAGATAAAGAAAATTTCTGCAGGGATTAGGAATGTGTTCAACGATAAGTTTCTGCAGTGTTATTTAAGAAGAGGTGTTAAAGTGGGTGATCGTTTACATTAAAAAACTTAATAATATTCTGTTTTGTGTCATTTGTCTCCAGGCCGGAAATTATCTTTATTAGGCAGGTGGGAATTTTTAAAGTGAAGAATTGTAAATGTTTTTTCAAGACATATGCTAAGGGTTGCTTTTCTTCCCCTCTTGTCGCCTGTCAGTTTGGAGTTGTTTCCCCTTGCTCAACCGGAGTTCTTTTCCCGGCAGCCACTGCTTGTTTTTGAGGGTGGAGGAGGTGGGCCGATGTTAAACACACTTGTCCCTAATGAGCTGTGACGCCAGCTGCAACTAGGGCAAATCCTGTTACTCCCTCCACCTACTCTCTGAAGCAGCAGGGCAGTGGTAGGAGCGCATCTCCCTTCTCGGTGCTGATTTGCTGATTTCTCTGCCACATGGGCCACCCCACCCCCGTCTCAGAGCTTCTTGGCAAAGTTCAGATTTCTGTGCTCACAGCTCAATGCTCACAGTGAAAAGGAAATACAGAAGAGGAGGAGAGAGAGTGAGGGGGGCAAGGTGGGGGTGGGGATTTTTAGAAGGGTATTCCTTATTGCCTTAGTCCAAGACTTAAGCTCTGGATATAAGGCGTAAGTAGTAAGTCTTTGAATAACGTGGATTTCCAAGCAGTTCCTTGGAGATAGTTTTATTGGCTAATGAGCAGGTAGACCATGTATTAAAAGAATACTAATTTCTATTTAGAAACATCTGAATTTTGAAAAGATGACTTTCAATCTCTTCAGTCATTGCTTTTTTTCCTCGCACACTATGATTGTGAGGAGGAAGATGAAATAATTGTAATATTAATGTGTTATAGAGCATTTACTATTTGCCAGTTTTGGGTGGCTTTTATAAAGCATTGCCTCATTTAATCATTAAAACAACCTTTGGAGGTAGATGCTTTTAATGTGAGTTCTCCCCACGCCAAATTGTGGTAAAAAACACACATGACATAAAATTTGCTATCTTAACCATTTCTAAGTGCATAATTCAATAGCGTTAAGTATATTACAGTGTAGTGAAACAGCTCCAGAAACTTTCTGTCTTGCAAATCTGAGTCTGTACCCATTAAAGCGAAAAACTTTAAACTGATAAGCCAGTTCTTTTTTTCAGCAGGACTAAAATCGTTTTCCCATTTATATTCTTTGCCGTCTTTTTGTAACATTCTTAATCTGTACCTTGGTGAAAACTGAGGCCATTGATGGAGTGCCTTGGTTTATCCATTCCATTACAGTATCCTAGGGGTATGGAATTGCTCTCTAGGCGGTTCATTACCCAGTCTTCATTCTAATCTTTACAGATTCTGCATTTTATGTTCTGCTGAACTAAAGGGGAAAAGTTCACTGGTAACTTTGTCACCTCACAAATTATTATGGGCCTGCATATTTTTTGGTGGGTTATCTAGGTAGCTTTTGATTTATGAAGCATAATATTGTAGAAATACATTTTAAAAGCCATTTAGATTTTGAGACCCATCTACTTAATGATACATGAGTTTATATATTCCATCAGTAAAATGGTAGGTGAGGAGGGCAAAGAGGTTGAATTATATTTATAAATGACACAGACTTCCTCTTAGTACTTGTATCTTTTGAGAGACAGTTGAAGCCTGCTCAGTTTACCTTGGAAGAACTGATCCAACATCCCTTCTATGTAACAGCCTTTCCTAGCTGCTAATGCACTAGATCACAGTTGTGCTAGAAAAAGCAAGCCCAGGTTCACCGGGTAGAAATTTTTACCAATCCCATTTAGTTTGTCCCAGCTGATCATTTATCATTTTTTTGTTTTGTTTTGTTTTCAAATTAAGATGGGGATGTTAATCCCTAGTTTCTGCTGATAATTTAAGGACAGCTATGTTGAATTGCCAATGAAGGCTCGGTACTGAGGCAGGCATAAAACGTAGAGCAACAACTTTTTCTCTCTTTTTTAAACCTCAGATCCACAGATCTTATTAGTCATAATTCTTGGTTCATAACACATTGTTATCAATGGTCTATGTATGTTTTACTTTATTCCTTCATTTATAAGTAATACCACTGTGAAAGTAGCATCCAAACACAACTAGTCAGTATCAATCTTCTGCCTCCCAGCACCCTTGGGAATTTTGAAAAAAATCCAGATAATTGAGTAAAAAGTTATCTTAGATTTATTGAATATTGAAGAGAGTATAGATTTACCATACAACTTAATAATTCAACTATTAGGCATGTGTTTTAAGATAAATAGCTCTTAGACTTTGAAAGAATCTGTTTATACACAGTTGGTTTACTAATTTTGATTTCTGCCAGCTGCCAAAGGTTAACAAAATGGTAGTACTTTCAAACTTAAAATTCGTAAGTGAAATGTGGATTTAATGACGTTTTATCTTTGGCCGTGTCACTCTGAACCTTTACAGGTCTCAGCTTCTGTTTTGTCATTGATAGTCTTGCTCCACTCCAGGTATCTGTAATTCCACGTGATGGAATTAACAGATACCTGGAGTGGAGCAAGACGGTAATCCACAGATCTTATTAGTCATAATTCTTGGTTAATAACACATTGTTATCAATGGGAACAGTAATAAAAAGATATTGGCAGTTGATATTGTTTAGGGAACACTTGAACCAGAAATTTCATGATATGTTTATACATTCTTACTGATTTTTAAATAAATTTATTAGTAGAAATGACATTGTTCTATAAGCAAATGACCCACTCGTCTCACCAGTGACAACTAATTTTACATTTAGATTGTTTAGTAGTTTACTTGTATATTTGGGTTACAATTAATTCCTCAGTACATTTCAACAAGTTTCATAGCTAGAGGCAGTAACTGTAAATTCCAGTGATAGTGATAACCAAACTTCAGTTGCATGATTTGATTATAATCATACATTTAATGCTACTGTTTGTAGATAAACAAGGGACTTCGACTGTTCTTGAGATTATCATTTCAGTTTGTGGTTACAATGTAAAGGCTTAATTCAGAGTCCTTATGTGAGAAATGAAGTTTATTTTTGAGAGTTCTCACGTTTTAGACTATTTTCAGTCTATGTTATTTCATTTCTGTGGGTAACTATATGTCTTCCATTCATTATACCATCATTTATTCATCTTCCATATGTTCTCAAGTCCGTCTCTTCTTTGTTTCCACAGATGTTGCTTTATTTTTTATCTTTTATCTTCTAGAGGAGCACCTCCCATATTATATATGCATACAAATCTTGGGACTCTTTTTAAAATGCAGATGTTGGTTTCTGTAAATCCATTCGTTGTGAGGCCTGAGGTGCTGTGATTTTGGCAAACTTCTAGGTGATGCTGAAGCTGCCACCATGGTCCCCACCTCTAATACCCGTTGCAATCATTCTCCGTACTGTCCTCAACTATTTTTCTGAGACAGAGATCTGATCTTTTTACTCTGCTTCTTCAGACTTGATTGCATATGGAAATAAAATACACACTTGTTTGTGTGGTTTTCAGAGAAGGTCCTCAAGGAATAGGCCTTTCCTGTCTACCATTCCCTAATCACCATCTCCACTTTTGGGAAAGCAATTGGTAATTCTTAACACGTGCCATAAACTTTCACGTACTCTTCCTCACTGTACATCTGTCAAGTAAGTTTCCCTGTCAAAGCCCTATGCAAATCCTACCTGCTCAGCAAAGTCTTATTTCACAATCCTCAGTTTCTATAGTTTTTCTCATTTTTCTCATTTTTCACTCTCCCAATTTTAATGTAGCATTTATTACTTTGTCTTATAATTCTTTGCTATCAAGTCAAGAAAATATTTGAACACCTACTCTGCATCAGGCACTGTTCTAGTTGCTGGAGATAACAGCAGTGAACTCAATAAAAAATAAAACGTCCCATTTGGCTTACATTCAAGCTCATCCTCATTCCCCCCCTTCCTGCCATCCATCCATAAACATACTGGGATTTTCTTATTCACTTTTGTGTAGCTATCATCTGGCATATAGTAGAAGAAATTATATATCTGTGTTTGTGTGTGTGTGTGTGTGTGTGTGTGTGTGTGTGTGTGTGTGTGTTGTTAGTTAATTTTACCACCTATTAGCTAACCTCTTTGCTTATGTTACAGGTAGGGCCCCAGAGAAGAAAACAGGAATGTTCATTTTCCATAAGCAGCTTATTGAAGAGGAGGTGAATGTGTTATTTTTAAGGAACATAAAGGAAGGGCATTCAGTGACACTATTGCTATAGCATTTTTTTTCCGCCTCAGAGGACAATGTATGTAATAGGTAGAAACAGAACAACTAGAACTTGCCTCTGGGAAAGTGGTACTGATAAGAAGGGAAACGTCCTTGTCCAGAGTCCGCTCCTAAGCTGGAAGAGAATGTCTGTGGGTGGGAGGCAGGAGATAGCAAAGAGAATTAGTGTTCCAGCTTGGACCTGTTACTACAGGAGTGCCTTTTTCTTTTTTAAAGGAATCGTAGCTAAAAAAAATTAATGTAGATTCTGGATTATGCTCTGTAGTATGATTGTTTTATAAAATTAACATTTTAAATTATTTACTACAGAATAGAAGTGATCCCACATATATCTTGTGACTTCTAGGAACCCTGGCACACCTCCACACTGATCTGTGGCAAACTTCTTGCTGTCCCATCCTTGGTAAAGCTGTTACAGTTTTTATGTCTTCAAATGTGGCCTTTATCATAGTTTTATTTGGTACTTCTGTTCCTTAAAAACACTAAAGAAGCATGAGTTAGTACAGAATATGGCACTTTAATTAAGAATCACATTGTGCTCTTGATTTACACTGATGGGGAAAAGGAAAGAACCCCAATAGAAATGTGTAACAAGATCTAAACATACACAGTGATTGATGAAGGAGTTGCTGGGGGAACCATCAAAGTGGAACTCAGGAAAATTTTGTAGGTAATAGTTTTTCATGTAAAGGACTACAGAATGGCTTGACAGAAGGGAGAAGGGAAGGGATTTCTTTCTATACAGTGAGACTGGTACATGTGAGCGCTTGGAGAAAGGGGTGATGGGGAGGTTATTGTACCTTTTTAAACCATCAGGCCTCAGAAATCTAACTTTGGGTGGTAAACATACAATACTATATATACACACACACACACACACACACACACACACACACACGACTTACATTGAATCAAACATTTGATTTTGTTAATCAGTGTCACCCCCATAATTTTTAATTTTTACTTTTTTCCAATAATTTTTAATAATAAAGCCATCAGGCCTTTCTAGAATAGAGAGCATGAGCCAATGGGAAGAGCTCTGGACTGGGTGACCCTGGTTTCACTTGGCAGTGATTTGCTGATTGTAATTGGAGAAGTCAGTTAACCTTTCTAGATCTAGTTTCTTTGTTTTTAAATTGAGGGAGTTGAAATAATATGATCTGTGATTTACTTTCCATTTAGTAATTCTGGCTTACCTATCAGATGAGATGGCCTGGGACTTTTTGCATTAGGGTTCAGCCAGCGTCTGTTAAAATTGAAGTTTTATCTTGGAAGCTAAGCAGGGTCAGGCCTGGCTTAGTTACTTGGATGGGAAGACCTGGTGCTGTAGGCGTAAAAAATTTTTAAAAGTAAGAGATTGTAAGATGACAGGTCTTTGCAGTCTGTCAGGACAACCAATGGTTGCCTTGCCTAAAATAAAATAAGTAAATAATAAAGTTGCAGTTTTATAATTACAGTTTACTTGAGAGTCCTGCCCAGTGACCAGACTTAAATATGAGGCATTCAAATCTTCCTTTTCCCTCTTATTTACTTCAGTTGGATCTTGAATTCATGTTTCTCCTTTCCTGCTCTATCTCATTTGGTAAGTCCTTCAGAATCTTTCTCCTGGGCTGTTTCTGTGCTTATCATTGCCTCACCTCACTCCCTATTCCCTAGAATTTATCTTATTACACACACAACAGCTGGATT
The DNA here is from genome assembly GCF_014176215.1 of Rousettus aegyptiacus. NCBI lineage: Eukaryota > Metazoa > Chordata > Mammalia > Chiroptera > Pteropodidae > Rousettus > Rousettus aegyptiacus. Next base: position 93,018,750 of record NW_023416295.1, on the reverse strand, counting down.
AATCTCGCTGTGCCTCTTCTATAAAAATAACTGTAGTGGATCTCCATTGTCTTCCAAAGAAAAGCCAGACTTGGTATCAGCTATCAATCTTAGCTCACGTTACTCCCCTCACATAATCTACAGAATAGTTAAACTGAACCTAATATCCTCTTGGTGCCTTTGCGCCTGTTGTTCCCTGCACCTGGTTATGCCCTGCCTCTCCCCCATTGTCAAACACGGTCACAGTTTTCCCATCTCAGGTGCCACTGTCTCCGTGAAATCTCGCAGGCTTCCCACAGCCAGAAGTAAGCCTTTTCTTAACTTCCCTAACACCTGTAGTGCCTTTTCTGTACCTAATAGTGCTGCTACTTTTTCTTTTTTTGTACTACCTTTATCTCTCTTGACTAAATTAACTCCTCGGTGCTTATGGAGTACCCTGTTATCTTGCATAGGGCAGATGCTCAGTAAATATTTGTTAAATGGATGAATCCTGATTGATTGTAGTTCAGATCCTTGTTATCTGATTGGTAGTGTTTCTTATTTTTCTAAATAATCACTAACTAGAATGTAGAAAAGAACTCTGCCCAGAAGAATTAATAAGCTAATAATATAAGAATAAGAACCATTGCTATAGACATGTAATTCCCAAATTTGTATTTAAGGGAAGCAAAATGTTTTTCAAGCTTGAGCCTTATCTTTGAATTTCGAGTTTCATTCACCTAGTTTATTCACCTAATATAGGATACCTTCCTTGTCAGCTGAACTACCTCAGGGTATTTTGTATTTTGTTTATTTGTGTCAGTATGCTTAACAGTTTTTTGTCGTATGGAGTTTTTAGAATGAGTATTTAAAAATTTAGGAATTTAAAAAAATAATACATGGAATGATTAAAATAATTTATAAAAGAAATGTACTGTTTTTATAGTAGAAGCAGATTATCCTCTTCAGTATACACTGCCATGCAAGTAAAGTTAAGATCAGAAATTGCATATTATGCACACTTGGTGCTTTCAGAAACATTGATAAGATTCTTGAAAGTTTGGTGTACAGATCTGGATAAAGATCTGGTTATCAGTTGGTCAAACCATAAGCATAGTGAGCCCTTGGAAAATTGTTTGCATGCCTAAGATAGCATCTTGGTTGAAAGAAAGCAGGTAGACTTTGCATTGCAAGAGTTGATAACTTAGAACATACTCCATCAACACAGGAAATAATGGTTTTTTTTATGGGAGATTGGAAAGAGAAATAGAATCTTCCTAAAATTCTGCACTGTCACTTTTTGACCCTATAACTCCTTTCAGCTAATGGTTTAGAATACTATGCGACAAGTTTTGGCATTGTCTCACCGAACTCCAGGGAAAGCAGATACATCTCATATAGGATTAGACCATTAACATAGACATTACCTCACTTCTCTTTAGATGATGTAAGATTAATCTCAATTCTAGCAATCGCCTATCAGCAGTCATGCAGGTATGGTGTCTTTAAAAATTAAAAACTGCCTTACTTAAAAATTAAAAACTGCCTTAAAAATGGCTTACTACCAATGCTTTTTTCAAAATATAGCAGTTCTTTAAACCTATTGCAGATGGTTTACCTGTTGAAACTGTTAAGTAAATGAAGAATACTTCCTAATTTCCGTATTCTCTTGCCATTAAAATGTAAGATATTACAACATATTTATGCAAGTTAAACTCTGATAATTATGCTAGCATTGGTTTATAGAAAGAAGTATTTGTGTATTTCTTATAGTATGTAAATAAAAAGAATGAAGCTTGGTATAAGGAGCAGTGCAAGAAATGAACCCCAGGAAAAGCGAAAAGTTGAACTCTACTTGCTCTTCTAGCAGAAATTGTGGAGAAGGATGGGCAGAGTTGATTCCTGACAAGCACTTTTACACTGATCATTCAGTTGTGGGCGGGTTGCGGGGTGGGGAGGTAGGGGCAAGATAGAAGAGAGGGGAGGAGTGGATTTTTTTAAATCTCTGTATGTTTGATCTCTCACTCTCTTTCTCTCCTTTTCAGGAGTTAGAAGCTGCTCTTCACCGAGATGATGTAGAGTTTATCAGTGACCTGATTGCCTGCTTGCTTCAGGGCTGCTATCAGCGAAGGGATATCACGTGAGTAATTCTGATCTTTCTAAGTTTCTTGCAGAGAAGACCAGTCAACCAGTGGTGTTTCATGCCTCCTGTAACCAAAACTAATCATTACCCAATTCTAAATAACAATGTAGAACCAAGTATTTGCAAAGGGATTTCCGAGCCCTGTGTTTGGCTTTTTCTACAGTTGAGTTTTAATTTTATTATACTCCTTTGACTTGACTTTACTCTCATGCATCTGTTTGTTAGTCTTGGATCCACCAGCTAACATTCAAACATAGCATTTCTTCTCAGCATATGCCTTTCTTTCTGATTTTTATTTATAGTATTTGTAAAATGTTGCCTAATAAATTAAAACTAGATTTTACTGTATTTCCACCTCTCAAAGTCTCTTCTGTTGTTCTCATAAACAGGAATGTAATTCTTAACATGGGACTTTTGGCTCCCTCATGCCACAGCTGGCAAGCAAACAGCTCTCCAGTACATTTGAGTTGCGTAGAAATTTGGAGCAAAATTTTATCTACATAGACAAATAAAAAAATCTTTCTGATAGGGCCTTCTCCCTTGTTGAGCCTAACTTGGTACGTACGCATTTTCTTTGCTACTACATTTTGACACAGAACACAACTATAGGACCACTCTGAAAAAGCTGAGACACAGTGGGTTTCCCAGGCTCTCGCCTTCCAATTTATGCAAGGGTTTGGTGTGCTGTAGTTTTATATTTTTCAGAGTTAAATATGGTATCTGAAATAATTCTCTTCTATTTAATCCACTCTTAGGTGTCTGTTAGGGCTAGGAAACTAGGTTGGATACTAATGTGCAGTAAACTTGTAATTACAAAGTGAGTTAGAAATTGCCGAAATGCCTTTTTTTTTCAACATCTCTATTCTTTAAGTGAGATGGACTCACAATTAACATAATGATCCTCCCTTTCCCAGAATACCCAGGTTGTTGTTCTAGACAAGTGGAAATAAAAAGAGAAAGTCATCTATTGTCTTAACCACTCATACATGATAATGATGTAACTTGGGGGCTTATGTGGTTTTTAAGCACAGTTGTAGTCATATTGTTTATGTAATTTCACATTTTCATGTCTTGAATTTTTTTATTATAATGATTATTTTTCTTATAACCATCTTCTTTAAATGTGATTGTCAGAAAATCTAATTTGGTAGAAATAAAGAGAAATAAAGAGAAATATATAACTCTTATATAAACATGTTAAAATTCATAGCCTTGGACATAAAAGTTTGTACACCTAGCGAATTATCTCCTTAGTTTAAATTTCTGGAAATGTATTCACTCAGTCAAAAGCAATGCCTATTTAAGATTTTTTTAGATAAATTACCAGGCTGCCCACGCAGAGGTTGCTCCATTTTACCATCAGTGCACGAGGGTATCTGTTTGCCTAAATTTTGTCCACCGTATGCTGGCCAGCAGGTACTAGTAGAACAGACACCCTCAGAGCCTTCACGGAATTTACAGTCCTATGCTGTAATAATTATAGTAATTACTACTATGATCGCAAATTGTACAGTCACCGTGATAAGGGCTCTGAAGTCAATAGCATATACCATGGTGTGAGAAGATGATAATGTGAACTGAGCCTTCACATATAAGCTTTCTTAGGCCAGTGTCTCTATATTATAAAACCTAATAAATAAGTGAGTGAATGAATGAACCAACCAAAGAATTGTAGGTAGTAAGAGTGATTGTCTAGGGTTTGATACCCTAAAACAGAGCCTAGAGGTTATAGAGTTAGTAATTGATCTCATGTGGTTCAGAAACATGATTTGTTTGAGCTGCACAGTCTTGACCTCTTGAGTGTTAAATTCTGATTTGTTGCTAACATCTAAAATGAGATTTCATATTTAAAATCCCAATTTGTATTTTTTAGAAACCGTCTAATGGTCTGACACTATGAGATGGTGTGCTCTGATCTGCCTCAGTCCCCAGCATTCCTTATTACTCTTCCGTGCTGAGGCTAATTGTTCCTTATCAACTATCATGTTCACTTGGGCCCACTTCACTTATTTTCTTTATCTGTTTGTCTCCTGCATGCATTTCAGTTCAAGGAGTTCAATACAGCCACAGCACAATAGGAACTGGAGCCTAACCATCCTTGTACACTGGGTTAAGAATTTGGGGGTATAATCCTAAACACAAGGAGAACGGGGGAGTGATGATATTTGTGTGTTTAAATAAGCATTTGGGAGCAAAAGAGGAAACAACATCAGGTAGGAGCTAATGAATTAATCAAATGAGAGAGTAGAGAATTGGACAGAGAGAAGGACTATATTAAGAAGGTAAAATTGACTGGACCTGGTGTCTCTCACCTTGACAAATCTGATAGGTAAAAAGCTGTTTTGTTGATCATTCTTCACATTCAACATCTCTTAGGTTTATTGCACATATTTGTAATGTTTGTATACTTGAATTTTTCATTATATACTTGGATCATTTCTTATGTTGGTGTGTTGGTTGAAGATAGACAAAAGAAATGCCCATTTAAAATTCGTCAGGCTCTCTTCCTCAAAGGTGATTCTGTTTTACTCTTGCCTGAGAATGTTCCTCTACCCTCTGCAGCTCTGCATTGCCCTAGGTGTACTGGCAGGACAGAAGCGTCTCCTATCCCTTATGGAGCTTAGAGTCTTTTGTGTGTGATGGTGAGAGTAGAAGTAGGCAGTCTGATTGAAGAGCTGAAGTCATACCACATGGCCCTCTCACAACATGGCTATTGTGTCTTTACAGCTAGCAGGAAAAACCTCTAGTCTGCCAGGGTGATCTTATATGACATGCTTGTAATCATGGGAGTGACATCCCTTTGACATAGTCTGTTGACTAAAAGTAAGCCACAGGCAAGTTCTGCCTCATATGGGAACAGGGATTGAACAAGGGAATGAATACCAGGAGGCAGAAATGATTTTGGGGGATCTCTTCAAAGCTGCCTGTTATACAGACTTTTATTATAATTACTGTATCTTCCATTACAGAGCTAAATAATATTGGTTAAGTTTTAAGCTTGCGTCTAATCACATTTACTTAGTTATTAACAATATATTATAAATTCTGTGTATATTGATAGGCTTTGTACAAGAACCAGTTCATTTTTGGATAATTACATGTGGCTGGAATTATCGACAAGAGGTTTTGGTTTGCCCCTTTGTTTGGGTAAATGGCTATAACTAACTTAGTATAATTTTATTCCTCTCATATTTACCATTAGTCTCTACTATAAATTATAGAAAAAGTATATACTTATTTTGATAACATTTTCTATAAAAACAACTAATTTGAAAATGATGTTCTACCTCTACGGAATATTGTTAGCTTAGTTGGAACTTTTTTCCATCACTCATTATATTTCCACTTGGGTTTATTTCATTTTTTCAGTTTTATGAGATGATAAAGAAGAGATGACATCTCATAGATTAGTAAGGTCCCAATTTGATAGGGAGCAAAACACATTCAAAAATTTATCAGGTCATGTAGCCAGTCAAAAGATGAATAATTCCCACGTCATCATGCCCTTAAGGCAAGATAATATGAAGAATTGAAAGAACGGGTCATAGAATCTGAATTTTAGGCCTATAACTCAGACTTTCTCAGGTTCTATCTTCTTAACATTAATCTGTTTTGTCAAGATAAAAAGAAAATTTTAAATATCACCTAGTATGGTATAGAGCAGAAATCCCCATTTCCTCCTTGAAGATGGGACACAGAATGAGATGTATGTACTGCTTGGGTTTCTTTTTTTCATAGGTATATGTATATCTAGAGGTAAAAATAGATACTTCAGAATGTATCCATCTCATCAAAACTATGTTGGCTCATCAGTTACATGCAGATGTCCTGTTTCATTCTATCATTTGTTTTTTCTTCTCTGTCCTTTCTACTTCTGTCTTTGTAGACTGCTCAGAGGACCGTATTTGGGAGAGGTTGCAGAGATTGCCTGCTTCCCTTCCACCGTGCTGAATTATAACAGCTCTTATAAATACCAGTTTTCCCCTTATCACAGCACTGTATCACTTACTCCTAAATGATTTCTTTTGAGAAGAGGAGTTAACTTCTCCTTTAAAAAAAAATAATAATAATAATCAAATGTCAAAAAAATTTCAGTGCTTGCTATAATGGGGAGGAGAGAATGGAGTTTTTTTTTACCTTCCCTTTGCCTGCCGGTGTTCCTTTGACTTTTCTGCTATTGAGGGAAAATGTGAAGGACAGAAAAGCAAAAAGAGCCCAGGGAGCCCAGTGCCCTCTATTATCCTTTTGTGTGGGGTGTGTGGGGTATGGCAGCACAGGTCCTGCCACTAGTAATGAAGAGTTCTTCCATAAAAGACAGAACCTGCTCTTTGCTTCTGGGGCAGAGAGGTAAGTGATTGTTCCAGCATTTCTCAAACTTTAACAAGTAATTTTTACTTGTTAAAAAAAAGTTAAGCACACAGAGAACAAAATATTTCTGAATGACGAAATGAGTTTGGGAACTGGTAACACCAGCATTTTTAATTAATTGGACTGGGGTGAGGCTCAGGCTTTATTTACCGTTTAAAAAACTTCTCATTGTTGATGTGTGAAATACACACAGAAAAGTGCACTTTTCTTAATTATACAGCTCAATGAATTTTTCCAATCTGAATATACCTGTGTAATGAGTACCCAGACAAGAAACCAATAAATAGTGGATTTTACTTTTTCCATTGAAAGGAATTGCCCAAAGTGATATTTTGTTCCACCATTGGTATTGACATGCATTTAGAGTGAATACATGCTCATTATTCTCTGAAGTTTTACTTTTATCCCATCCTAAAGAAAGAAATTTGGAGAAATGAGTGCTTTATCTTCTCTGGTTCTAAGACTTACCTATTATGTGGAGCTAAGAAAGTTCTTACTGTAAAAAAAGGTACACATTCAGGCTGGATTTGGCCTATGGGCCATAGTTTGTCAGCCCTTGTTTTTAGAAAATTAAGTAAGTTACTATTCTAGTTCTACTGACTCAGTCTAACTTTTAAACTGGCACGTGAAACCCACATTTTTTTTCTTAATTGTATTTTCCAAACAGATTTGTGTGCCCTTATAGGACAACATAATACTGTGTTTGCTTGTGGAAAAAATACTAACAAACTGTGTGTCCTTACTGTCCTAGGCACTGCTCTAAATGCATTCAAGAACTCTCATTTAATTCATATAACAACTCTCTAATATATAAAGTGTTGTCTTACCCATCTATAAAAGATAAGGCATGTTAGGTACAAATAACTTGCCCAAGGTCACATGGCTGGTAATTGATACAGGACAAACTTGGCCCCTAGCAGTCTAACCCTAGACTTTCCTCTCTTAACCATAGCTCCCTGCTGTAAAATAAATTAAAAGAGAAATGTTAAAAAAGTTTTCCTCTAAAATAACAATTTTTGTGTGTGTGCTGTGTACATCTTTGACAGTATAATGCCGTCCGTGGACCCCATCTAAGAATATGGTTTGCAATCACAAAATGTATTAACAACAGAACCCAATTATACTGAAATATAGTTAGTAAAATATTAAAGAAATAAAATTTGATACAGTGTGCTTCTTTATTAACTCATTAAATGACATGCACTAGCAGAGAGCCTAATTTCTTAAGATTACTATCTTAATCTTCTTGTATTGATGATTGTAAATGTTATTTGAAAGTATTTACATTATCTGTAATGCGATACGAAAATATCTGCTGTCTTGATGAAAAATACACATACTACTAAAATTACTGTATTTTGAGGCTACATCATAATTGAACGGAGTATCAAATTTCAGTTACAGGTTAGGTGAAAATATTTTCTCAGTGAAGTTCATGGACCACCTGAATTGTATCTGTGGACCTCTGCTTTAAAAGGTTTTTCAAATCTCAAATGAATCTGCACTACAGAATAAGGATTTTTAGAAGTGAAAAGAACTTTAGATATCTAATGCAATTTGTTTTTTTTTACTTGTGAGAAAAATAAGTTAAGCAGCAAAACTGGTGTAAGTACCCAGGTCATCTGATTTTCATTTCCATCCATGCAGTCTGTCATGATGCTCGATCTCACATATGTCTAAAATTTTCTGAATAGTGCAGTTGGATTCAGTGGCAAATACTAGGTTCGGCTTGGTTTCACTTATTTTGTTTAAGAACTTGTTGTGGCTGAGAGACAATTAGAATAAAATCTCAGTTCAAAACTTTTTCAAGAGTATGTTCATTTTGTTACCAAGAAAGTGGTGTCTTAATGGGTATAGCAGTTGCACTCTGAGGAGGCACCATGATCCTGTTGGGTCCTCTGTGCCTTTGTGTGACCCCCTTCCCTGAAAATGTGGGTAGGACCTACTCATGACCAATAGATGTTGACAACGGTGATGGTATGTGTCACTCCTTCAATTATGTAACATTATATAAGAGTCCATCTTGCTCTCACACGCTCTAGAGACTCTCCTTGTTGCTTTGAGGAAAGCATCTGTGTTGGTAAAGGGTTAATTATATATCTAACATTCTCATAATAGAGTCTCTAAACTAAAGTCACTTAAAAACAAACAATTTTTATTTTGGAGTCTCATCAGCTCTTTGTAGAAATATACATTTTTGGAAAGTATAATGTGTCTGTTAAATATGTTCATTTAAACTTTTTATTTAGATACAATAAAATACCGAATTTAAGTGTACAGGCTGTTTTTTTTTTTTTTTTTTTTTTTGGACATCACCTACCTGAGATAATAGGACTTTTCCATCGCCTCAGCACCCTTGCAATAAGTTTACCACCACCCCCAAAACACTGCACTCCAGGCAATCTCTGACCTGACTTTTATTACTATAGATGTTTTACCTTATTCTAGAATTTCATATGATTGGGAGTATAAAGTATGTACTCTCACAGCCACCTTCTTTAAGTCAGCATAATGTTTGTATGATATTCAGTGATAGTGCTCTTTGTGTCAGTAGTTTGTTCTTTTGGGGTGGGGACCTAAATTGTATTCCAATATTTTTAAAAATATCATAATTTATCTTTCATTTTGGGGCTGTTAACAAATAAAGCAGCTATGAACATTTGCATACAAATGTTTTTGTAGACATATGTTTTCATTTCTCTTGGGAATTGCTGGGTCATATGGTTAAGAGTATGTTTAATTTTAAGAAACTGCCAAACTCAGTTTTCTAAGCAGTTGCAACCTTTATACTTCTTTTAGCAACATATGAACAGTCTAGTTGTTCTACATCTTTGCCAATATTTGTCGTTCTTAATTCATTGTTCTTAATTTTACCCAGTTTTAAATTTTACTCATTCTGTTATGTGTAACATGGTAACTCATTATGGTTTTAATTTGCATTTAAATTGTGTTTCCATGATGACTAAATATATAATGAGTTATTAATATTTTCTCCTGATGTATAGCTTGTCTCTCTGTTTGATGGTGTATTTTAAAGAATGGTAAGTTTTAATTTCATTGAAATACCAATTAATCACTTTTTTCTAGTATGTTTCATACTTTTTATTTTCTGTTTAAGAAATCAGGACCTATCTCAGTGCCAAGATTTTCATCTAGATTTTCTTTTAGTTTTATAGATTTACGTTTTTGCAGTTGGCATTATGATGTTAGTATTTGTATATGGTGTGCAGTAAAAGATCAATGTTCATTTTATTCTTTACAAATAGCATTTTTGTTGAGTTTATTTCTGGACTCTTACTGCCTTCTTTCGTTGATCTGCATGTGTCATGTTTATTCAAGTACCAAATTGTCTTGAAATTGAATGGTGTAAGTTCACCACTGCTGTTTTGTTTTTGTTTTTAATTGTTCTGACTACTCATAAGTTCTTCGCATTTTCATACAAATTTCTCAGCTTTTTTCCTTCCGGAATTTCTCTAAAAAATAAAAAGCCTACTAAGAGAGAATGGACATGAACAATATTGAATTTTTCAGTCCTTGAACATGATATGTATCTCTTCATTTGTTTATCATCTTCAATTTTAGCAATATTTTGTAGTTTTCATTGTAAAGATATTGGGTATCTTTCTATTTATTCCTAGGTATTATATTTTTTGATGATATTGTAAATACTATTTAAAATTTTTTATTTTCCAGCTATTTATTGTTAATATATATAAAATAGATTTGATTTTTCTATATTGACCATGTTCCTATAGTCTTCCTGAATTTACTGGTTTTGTTACAGATTCTTGAGGAATTTTTTGTGCAGTCCGTAATTAAAAATAGGTTTGCTTCTTCATTCGCTTCCGTATTCCTTATACTACTATTCCTATCTTAACTGTGTTGCCTAAGACTCAGTATATTTTTTATGATCTTGGAAAGTACTCAGTCTTTCATCATTAAGTGTGATGAAACGTTGTCCCTTTTGTACATTGCTGAATTGGTTTTGTTGATATTTTGGTGAGGATTTTTGCATATATGTTTATGAGGAATATTGGTTTCTAATTTTCTTTCCTTATAAATCTTCGTTATGTTTTGGTACAGGGGTTGAGAAATGTTCCCTCCTGTTGACTGAAAGAATTTGTGTAATTTCTTTAAGACGTTTTCTTTAATATTTGTTAAAACTCACCACTGAAAGCCTTTGGGTTTGTAGTTTTCTTTGTGCAAGTTTTTGATTGATTATTATTGATTCACTTGAATAGATTGAGGTCGTTCATGTGTTCTGTTCCTTAAGTCATTTTTGGCATTTTTCAAGGAATTTGTCTATTTTACTTAAGTTTTTGAATTTATTTCCATAATGCTATTCATAATATTTTCATCCTTTTAATATCTGTGTGATCTACAGTAATATCTTTCATCCCTGATATTGTAATTTGCTTTATCTCCTTATTCATTCTTTCTATACAGGTTTATCAGCTTTTTCAAATGTTTACTAAAGAACCACCTTTTTACCTTACCTACTGTTTGCCTCTTCTGTTTTACTGATTTCTTCTATTTTATTGACTTCTCATCTTTATTATTTACTTTGGTTTTAGTTTACTCTTCTTTCTTGGTAAGTTATAGTACCATTAAGCCTTTTTTCTTTTCAATATAGGCATATAAAGCTATACATTTCCTTCCTAGCAGAGCTTGGCTATATTCCACAAATTTTGATATATTGTGGTTTCTGTATCATTCAAAACATGTTCTAATTTATTTTATTTCTTCTTTGATCCATGGGTAATTAAGAGTAGGTTATTTAATTTCTGGATATCTTATAACATTAGTGATTTCTAATTTAATTCCATCATTCAAATAAGATACTTTATGAAATTTCAATGTTTCGAGGCTTATTGAGACTCATTTTATGTCCCAACATATGATTTATCTTAGAGAATGTGTCATATGCACTTAAAATGTATGTGTTCTGCAGTATTTGTTTATAGTATTCTGTAAATATCAATTATGTCAGGTTGGTAGTATTTTTGAGACATGTATCCTCATTGACTCTTTTGTCTAGTTGGTATATTAATTAATGACAAAGATATTAAAAATCTCTGGCTATGCTTGTGGGTTTGTCTGCTTCTCCTTTCAATGTTGTCAGTTTTTGTTTCGTGAGTTGGTGTCCTGATATTAGATACATACATTGTTATGTATTTCTGGTGAATTAGCTCTTTGTCTTCAGGCGTGCTTTGGTATTAAATAAAGCCATTCAGTTTTCTTATGCTCATTCTGCCTGGTCTGTCATTTTCTATCCTTTTACTGTTTGTATTTTTATATTTAAATTGTACTTTAAATTTCGTATTTAAATTGTGTCATATATTTTAAGACAATATCTTATAGTTGGGTTCTTGCTTTTTCTTTCACTCAACTTGACAGTTTCTGCTTTTCAGTTGGGACGTTTAGTTCCTTTACATGTAATGCAGTTATTAATATGATTGGCTTTCCACTTGTTTTTGTGAGGTTGTTTTTAAGTGTACAATCCATTATTTTTTAGTATATTCACAAAATTGTGGAGCCATCACCACTATCTAATTCTAAAACATTTTTATCACCCCAAAAGGCACCTGAAACTCATTAGCAGTCACTCCTTATTTCTTCTTGTCAATGTCGAGCTAGCTGATCAAGAAGGGAAGGTTTTGATGGTGAGACACCCAGTTGGAAGAATACACAAGGGGCCAACATGAGAATGAAATGGCAGGCACCAACTCTATTGCGGGGAGTGCAGTTCTATTGCGGGGAGCACGCTTCTGCTTCCGCTCCCCTTCTGCTCCCCAGGGGACCTTATGGGCGCCACACACATCAGAGCACAGTGGTGGCATTCAGCCACACATGCGTGATACAGTAAACTGAAGTATGTTTACATATTTTAGGCGGAAGCGCCCTGCTACACTAATGTAACATTCTAAACCTAGAGTCCTGTTCCTAGCCGTGAGCCTGGATCACAGCCAGACCTGTGACCAGTGAGGCCTGGGACTCATACGTCCAGTCGCCAATCCCGAGCAACTAATAATATGCTTACTATTTTGGTAGCTTTGACTATTCTGGGTGTACGTCTTATAAATGGAAAGTTGCACTGTTTCAACTTTTATGACTTATGCTGCTACGTATGAATATTTGTGCACACTTGAGTGGATGTGTTCATTTCTCTTGGGTCTGTACATAGAAATGGAATGATTGCATCACACAGTAATTCTGTGTTTAACTTTTTGAGCAACGTGGCTGAACTTTTCCGTAGTGTCTGCACCATTTTACATTTCCACCATCAGTTTATACTGGTTCTGGTTTCTCTACTTCCTAGTCAGCATTTATTGTATTTTTTTATGTTTTTAGCTATCCTTGGTGTGTGTGAAGTGATACCTCATTGTGGTAATGGTTTACATTTCCCAGTTGACATGTTGAGCACCTTCCATGTGTTCCTTTCTGATTTCTGTTCATCTGTTGGTCCTTCATTGCTTTCTTTCGGGTTATTTTTATTAAGTATTTCACTTTATTTCCTCTGTTGGCTTTGTGTGTTTTAGAGGTTCTAGGATTAGCAGTGTACATCCTTAAATCCAGAAGCTATTCAGACAGTCCTTACTGTACCTGCTCAAACCTTAACACTTGGCACTTCAGACTTCCAATTCAAACAAATAGTATTTAAGGTCCCATCTGGCTTCTGTTGAAAAGAGTCTTTTGTCTTTTTAAAGATTAATACATGTTGATTTCCACTTGACTTAAAATACTTCTTTGTTACCCTACGTAAACATTCATAAGCACAAGTAAAACCTATATTACATTTGTGTTTCCTAATTAGTCTCTTTTTTTGGTATCTTAGTTAACAACTTTGAAGTTGCAATTTTTAACTTTTCCTGACTATCATATTGACTTTTGGATATGTTGGACATGGCAACCACGTACAACCCTAGAGAAGAAATATTATTTAAATTATTTTGGCCTGGGTCTTTTTGTGATCGTTAAGAACAAACACTTTATTGAATGTCCTTTTAGAGCCCTTTACTTGTTGCTTCACTTGGAACAAAAATCTTTATCTCAGTTTGGTACTCATGTTAAATATGGCTTAACTGTGCATACATGTATCATTCGCTTCACAAATAGCTATAGCAAATAGGAGAGTGTTGTTTTTCCATTTGGTCTTCATTGTGCTGCCCATGATACCATGCCTTAATTGCTCCCCTGCAAGTAAACTATGGATGGATACCCTTCCATGTCTCAGAACTAATACATGCCTCAGAGAACTCAAGAACCTTCTTTTTTATCTATGATCTTTTAAAACAGTTTGCAGATATTAAAATTTGTTGCCCTGCAGAGTCAAGAGTTCTGCCAGCCCTAGCCAGCTGAGACTTGTATTAACATCCTCTACGCGGGGCATGCCATTCTGTCAGCATTGGTCTCCCCAGTGCATGTTGTGTCTGCGGCGCACTGAGGAATTTTCTGGGGAGTTCTGAGAAATGGCTGATTCTGAGAGTGGAAAGGTGATTTATTCCCATTCATTTTCTATCCACCTCCCCCCACCATGAACTACTCTAAGGAAAAAAGGGTAATTAAGAGCTACTCATTTAAAAGTATTTGGAACCTTTTTTAGACAAAGGAGACCTGGTTGTGCTCAGAACTTCCAGTTGGTTCTTTTTGTTACCATGTTCTAGTTAAATGTTTCATCGTACTTCTGAATAATTTCAGAAAGATAAGAGGTGTTTTAAATCATTAAGAGAAAATTGCACCAAGGTCAGTGGATCAGTGAATATTCCAGGCGATTTAAACTCTAGCCTGTGAAATTTAAAACATTTTATCAGTATTTAGCAGCATAGTATCACTATATTCTTCTTCCTTTAAGTAGTAAAATCATGAAAGTTCACACAAAATTGTGTGCGTGCTTACTTTTCTAAGAATATATCATCTTACTAGATTCTTAAAGAGCTTTATGTCTTATAGAAGATGGAGAACCGCTAAGTAGAAAGCATTAGCTTGATTTTTGCCTTCCTGAAGGCTTTGTGTGTCAAATACCCTTGGCCAGATTGCCTTCAAAAGTTTTTTCTCCCTTAAATTTTAGATGTTTTTTAAAGAAAGGGATATAGATTTATATGAGAAGTTAATATACAAGGAAAATCAATTATCTTGAAATTTAAGCCCTCAAGTATATCCCCTTGGTAAGGTGGTATGGAGATGCCTTAAGAAAACTGTTAACAAAAGTGACATAATTGAAACTGAGTAGGATAATAGGAGCAATTGGAAAGGAATCTCAAACATGCAATTCTGAGACAAGTAGGGGCTTTCAGGCAAATTGTAGGCACAAAAAAACAACACTGTACACATACAGTGTTTGCTGGGTTGGTGTGCTTGTACTTCCTTCGCCTCACATTAGAATAAGAAAGTTCTTAGTCTGGCCCAGCCTGTCTCCTCCCGCATCCTCCAGCAAAGGTGGATCATTTTCTGATTAAATGATGACCTCAGTGTCATAAATTCCATATTTTATTTTACTACAGGAAAAACACGCCTCGTTATTTGGGGTACTTGGTGCATATTACAAATTCTAGAAAGTATATGGTAGGTCAAGGGATTTATTACCAAAGAAATTGTTATCTTCATACTCCTCACTGGTAAAAGACAAGTTTGAAAAAACACCCCATTTTATTTTCAAATTCACCATTGCCACACTATCTGCTTTTTACCACCAGTTTGATCTGCTCTTTGCCCAACTCCTCCCTTCTGAAGGGGCAGCACCAGCTTCACAGGCAATGGAGAGGGGAAGCCAGTCCAAACCCACTAAGGTCCAAGCAGGTATTCATATGCCAGTGCTCATTCATGCTTTGAATGCGAATGCTGCAATCAAATCAGATTTGTGAGAGCCTTGATATTTAGAGGCATTATGCTGCATTTTGATAAGCACATACATCCACATTTTCCCCAATTGAGGTACCAGTAGTAAGGAAATAAAATTTTTACTCTCTTTGAAAAAGCACAGTGTTTAACTTCTTGTTTGCCTAAGGCCCTTTTGATCTTTTCCCATGAATATTTCCTCTGACTTTTTCTTTCAATATAACTACCGTAAATTATAAATCAATATAGTAGCATGCCTTTTTAAAAAATCATATTGACATATAACTCCTGTAAGACCTGTTTGCTTAGTGAGAAAAAAATTTTTAAATCAACCATTGGGTGAAATTATATCCAGATTCTTTAATAATTGAGATATAAAACAACCATTAAACAATTAAACATTTTATTATTATATACAAGGCACATTTAGGTACCAATCAGAATGCAGTTGTAGAGTTGTCAAACTAACCAAAAAAAAAAAAAAAAAATTAAGTTGCCATCAAATTGTCTTAAATGTTTCATATAGAAAATCTATCTTCAACATTTAGATTATAGTATTTTGTAATCTGCCCTAAAGTTTATGCAAAACAATGTAAAAGTATAGTTGCTCATTGGAATGGACACTTGTTCTGGAGGAATTTTTTCCTTTGCATCTTAATCTGAAACGTAAATTAATTAGGCTGGGTAGACATTGAATTTCTTTTTTTTTTGTTTACCATCTAAGTCGTGGGTTTAATTTTGGAGTGACTATCCACCTGATCTGTATAGTCTCTTTTTAACTGTATGAGCAAAGGTAAGACTTATTGCCTCAATTTCATATTCTATTCCATTGATTAGTAAAACTTTTACCTATTTCACCAGAATGTGTCGTTTGTGATTTAAAGTAAAACAATCTATTCTGTGAAAAACTAACATGTTTATCTTCTTAGGGATTTGAAAATATAAAGTCCAAGTAGATAGTATAATAACAATGAAGCTTCAGTAAGGAGCTTTCAGATCCTTCCTATTTAACTGTTTTTTCATTTTCTGCTCTCAGTTTAAGATTTGTCAGCTGTCCAAACATCAGTTTTCTCTCCTCCTATCCCACCCATCCTGTATGCTTTATATTAATGTATTTTTTGTTTGGGGCCATTTGGTTAGGCCTCAGACTTTCCACAGCTACCTAGAGGACATCATAAACTACCGCTGGGAGCTGGAAGAAGGGAAACCCAATCCTCTAAGAGAATCCAGTTTCCAAGACCTGCCTCTTCGTACCCGTGTAGAAATCCTGCACCGCCTCTGTGATTATCGGCTAGATGCGGATGATGTCTTTGATCTTCTCAAGGTGCTTAACTGGCAGGCTGTTTTCTTAGAGCAAAAAAGACCAGGTTGTAAAATCTGAAACTATTAAGAGAAGCCAGAGTTTGGCTTCTGTTGCTAGTGTTGGAACTCTTGATCAACAGTAACAATGTATATGAAACAAAACCTCTGTAGCCAAGCCAAGGGAATCCAAGCCATTCATTTATACAACTGTATATTATTTTGGTTTAGTATCCTTAACATGTGCTGAGTCCCAGCTGATAACAGAACAGTCAGAGTCACCTATATAGTCTCCCTGTCATAGACCAGATTACAACTAAATTAGCCACTGAATTGTTTCCCACGGTCTGAAATTTGATTCAGCATAATTTAAATATTTATCGAAAACTCCAAGGACTTTAACCCATGTATGCCAGTGAAGTTGAATTTCTGCTATACCCAAACATACACATTACAAAAAATGTGCCAAAGAAGGAAGGCATTGTTATCTATTTTAGAAGTCTATCTCAGAGGGAGGGTTTGAGCTATTGCTTTTCACTCACGGGGAGGTCAGTTTCTAATCCTGTTCAGTCAGAAATGATTAAATGTGTGATGACTTCTCAGTGCAGCCCTACTCATGGACACGGTGTAAAAATCATTGCGCAATTAAAGCACAGTCTTTGCTGAGAATTCAAGGACTTTAATAGCAGTGGGAAGGCCAAACCAGGTCCGACCCTGGGCTAAATTGGGAGCTATGTTGCTGGATCTCAGCTGGAATAAGAAGTTGCTGTAGGTTATGATGAAGCTACACTAGAGGGTCACCTGGGACAAAGCTTTCAGAACAGCGCATGACACTGTGTTGTAATTGTCCATCCTTTTATAGGTGTACACATAAAATAACAATAAATTCAAACCAAATATATAATATGTTCATCAAAATTCCCTTTGGTTTCTCTTTTCTTGGTGAAATGGGGACTATGATAGGAATGGAAAGCATTTGAAATATGTCCATATCCTGTTCGTCAAAGAAGGTACCACTTATTCTGTTTCATATGCCCTGATTGAAAATTACATGATGCTTAGGCATCTTTAAATATGAGGTATATCCAAGTATAAATTTTGAACCTTCATTTTAGTCTTCTCCTGTTTTGTTCCCCATTTCCCCCAAACCTCTTTTTCCCTGTTCTTGGACTCTAGGGTCTGGATGCTGACAGTCTCCGCGTGGAGCCATTAGGTGAAGACAATTCTGGGGCACTGTATTGGTATTTCTATGGAACTCGAATGTACAAGGAGGACCCGGTACAAGGAAAATCCAACAGAGAACTCTCTTTGAGCAGGTACCTTCTTTAAGGTCAGGGCTATATTAACTACTGTCCAAAAAATGTCATTAAAATGAAATTCATCAGAATTCTACAGCACAAATTATTTTTTCTCTTTAAAAGAATTGGCTATAACTGTAAAGAATGCCAGGGAGTTATTTCATACAAAAATTAAAAAGAATTGAACTGTAGCCTCTGCTAGCAAAACAGCAAGAGATTCTGTTTTGCTGTGAGGTTCTCAAGGAACACCGCTCCTCTTGGCCTGGACTGTTCCACACAGCAGGCTCTTCTTAGCAGTGTGGTCATTTCACTGCCACAGTTTTCTTTCATACTCAATTCTTGAGAACTTTTTTCTACTAGAGTTAATAATCTCCATCAGCATAAGACAAGAAAAAACTTTTAAAGAATGTCTGAAACATAAGCCTTGCTAAACTCTTCCTAAATGAGGAAGAGTCCTCCTTTTCATAGCAGCCTCCTATCTTGTTTTATGTAGATTTTATTGCTGGGAGCAGTACTCTTAGGAAAGTGTTAGGTCTTACTCATATTTTAATATTGTCAAATGTTGGTTTTTCTTGGTTCTATACTCTAATAATGAAAGACAGGAAGTCAGGCTGCTCTTTCCCTGTGACTGCTGCATTTACTCATTTTCAGTATCCTCATGGCCAGATAAGCTGCTTATATATGTCAATCCTATGACAGAACATTTCTATTTAATTTACTATTTCTTAGGGAAAGTGAAGGACAAAAAAATATCTCAAGTGTTCCTGGGAAAACAGGAAAAAGAAGAGGAAGACCCCCAAAACGGAAGAAACTACAGGAGGAGATTATAGTAAAGTAAGAAAATGTTGTTAGTCTGTGACTGTCATAGACCCTCTTTGCTGAAAGAGGGGACTTTAATTTCACTTGCTCCTTCATCCTCAATTTTCACTCATGGGCAAGGAAAGGACATGGGATTAATATTATGGAGACCTGGATTAAAAAGCTAGTGAAATTACCAAGTGTGCACTAGGGAATCAGGAAGCCCTAGCTGCATAACCTCTAGCAAATACCTGTATTTTTATTGGACAGTGGAGATACTAATGGTAATCATGATTAAATTAAACAAGATAGTGAATGTGACAGTGTAACAGACTGAAAACCATGCATGGGTTCACTCTGTGTGTTAACTTTTAAAATTTGTTATGCCACACGTTTTTTTCATAGGAGCATCAAGCAAGTTAATTCTGTGATGGTTGACTAATTATCAGCATTTTAAACGAATTATATATCATAGATGAGTTTAATTTCAGTAGCAAACATACTTTATTTTGTTTAGAATACAATTTCCTAAAGTAAAATCTCTCATTTGAGAGATTTTATATGTCATTACCTTTTAGGAAATTCCATCATGTGAATCTTAATAAGAAAGTTTTCAGAATCTGACCTATACTATATAAATATACTTTTACTTAAGGATTAGATCTGTCATTGTGCAACTGTGGAAGTTAGGTCATTCTTAAAAATTCTAATAACAGAGCCCAAACTGCTGCTTCTCTCTATAACCAGAATTTTTTTTTTTTTTTATGCTTAAGAATCAGCTTATCACTTTCCAGAAAATTGACTATAGATTGTAACTTTCTTTTAACCAGTGTTTGTGAGAAATACCTTAAAATCATGTCTGTACACACAACATGTATTTCTAGATTTTGTTAGCAATCTGTACTTCTGTTCATGTTCAAAAAGCTATTTTATACCTATCTCCATTTTCCTGTAAGTGAAATTAAAGTACTGTAGTGTTGGGAATATAGAATCATTTTAACAAGCATACATGGACTTGTGCTACCCTCTACTGGTGATTTTATTCTTTAGAGCTCTGTATTCAATACAGTATTTAAATTTTTTAAAATTAAATAAAATTTAAAATCCAGTTCCTCAGTCATACCAGCCATATTTCAAGTGCTCAGTATGTGGCTCGTGGCTCCCATATTGGACAGCAACAACATAGAACATTTTTTATTCTCACAGAAAGTTCTTTGGAACAATACTGCTTTAAGTAATTGATTACAGAGAATGTCAAGAATGATTCAGAAATACAAAGGACAATGATCCTTAACACTATTGTGCTGAGCATGTCTGTATTTTACAGTTTATTCCCTAACATACCTGTGAGGTAAGCATCATTAATAGCTCCATTTTATGGGACTGTTAATTAACTTTCCTGAAGTCATAAGGTAAGTAGCAAGTCTTGTTCTTGTGTTCTTAACTTATACCTTCTATGAGGTTACATTAAATACACCTATCTTCAGCATAGCCCTGAATCAGCCATGAGGACTTTGGAATCTCTACCGTCCTTTTTTTCCTTGGCATTTAACTGTTAACACTTAACTCCTCTGATTTAAAAAACTCATTTTACAAGTTGGTATTTTCCTAAGATTGGTGATGGTACCGTAACAATGGGTTCCCATGTATCAGTTTTCCCTCTATACCAACACACCTGCATCCTAGTGTGCCTTTTTTTTTTCCAATAGAGTCATCCCTTCTAACATTGCCTTCTTGATACACACACTCCTTGTATTATTAAGTTAGTTGGGTCTCCCTTATGGGGGAAACATAAGACAATTTTGGACATATCTTTTAATTGTTACCTCCTTTTCCTGTGTTTCAGTGAAAAGCAGGAACAAAATTCCTTGGCATCTGAGCTACAGACAAGAAATGGTAATGACCTCCTCTGCTGGAGTTTTTGGAAAGGGATTATGTAAATGTGATTGATTTTATATCATGATAGTGACTGTCATTTTCCAGTTATACAGCAGTTAGGATTATTGCAGTGGCAATCTAACTAGCTTCCTTGCCCTTCTTCAGTTCTCTTTTCTTTGCACTTTATCCTGTGCCTATCTCTTCTTCTAACCTAATAACTTGAGATCAAGAGTAGGCCTTTTCACTACAGATCTGTTACCTGGCCATAGTATAATAGATACCCAAACATTTGGATGATAGCAACTACTCAGAGAACTATCTTGTCAATGTAAAATGCTTAACTGCGTAAGGGAGTATACTGATTTCCTATCTAGATTTGAGTTACGTAATCCCAATTACATAATTTGAGGGGTGGCAGATATTGGTTCATAATATCTCAGTATCAGTGAAATGAGGAAGACTTCAAAAGCTCAGGTGAAAACTGTTTTAACCTGTCTACGGCCATGCCACCCTAAACAAGCCCGATCCCATCTGATCTCAGAAGCTAAGCAGGATCCAGCCTGGTTAGTACTTGGTTGGGAGACCACCTAGGAAGACCAGGTGCGATAGGCGTAAAAAATAAAAAAAAATAAGGGATTGTAAGCTGACAAGGTTCTCGTAGTCTGTGAGGTCAACCAAGGGTGGCCTCACCTAAAAATTAATAAAAATAAAATACATTAAGCCATTTTTAGAATGTTCACATTTGTCTTATGAAAATCATAATAGTTCTGTTTGTATAACCTTTAGTCGGTCTTCACTATTAGTTGTAAACAGTGATAGTAACAGGATAATCAGAAGTATGCATTGTCAACCTTAAAAGTAATAAGTCTTTTTTTTCTGATCCCTGGTTTTGGTCATGACCCAGGGTGTAAAAATGAAAAAAATAGGGGAAAAGGTCTTAAATCTGTTTAATAAAACCATTCCTTTCTTTTCCAGGGTCCCAGGGGCCAGGTCAAGGTACTTGGTGGCTCCTGTGCCAAACGGAGGAAGAATGGAGACAGGTCACTGAGAGTTTTCGGGAGAGGACCTCCCTTCGAGAACGGCAGCTCTATAAGCTCCTCAGCGAGGACTTCCTGCCAGAGATCTGCAACATGATTGCCCAGAAGGTATGCAAAGGGGTGATTCCTCCCCTCTGTATTAGTTGTAAAGCTGTATTATTTAAGGATTATTGATTAGTTGTCGAATATATTTATTGTCTCCTGGAAGTGGTACAGCCTTCATTCTCTCTCATCTGGAGTATTAAAATGGGACCTCATCCCACTCATTCTGCTTCACTACAGGCCACATAATTGAGTTCTTACCTAAGAATTTCTCAGGCCCCCTCACACTCCAATACTTCCATTGGCTCTTCATAGTCTGCAACAAGCTTTCCTTCTCCCATAACAATGCTCACAAAACGTTCCCTGAGCCCCTAAGTTGTGTTCATGTCACCCTCTTACCCGGTGCCTGCCTCTCCCCCCACCTCTCCACACAGATATTTTTTACCATCATCTTACTGTCTGTCTCTTACCCATTAAACAACTAGTTCTGAATAGTATTTGTCTTTTTAGCTCCAGTGCCAGCTCTTCTTGCCCTTTACTACAACTTCACGTAGTTTCACGTCCTATGTTTACAAGTATATACTTTCTAATTCATGACTTCTTCAAACATCTTTATTCCTCTACTTCTCTACCTGTTAAAAAACTACTTTCTCAAAAGCCCTACCTAGAAGTCATTATCTCCATGAGCTGTCCCTTATTTCTCCCAGTCTCAGGATTGTCTCTGCTAACATGTTTCTTCATCCCTTGCTTCTTTCCATTGTGAGTTGTTTAAGCTTTTTAGATAAAGGACTGTGTCTTACTCATCATTTTAACTTCTACAGCACCTAATGTAATGCCTTTTCCGTGGTGGATGCTTAGTAATAAGTTAGTCTGCTTATTTCATTTCCATAAATCCAATACATGTTAAGAAGACAGAAAAATTGGACTACCTGCCAATGAAATCTAAAGAGAAAATATTTATAAATTATTTCTGTAGTATCTCCAGGGAAGTACAAAATTACAAATAAATTACTTAATTTGTTGTGAATTTCATGATGTTTCTAACCTTTAAGCAAGTTGATGCTCTAGGGAAAATTCTAGTAAGTCACTTTTTGCTAATAGCAGGAACTTAGAGTTTCTCAGGAATAACATTTTCATGGATGAGAAAAAGAATCTGCATTTCCTCATTGATATACTTAATTCCTCATACTATAATTACATTTAGTTTTTGTCATCTGGAACTCGCTGACACTTTATCCAGGAATTTATAATACATAACATAATTTTCGTAAAATAGCTATAACGCAGTGATGGTTTTATAACCTTACATGACCATGTGTGTAACTATATTGATATGACTAATGGTGGTACATTAAATCATAAATCATATCTAATTAGCTTTTATAATTTCTTCATTTTTACTATAATAGTAAACCTAAGATTTGGGGGGGCAGAGGAAATAAGAAAAAATACAAGCATAAAATTGATGGTTTTGATACAAAAATTGTCAAGAGTTGATTCTTTACAACAGAAGAGAAAATTAAAATAAGAAATATAATTTTTAAGAACCTTAAAAATTAGGAACCAAAAGAAAAAATAATGAATTTGATATTTCCAAAGACATAAAATGTTCTAAATTTGCAAACTTCAGTAAAATGGGTTGTCGATCACAAAAATAAGAGCCTCTAAACTATTCAATAGAAAACCTTAACAGACCAAGTAATTAAGAAAGATGTTTTCACAAAAGGATCCCATCAAAAGCTCCAGAATCATTTGGATTTAGTCACAGGTGCGACTTTCTAAACAAAAAAAGGTAATTTCTAAACATTTCAAAAGTGAAAAAAGAAATGGATTAGGTACCCTGTTTGTTCAGCTATAAATATCTTAAATACACTCTTTGTTCAGTAATATAAATGTTAAGTTCTTAATACTAACAAGTACAAACTATCTCTTCACCAAAAATAATACCTTATAACCTATCAGAGTTAAGCCTAAATTCTGTAATACTCATATTATTGTCTTGTAGGTTTTGTATAGTGTAATCTAATATAAAAGAAGAAGATGATTTTTTTTTAATGTTTTGCCTGGAGGAATATAAATCTGCTTATAAAGTCTATTAATTAGAATTTAGTGATAGTGCTGGGTAACTAGACTTCCTGCATCAGAATCACCTGGCATGCTTATTAAAAGTTCAGATTCCTGCCCATGTGCCGTTCCCAACCCCCATCAGAACCATTGGAGATGATATGTATTCTGCAGTTGTAGAAGCTGTTCAGGTTATTCTTTGTGCATCCTAAAGTTTAAAATCTACTGAAAATAAACCCATTTATTGCAGCAGTAAAACAAAATTTTGGCGTGACCTTAATCAGAGGTGTATATAGTCAGTAAGAAAAAGCGACAAAATGATTCATAGATAGGGATACATATTTTTAAAGTAGGGTTTACATACTACTTTAAGACTTTGTTTCTGAAGGAAAGAATAAGTGTACATGCCAGCATTCACCAAGACAATTGAAATTTATTAAAACCTCAGCCAAATTCCAGTGTAGTAAAAATTTGCTACCAAAATAACAGGTTAATATAAATATTATAAGGCAGGAACAGTGGTATGCCTTACCCTACCGTGTATTATCAAATAAATCAGCACATTAGAAGCATTCTCAAAGGGCCTTCATTTAATAACCAAGCTATCATAAATGATTTGCTCAGGGCAATACAGATATATCATCTCTTCACAATTTTTGCTCAATTTTAGCATTCAGCCATTGAGTTATATGTTCATCAGTGGTTAATCGTAATATTTTTATAAACTAGTTTGTATCTATTTTACTTTTACTGAATTTATGCAATTAAATATTATGAAACCAATAAAATGAACATAAAAGGTCTATTAAAAGGTTTTATTAAAATCATTCAAGATGAGTTGCTTCTAAAAAGGTGAGTGTAAAATTAGCTGAAGGTTTTATGTTTTTGGATTGCAGATGTCCTTAACATCTCACTTCCATGTAAAAAAAAAAAAACTGGAAGAGCAGGTGGAAGTTTTATAAGAGGGTGATTTATATGAAGGAATCATAGGAAACTCCTTTCAGTGGGGCCCTACATCAAATGATTGGTGAATGGCAACATATTTATACATTAAAATAAGTACTCGAAGTATATACATTTTTTAAATTCTTGCTTTGATTAACTGTGTTAAACTACCACTATGCATCCTAATTGTATTGGCCTAAAGGGGTTTATTCTAATAATTTAAAATGCCTGTGATTCAAATGTGAAATTGAAACATACATCGGTAAACAGAATGTGTTGCTTACAAATAGACAGACATTCAGTATTAAAACACAGTATGTAAAGGAGGCACGGAACAACTGGGACAGTGACAAAAGATTAGGTGTTAGAGTGGTACTCATAAGCCTTTCTTTGAACTTCTTTGAATTATGCTGCTGCCACCATCTAGCGTTCCTTTTGGATAAGTTACTTGATATCTCTGAATTTCAAATTTCTTATTAGTACATCGAAATGCTATAACTTCATATAAGCTTTTGTGAAAATTAAAGGACCCATATCAGTGTAGCTACAGTAGTACTTAGCACTTGGTGTAGGCACTTGGTCTTTTCCCTTGTTTATGACGATGGATAACTGATAGGCAATTTTGGTAGAAAACGAAATGCACATTTCTTAAAATAATTGCAGGTCAGAGGAGAGGTAAGGCAGATGGAATAAAACTGGGAGGATGGTAGCCTTGTAAACTTTGAAATAATAAATCAGAAGGTAAGGCCTGCTTTGATCATATGAAAGTTAAACTTTTATGGTAAGTTTTAAATGCAGACTAGTAAAAGTATTTTTGCTGGTGTTGCAAACAGTGATTTGTGATGGCTTATAAACGTTAGGTCTTTTAACAAACAGTTTGACTAAGGGTACAGATAATGCATGCAAAAGATGATAACAAAGGATGTAGGGAAATAAGTTCACCTTCTGTATCAGGAATACCACTTTCCTCATTAGTAACATTAATTTGGCAGATTTGGAGTCAAACTGTTATTGGCCTCTATAGCTACTAGCAGATAAATTGCCACAATTCCTTTGAGAGTTCCATAGTAAGTTTTTACCTATATTTAAAGTTCAAGAGCTCTTCCTACAGGGGTTTTGAAGCATATAAAGGAGTTGTTCATAGACATACTTGAGGAAACTGCTGAGTAGTTCCTGTGGAAAAAGGGACTGCATTGCACTGAGGCCTAGTCCTTCTCAGAAAAGCTTTCTAAAGCTTCCATCTCATTAAATTGACCACCACTACAGCGTGTTTAAATTGGATTTAATTGAGTTTATTCTACCCTTTGTTCCTTTACCTTGTTGATGACTCCAGGTCTCAGGATTTTCCATTAAGTGGTGCCAAAAGCAAACCTGAATAATACTGATACTGATACCAAATCCACAGAAATTACCCATCTTAGCTGCGAGGCGTTGGCTTACCACCTCTTACTAGTCTAACAGTGACACTATTCAGCTCATTCCATAAAAGTTCTAAACCTTATGTCGGCCTTCAAAATATTTACCGAGCTTCAGAGTTCTCCAAACTTCTTCTTTGAAATTTTCTATAACAATCATTTTCAAGCCTCTTAAATTTTCTCAGAGCTCTAGTCTTCTCTAGCAAGCTCTCTGATTCCTACTCCTGAGTCTTCCCCATACTGTCTTAATGCTTTAATTCTAAGCTACTCTTCTCACTACTGCCACTGAATTGCCTTTAATAGGAGGTCTGCCTCCAGCTGCTCATAATGCCCTCTTTCAGAGCCATTCCCATCACCTAAAGGTGATAAAACGTGGCTTTCCTTTAATAAATTTGAAATTTATATTTTTTCAAATGTTTAAAAACTTAGAGAAGTTTCTTACCAGTAACAAAGTAGACACTTGGTGTCTGTAAGTTTTTTGGTTGTTTTTTTTTTAAAGAATAAATTGGCTTGGTACCTTGAACTCAAAGATTGTTTTTACTGACTATCCTAAGGATACCTTTGATCCTCATCTTAGTAAAGCCATCACCTGTGTGCTTTAAAGGCCATTCTTCTACTGGCAGCAGTAGCAGTAGCTGAGAACACCCTAATCTGTCTTTTCCTTTATTTTCCTCACTTCTAACCATAGGGAAAGCGTCCACAGCGCACAAAGGCAGAGTTGCAACCTAGGTGGATGTCTGACCACCTGTCCATCAAATCCATCAAGCGAGAGGTGAGTGTATGAGAATAGAGGGAAGGAATTTTAAGCGTTCAAAAGGATTGTTCCATCTTACTTTGTTTACTCTTTTCTATGTTTATTAACTTTTATGTCATTTTTTAAAATTTCAAACTTTATGGAACATTCTTACACATAAGATGCATTTCTAGAAAGAGAAGGAATTATAAAAATAGGACATGAGTTCGAACTCTTGGATCTTAATAGTCTCCTGTGATATCCATATTTAATGCAGATGAGAATAATAAATACTATTTTATATATATATGTATGTATGTATATATGTAAAAGAAGTTTACGAATGAAAGATGGAAAGAATTAGTACTGGGCAAAGGGAGAATTGGGGCAGAGAGAACTATCTTTTGCCTGAAACTTGTAGTGTGGCTAATATTTTGATGGTGGACAGTGAGGCTGGGGGAGTCATATTTTTAAAAAGTACAGAGCCAGAATAGTATGTAATATGGTCAAAGAACAGTGTATATTTGGATGTAGCTGGCATATAAGATATGTTGTAATACACAGTGGAAGAAAATACTATAAGAATCAGATTTTGAAGTCCCATGATTATTACTCTTATTATATCTTTTATAGGTAGGCTGTAGGAAGGTACATTATGTCATTAGATCTTTGTTTTAGAAAGTTACCTCTCTGGTCACACTATGATAAATAATTTTGTAAGGAAGAACCTGGAAGGTAAGAAATCAATGAGCAATAGTTCTTTCAAGAAATAGCAGTAGAATCCCAGCTATTGGAAATGGAGGTCTAGAATGGGAGAGAAGATGAAAAACGTTTGGGGGAGGGTTCATTCAAAATACGTCTGATGGTCAACTTGCAAGAGGTTCAGTAGTGAATAAAAGATGAGTTCTGGCGAGTTATGTTATTTGTGGTTTTGAGATGTATAGTAATGAAAGAAATGAAAAGTAAAGAGGAAGCAGAGTTGAGGAGAGCGTGGTGCAGGTTCCCATTTGATTTTTAAATTGAAGATACAGCGTGGACATGAAAAGTTGTCCATTAATGAGAAGGAGAAAGGATGTTGCTGATGCTGGGAAGATCAAGTGCCTCTGAGGCAGGCCTCTGCCATGGAGTAGAGTTGCTCCCGCTTATGCTAAGTTAAAGAAACAAACTTTCGAGGGTGCAGGAAAATGTTAGGAGTTCATATTGAATGTTCCCTCTGTCCTCTGAAGACATGAGTATTAGGCGTAAGTTGAGATAGAATGTTTGATGAAGAGAGAATGTTTGGGGCAACAACTATGTATTAATAAAAGAATGTTTCAAGCAGCATTCAGGAGCCAACATGTTTGGGTATTTTCATTATGTAACATAGTTTAGAGTAGCTAAATAACTCTGCCATTGCACTTGTAGGAAGGGACAAAATTGATGTTTCTGTTTACTAAGATTTAAACATTGTCAAGTTGAGAGTGGAATGAGGCCTAACGAACCTAGATTACTGGTAAAGATGTATTTGATGATGGAAGTCAAATAGGAAAGTGGAAGGAAGGAGGAAACCAGGAATGAGGAAAAGGCAGTGAAAGTGTCCAGAAAGCCAATTTACTCCATCTTGGCATTCTGTGAAGGTTCCTGCACTTGTGGCTGGCATCTATAAGACTCCAATCTGTTCACTCATTTCTTTTACTAGAGGTTTTTCACCATTGTCTGCTAATCTAACTCTCAAGCCTAAGTAACGGTCAGTTCTCATATTCTGTCCACTTTTTAACCATTTATCTGCTTTTAAGATTATGTTTCATTGAATATTGAAACAGTTTATTGGTTACATATATAAAGTTGTACCTTAGGAGACAGTGCATTTCACTTCAGACCCTGTCTTTGACTGGCCTGTTATGGTACAGCGCCGCCTTACGGCCTTCCAGCAGTGTTTTCATGACTCTTAAATTGAAGTGACAACATGATAGTACATTATAGAGATCCTGTCATTAAGTATATTCTACCTTGACCCATGGAAAGGAAAAAACTGATTTATAATCTTTTATTTACTTCAGTATATTTGCATTTATCCTTTACTTCTTTTTTTCAGCTCATGAATGTGTTCTGGCCAAGAGTTTATTACCTAACATTTGATTACCTTTGAAATGCCAGTTCTATAATGACTGATTTCTGATCTACCAAGTCTCTTCTTTCCCCTAGAAATTATTAGTTTTGGAATGGCCTGTGGTAATTGGTATCTAGCCATAGTTCTCAAGTGGCTTTGTAGCTCATCTTGCCTTGCTGGGTCTTCTCCACTATCTTTATTACCTTGAAGTTAACACCTTCTTAAAAGCTCTCTTTCTTATTTTCTCATGAGTGTCCTGGGCTGAGTTCCAAATGCCTTCATTTACATATCAGATTGCATGGTAGTCTTGCTGCAGATATAAAGGCTCTTCATTGCTGCAAGCAAAACCTTAGGTTCTAACACTAAAATTTCTTTTAAGTTTTCTTAGCATTGGGTTGTTTTGTTTTTTAATTCTGCCTTTTAGTTTTAGTACAGATAACCATGGTATTGTAGAGATTCTGAATATCTGTTATGGCACCAAACGTACTGGGGAAAAAACCTTAATTGTGGTGTGAGTTTTGTGTTTTTGTTTAAACAGAAGACTTTCAGGCCTTGAAAGCCTTACAGGCAGGGTTTATGACCTATATTGGTAGGAGCTCAGTCTTATTGCCTCAAGAAGTATTTTAATTGTGACTCCTGGGGTAAATATTAGTGAAGGGAAGCTATCTCTGAACTCTCGGATTAGGGCTACAGTGATTATTTTTGTTAGGAACCTCTAGACATTGTCATTGCTAGGGAGCTCTTTGTGGTGGCCTCGTGGCAAGTGTGCTGCTGAAGTTGGCAAAGGTCCCAGGGAGTCCGGTAAGCTGCCTTTGGGAGGTGGAAACTCGGAAGGGGAGTCCTGGGTACTGCTTCACCCAGAGGTTCTGTTTATAATCCTTCAGAGGATTATAAAGCAGTGTTTCTAATTAGCTTCCCATTAAACTCTCCTTGATTCTAGCAGGCCTCTTTTTTATCTGTAAAACATTTAAACAACAGCCCCTACCCCGTTTGCAACTGACCCCTTTTAAAGAAAAATTACAATACAGGACAGATTTTTTTTAACCTTCAGATTTTGGGTGGGGGTTGTTCATTGATTGTACTTGTTTTTTATATTAAAGTTTAAACTATTAGACTTCTAAAGTTTAAAGCTCTACCAAAAATGTCTTCAGGTGGTTGAGTCCAGTCCTGTCCTTTAGTGATATTTTCGTTAGCACTTACTTTACCTTGGGGTGTTGTACTGCTGAAAATTAGCAGAGGAATTTTAAAACACTCTTGATGCACAACATAGATTTTTTTTTTTCAGATATGTAGAATACATTTTTTTTTTTTTACGCCTACAGCACCCAGTCTTCCTAGGTGGTCTCCCATCCAAGTACTAACCAGGCCCATCCCTGCTTAGCTTCCGAGATCAGATGAGATGCGGCATGGCCATAGACTAATACATTTTATTTAAAACAATATTGTTGGAAATTCATCAGGTGGCAACTGCTGAATTATTATACATGATGAAAGAGGAAGGGGCTTGAGAGATGTGAGGAAAAGAGGTACCCAGCTGAGCAGAGGTGTTTTCAAGTGACAGGGCAATACTAAGGTCGGGGAGAGACTGGAGAAAGTGACCAGTAAATAGGTGGAATGAAAAATTAGAGGGTAGGGATCAAAACACCAGGAGAAAGGGTCACAGTGGACAAAAGCTGTCAAACCAATGCCAGTTTAGGTTCTTGACGTTTTTTCTCACTGGGCATTCTGGGACCTTAAAATTGTTCGTTTTGGGTTTTTCTAATTCTTCAAATCTTAGATTTTTTTTTTTTGAGATATAATAGTTTCAGATATATAACATAATGACTTGATATTTGTATATATAGTATATTTGTGTATATGTATTTTTATACGTGTGTGTGTGTGTGTGTATATAAATCCTCACCAGAATAAGTCTAACATCATCACTGCTATTACAAGTTTTTTTTCCTTGTGATGGGAACGTCTAAGATCTTCTCTCTTAAGAACTTTCAGTATACTATATGGTGTTACTAGTGTTAGTCATCATGATGTGCATTGCATCCCCAAACTTCCTTATAAGTTTGAGTTTGTTTGGGTTTTTTTTGTTGTTGATTTTAAGCTTCCTCATATAAGTGAGGTTATACAGTATTTTTCTTTCTCTGACTTATTTCACTTAGCATAATATCTTTAAGGTCCATGTGTTGCAGATGGCAGAATCTCCTTTTTTATGGCTAAACAATATTTATATGTATACCACATTTTCTTTTCTTAATTATCTATTGAAGGACACTTAGGTTGCTTCTGTGTCTTGGCTATGGAAAATAATGCTGCACTGAATAATGGGATGCTGCTATCTTTTTGATGAGTGTTTTCACTGACTTTAGGTAAATACCCAGAAGTGGAATTGCTGGATTATATGGTAGTTGTATTTTTAAGTTTTTGAGGAACCTCCATACTGTTCTCTGTAGTGGCTGCACCAGTTTATATTCCAACTACATTCTCGCCAGCACGTATATCATGTCTTTTTGATAATAGCCATTCTATTAGGTGTGAGGTAATAATAATTCATTTTGACTTCAATTTGCATTTCTCTAATGATTAGTGATATTGAGTACCTTTTCTTATACCTGTTGGCCATCTGCATGTCTTTGGGAAAATGTCTATTCAGATTTTCTACCCATTTTCTAATTCAGTTTTTTCTCCTGTTGAGTTGTGTGTTGTTTTTTTAAGATGCTGTAAATTCAGGTAACTCAATTAGTACATCTTATATACTTAGCATTAATATTAATGTATTTAAACAAACTAATTAAGTAGACATATTGTGTGATTTCTGTGTGTGAAATATCCAGAGTGAGTAGATCCATGAAGACAGAGCAGATTGGCAGCTGCAGGGCTGACGGAAGGCAGAGTGGAAAGTGGCCATCTGATGGCTACAGGGTTTTCTCTTGGTGTGGTAAAAATGTTTGCAACTAAACATAGGTGGTGGTCATATGACATTGTGAATGTACTAAATACCACTGAATTGTATACATTAAAATTGTTGTGTGAATTTCACTCCAGTTAAAAAAAAAAAACTATGAGGAATCTTTTACATATTTGTTTAAATGATGCAGAGCCTCTCATTTAGCGGTAATCATTTACATCTGTAATTTTCCTAAGTTTTAAAAGTCCTGTTTCATTGATACCAATATATCTTAAACTGTTTATGGTCCATTTTTAATACATCATCTTAAAAATCTGCAAATTCTGACCTTGTGGTCCTTCAACATAATTTAACTTTAGACTTTTAAAAGGGATCACATAGTGGAGGAAGTAAAAAGTGAATCAAAATTAGATCTTATTAGAACATGTAATACCAGTCGATTGTTTCAGTTTGTTTGAGTTGTTCTGAGTCCAAAAGAATTTTCATGTTCTTATAGAAAAATTGGGAGACTACATGTAGAAAACTATAGAATACATAGTAATCTCACAATTCAGGACTCAATACTAGTCAGGCTGGGCCAGACTAGGGAGAACTTTTTATTCTAATGTGAGGCAAAGGAAGCACAAGCACACCAATCCAGCAAACACTATATTTGTTTCAGGACCTTTATGCATTTGTTATAAAACCGGGATCATTGACCTGTGCTTTTCATTTAATATTGAGAATTTTCATATTTCATTAAATAGTCCTCAAATTGTGTAAATCATTGGGCCTGAAACTTTTACCATGTTTTCAGTCTTCACTGTGTTTTAATGTTAGTGTTTACATTTATATTCATACATGTATTCTTTAGATGATAAAATGAATTTAAAGTTATGATATAAATTCCTTAGTTATCTAATATTAAATAGATTGAATTCAGTAAAAATTGAATCTTAACTCAGAGCGAAGAACCAGTCTTACAGTGTTGTATATTGACTCTATACACTTATTGGCTCCTTGCAGGAGACGCCTGTGCTTACCAGAATAGAAAAACAGAAGCGCAAAGAAGAGGAAGAAGAACGTCAGATTCTTCTAGCGGTGCAGAAGAAGGAGCAAGAGCAGATGCTAAAGGAAGAAAGGAAACGAGAGTTGGAAGAAAAGGTCAAGGCAGTGGAAGGTATGTGGGCTTTCCTACATCGTCTGGAAAGGTACATGTGGTATGGGAATAGCCCTCCTATAGCCAAAGCTACATCGAACTGGATTCTGTCATTATCTAAGCTTTTTCTGCAATTTCTCTCTTGTAAATTGTATTCTTACTTGTTTATTCAGCTTGATCCAATCTCATCGCCATCGCATTCCTGCTACAGCACTTTTATTTGTCATTTTGGGTCTTTCAGTCTCTTGCTTGTTGTTCTTATCTCTGCTATGTCCCTTGCATAGAATGGGGGGAGAAATTAAGGTCTTATTAATGACAACTAATTTGACAAATAATTTTAAACACAAATGAAATTTTCTTAAGAAAATCTTAGAGATATTTTTTCAAATATGATACAATATAAATCTAGAATATTATAATTAATATTAAGAGGGCAAGTAGTTTTCTCAGGTTTAGGTCCATCCAGTTCCTAGACTTTGTGTAATGGGATTTTTCTTTCATTTGTACTTATAGCAAAGGTTAACTATCTCTGGTTCTTAGGTAGCAGCTATATTTATAAGCTGAACCTAATATGTCCTATGATAACAGATCATTTGCCTTGGTTGCATATCAGCCAATATTTATTTTCTTTTAAATATATGTATTGAATTTTCAGGGTTTTTTTTCCCCCCAATAAAATAATATAACATGGATCTGACTGTTTGCAGTGTTTCAATGAAAATTTTAAGTAAATTTTGGCTATAAAATTTAAAGGACTCTGGTCTTATTGTGTGCATTTTTACTTTCATTCCTGAGCTGTGATTTCTGTTTCTTAATAGGTTAACACTGTTCCTACTTCGATCATTTCTTCATTCTAAAATCCTTAGCACATTTAATGTGCAGATTTAGCCTGTGCCACATTATGTAACATATTCACTTGTAAAATTTTGCTTGTGTTTTATTTCCAGCGTTAGATTTTAATTCCTCAGCATAGTAATTATGGCTCTTATTCATTTATATTTTTCAGTGGGATCCTGGAATTTTCAGTGGAGTTATTGTTGGGTACATTAATGTCAGTTTGACCTTTAATTTATACAGACAAGTCTAAAACTTATTTTTGTGGCTCAGTTTCTATACCTGTAAGATTAATAATACCCTATGTTATAGATTGTTCTTCAAATCAAAAAATAGTTTTTGAGTACCCATTCTGTGCCAGGCACTACCGTAGAAATATAGTATTAAATAAAAGAAGTTACTTTCATCTAGTTTACCTTCTAATAGTGAGAAGACAGAGAGTAAACAAATCATAGATAGTAGTAAGTGATCTGAAGAAAAATAAAACTGCTTTAGAGATAAAGAGTGGCATTTAAGTAAGATTGTCAAGAGAGCCCTCTCTGAAAATGTGACATTTGATAATGAAATGAGTGAGGGTGCTACATGAATATCTGATAGGGAACAGCATTGTAGGCAGAGGGAATAACGAGTGCAGTGCACTGAGGTTGGGAATATGCAGCAAGTAGGCCAGTATGCCTGGATCAAAGTGAGCAAAGCAGGTAGAAGACTGGCGATAAATGAGTTCATAGAGGTCAGCCAGGGGTCATTATATAGTGCTGTGCAGACCTTGTTAGAAGGATTAAATGAAAAAAGCATAGTCTCTGGCACACAGCAAGCTCACAAATGATAGTTTCCATGGAGGAAATGTGGAGGGAATTTTTACAAGGTATAAAATGGTTATGACAGTAAACTTTCTGACATCTTGGCAGCTAAGTTTTAGTAAAGGGAAATAATAGGTTATGTGTTGATAGGAGAATTTTAATGTTTAAAACAGCTAACAGAGAAACAAACTTTTCGAGACATTAAATTCTAAGAGAATTTCATTATGTGGGTCTTTTTACCATGATGACTAGTATCTGTGAGAGTGAATCAGAACATTTTTCATATTGACATTTACTCTTTGTCTGTAAAGGGAGCAAACAACTTATGAACTGATTTCATTTGGTTATATGCTTCTGTGCAGGCTGGCAGTCATTCACTAGTACAGGGGATCCCTGAAATTGCTGGCAAAACTAATGTCGTGACATATAAGCACTAATTTCAAAGGACAGGGCTCATAGCTTTTCATTTGTGTAAAGAAATTTGAAAGGAGGGAAGTGGATTAAGAAAGGTAGAAAGAAGCACAAGGGTGGAAACAACTCAGATGTCTGTCAGTCAACGAATGGATAAACATACAGTGAATGGTACCGCATTTCCATAAGTGTAGTGGTTACCATGTTCACCTCACAAAATGTGGTATATACCACATTTTTATTTAGCCTTAAATGGATGGTTATTTAGCCTTAAAAAGGAATGAAATTCTAATACTACAAGCCAAGAGGAGAGAGAAATAAGGAGTTATTATTAAATGGGTACACAGTTTCTCTTTGGGATGCTAAAAACAATTCTGGAAATAGACAGTGGTGGTAATGATTACACAATATTTTGAATGTACCCAATGCCACTTAATTGTACACTTAAAATAGTTTAAAAGATTTATGTATTTTTTACTCAAAATTTTTTAAAAGGAAAGGCCAGATGTATTGCTGTTTATTAGTATTATCTTTATATAAAAAGGATGTCACAAAACTCTATTATAACAAATATGCTAAGTCAATATGGAAATAGACATTGAGACTTTCTTTTTCTGTCAGTACGGTTAATACATAATCTAAAACTTCTTGCATCAAATACTTGGTTATTCTTTTTGTAATATATTGTCTATGTTATAATATTTTATCTAATATTGTGTAAATATTCATTTTAAGAACACATCTGAAATCTTAACCAAGGAAGAAAATTTGGCAGGAACTATTTTTAAAGAGACTAAAAACAGCAGTAAGTAAGATAGTGGGCAGACTATTAGGTTGAATTGCAGTCAATCTAGGGATTCTCTACCTCTCTCCAGGAACGATAACCATACAGAAATCTCTGCAAAAGATGAATAGAAAATAAGACTTTGAAAGCACACAAGTAAGCTCTACTGTGAACGATAGTTGGTACATGTACTGGACAAGAAATAGATATATTTAGCATTATCAGATATTAAAAAGAATTGTAAACATAACAAATAACTTTGAAAATAACAGGCAGATTCAAGAGAAACACAGTGTTCCTAGAAATGTAAAGTATGGTTATTAGTATGGTTATTGGAATAACAACTCAATAACTGGATTAAACAGTTTAGGTACACATCACAGAGAATCAGCAAATCGGGAGATATATCTGGGGAACTACATAAAATCCAGCCCTGAGATAAAGGCGGATGTGATGAAAGAAGCTACTTTTGCTTAATCATTCAGTGTCCAGTCATGAAAACAAAACTAAAGTCTTTGGTTAAATGAAGTTAGAGAAAAATGTTGAAAGGGAGTTAACACCACCAAAGCAAGGAGAATAAAGGGAAGGGGATTGGGGTCATCAGAACCTAGAAGTTGAGGAGAGGCTCTGCAGAGTTGGACCCCAGCCATCGGAAGATGGAGCACTGCTGGTAGCTCTGAAGGCAGGCATCAAGCCTCATTCTGGAACTAACAAAAAAGAACCTGGTTATCAGGGTCAACTGTGTGTCCTCAGATGAAGATACTGGTTTTTATTGCTGGCATGTTCCTAAACAGCAAAAGCAAGTGAAGAAGAAAGAAATCCCTTCTGCTCTCATCTGGCCTCCCACTCTCCCTCTAGTACCTACTTCTGATAGACTGTATAGAGCCGGCAAAGAATAGAGAAATGATGGATTTGGACTGATGGAAATAGCTTATAATGGACTCAGGTGTTGTATAGCATGAATGATCCAATATAGGTCTACTATAAGTTCTAAAATGAAAGAATCAAAAAAATGGGGCAGAGAAAATAATCAGAAATAATGGTTCAGAATTTTCTTGATTAAATGAAAAACAAGTTCTCAAATTTAGAAAACAAGATGTAAACTAGATATAAATGACATGTAGATACATGGTGTACTGAATTTTAGAACATATGGCCACAGGTATTTAAAATAACCAGCTTGGAAAAGACATTTCCTGAGAGGATAGCAGACTTGTCAGAAGCAACAATAGGATTCTGGAGAAAATGTGATTGGATTCTTTATCAGTTTCCTCGGGCTACCATAACAAATGACCATAAGTAGGTGTTTTAAAACAGCAGTTTATTCACTGACAGTTCTGGAGACTAGAAACTTGAAATCCAGATGTTGACAAGGTCACACTCTCTGAAGGCTCTCAGGCAGAATCCTTCCTTCCTTCTTCCAGCTTGTCGTGATTCCTGGCATTCCTTGGGTTCTGGTGATTTCTAAAAACTGAGAAGGGGATTTCCTTAACCAGTATTTACAATAAAAAAATCTAAGTAGACATTCTATCTAATGGGGAGACATAAGAACTATTCCCTTTCAAAGTCCAGAAGAAAGCAAAGATTTCCTCTGTCCTTCCTTCTGTTCTACACTGTATTGTTCTGTAAGAATTTCTTCCCTAGAACGGAAAAAGATGTATGCGTATAGATGTATTTTATTAAAAAGATAGGACAACCCAATAGCAAAGAGAATTTATAACATTCACATGGTAGTCTCTAAATATAATTCCCCTCCAGAAGGAACCAAGACTCTGGAGAATTGACTGATTCCAGTACTTTAGCAGTAAGAATATAAGATGAACTTAGACCCTTAAACAGAAAACATGGAAGCATCAAAGACTACTGGAAGTTGTATTTAAAAACACAGAAGCCAACTGTAAAGGACTCTCACTTGCCGAAATGAGACATTTTGAGCATTGAAAAAACAACCTCAATAGATTTAAAAAATATCAAATAAACTTATGAGTTCATAATGGTAGTATTATTTTTTTTAATCAGCAATCATTTTAGTTAAATGAGACAACTTGGTATTTTGAAAATTGATAAAATAGAAGGAAAGAAGCAGTTTTGTTTTCTTTACAGACAGTATTTCTGAATATGCAAATAATTGCCAAAGAAAATAAGGATTTGTTTAATGAATGTAGCAGGAAAAATAGAATAACAAGTGATTAAAAAGTGGGTCTAAGCAAAGCTGTTTTCCACCAAGGTTTCTGGGGACTATTAAGCCTTAATGCCATAAAGTAGAGATCTGCTAACTTCTGTAAAGGGCCAGATAGTAAATATTTTAGGCTTGGAGGCCATACAGGGTTGCGCCCTCATAAAACTTTATTATGAAAACAGTCACCTAGTTGCGCTGCATTCTTTAGTTGGCTGTTTTGCAAACCCCTGCCCTAAAGCATCTGTTGCATGCAATGAATTAATTTCTCTCCTGTGCATCCTTAAAGGTACTAGATATATACATTGGAATTATTAAGAAAACAGTCACACAAATAATGTTCCCTGCCGCTTAATTCTGTCTTGGAATTCTGTTAATCTTTAGGTTAAAGACTGATAGGGAAGGATCAGGTTAACACTGATGAAATTTAACATCACAAGAAGATAACCAGATAATTATATCTCCTGATGTAATGGAAAAGGAAGTGTACAGCAGCATCTGTGAAATAATATTGCCCCCTTCCAAATAATCAAACCTGTTTGTCTGATCAGAGCCTCTAGATACAACTGCCAGTTTTACAGGAAATTCAAGGAACACATGAACACCACAATAAGGATGCTATCAGCTAAATCCATAATGTGGAAAATTCTATAAAGACAAAATGACGTTTCTCCAGCAAATAAATTGGGGTGAGGGCACTGTTAGAAATTCAACTATATTTAAGAAACATGTCAACCACATGCAGTGTATGAACTTTTCTGGATTTGTTTTGAATAAACCAACTTCTAAAAAAATTATTGAATGTCAGAAATTGGACCCTGAGTCAATATTTGATAATTAGTCGTTTTATGTTCCTAAAATTCGTACAGAAAAGCAGAGGGCCAAGGATAGCTAAGATAATTTCCAAAAACAATATGGTGGGAACACTTATTCTAACAGATAACAAAATAAAAGTTACAGTGAATGAGAGCATGGTTTTGGCATAGAGGTGGATGATGAGAGCAGTTAAATAGAATACCTAGAAGCAGACCTTGGGGAAAAATGTGGGTTCTTTAGTAATGGTGCCAGTACAACAGAAGAGGATGCTAAATGGCCAATAAATTGAAAATGTATTCATTTTTCACTCCAATCAGGAAAATGAAAATGGAACCATCAGAATTCCATGTCATAGCTATCAGTTTGGCAAAATGCTAAGACTTTATCATACCAAGTAAGGTTGAGGTAACTCATCAATGTTGAAAGCATAGCTATAACACTTTGGAAATCACATTGACGATGCCCGATAAAGTTAAGGTACATACTCTTATCTGGCGGTTCCACTGCTGGGTTTGCACAAGAAGACATGTTAAAAGAATGGTCATTATCGTGATTGTTTACAAAATGCAAAAAATGCAAAACCTTTAAATACTGTATTAAAGTTAAGGTGGAAATGTTAAGCTTTGACTGTTTGGTAGATACACGGTATTGATTTAGTCATAATTTTCTTTAAGGTAATAGTTCTCTTTAAAAAATTTAAAAAGTTTATAGCAAAGTGCCTTTGATTAATTAAAGCAGATATAGATTACTCTAAGTTTATAAATGAAAATAATCTCAGGAACATAAAAATGTCAAATGGATCTTGACAGGGAAAACAGTTTAGAGAATCATATGCTCATAGCAGTGGAAAACACAGGACCTATCCCTTAGGAGAAGAAAACAAGATCTCTCCTAGCTTCTCCCTTTGTTTTTGTGTCTTACGTGTTCTTCACCTTCCTGCCTTTTTTTATCTTTACTCCTGAATTTACTGTTCCCTGTTGGCAATGAGTGCTCTATCAGGAGACTAGTAGAATGGCAAGTGTGTGTAATGGGCGTGGCTGTGAACCAGAAAAAATTTCATCCCTGCCTTCCAGCTCCATGCCAGTTCCAGCTGGCATCTTTCCCTTGTTCCCAGCCAGACTAATTACTGCCACTGGCTTGGTAGGGGTCAGCTGCCACTGTGAGGGTGGGGTGGAGAGCAAAGACAGTTGATGTGCATGGATGCCTTTATAAATCCAGAACCTTGAGAGCTTGGATATGCATGTAAAGTTCTGTATATCTAGATTGAGAGGCTGTTCCTAAAAATTTGTGTTGCTTTTTTTGAAAGAGAAGGAAGAAAAAACCTCCAGTACTCAAAAAAGGGTAATCCTCATTTAATCTTATATTTTTTCTTTTTTCTTCTGGTTCCATTTTTCTTCAGCCTTGCTCTTTCCCTTCCCCGATCCTAATGCCTACCCTACCGCCTCCATCCCCCAACTTGAACTCAATATGACTAAGAGGAAACAGTCCCACTCGTTATTTTTCTTAAAACATTCATCTATAGAATTATCCTAATTACCAGAAAAGAGGCAGGCAAAGGAAACACAAGTAATTTCATGATACTGCTTTGGTTTTTTCTTCTTTCTCTCACTAAGGACATTTTCTCAACGTGTAGTTAAGTAGAGAGCACTTACTTCACTTGTACTGTAATCCTTTGTGTTAATTGTAGATCGAGCCAAGAGGAGAAAGCTCAGGGAAGAAAGGGCATGGCTGCTGGCTCAAGGGAAGGAGCTCCCCCCAGAACTCTCCCATCTGGACCCTAATTCCCCCATGAGGGAAGAAAAAAAGACTAAAGACCTGTAAGTATTTAAATAATACAATAGCAACCTGTAACATTTATTAATCATTCAGGCATTGTGCTGGTAGTACTTTCTCATTTAATTCTTAAAACAACCCTGTATGGTAGATAATAGTGTTCATGAGCTTCTTGTTCTACTCTATGCTTTTTGGGATTGTTGTTATTTATATCGCAAAAATAGTCTTCAGAGTAAAATAAAACCTGGAAAAGAATGCAGTATTAAATAACCATTATAGGGTCATAAATTAAGTTCTGGATCATCTAAGCTACCACCATCATTATAGAGATGAGAAAAATATTCTCTTTTTTGCTGAAATGTGCTAACCCTCATTTTCATAATTTTCTGAAGTGTTATCAGTGTTACAGATGTATCCTTTAAAAAATTATTAGGACTGTTGTAAAACTGGGTGTAATCATCCGTGTCTGTGTTTGAATTAAGAGAGCTAAGGAGAAAGGTGGTCAAAGTTATTAATTACTATGTTATCATTTACAGCTTTGAGTTGGATGATGATTTCACTGCCATGTATAAAGGTCAGTTCCCATTCTCAACTGTCATGTTTCTGGTAAAAGTACTTCTATGCGAGTATGTTAAGCTCTCCTCTTTGGCTCTCAGTTCTAGATGTGGTAAAGGCTCACAAGGATTCCTGGCCCTTTTTGGAACCTGTGGATGAATCATATGCCCCAAACTATTACCAGATTATTAAGGTAGTTATACCTACTATGCAGTTAAACCTACGAGAGTGTGTTTTGCTCTCTTGCTTTTTGTTGTTTTTTGTTTTAAGTTCATCCATTGTTCCTTGAGAGTCAGAATTGCTGGTTATATACCAGGCTTTTGAGCAGCTCAAAACAGCATGATTTCTTTGCCTCATAAGGACTATGAAATATTTGCTCTAGCATATTGTGATTCAGTGAATCTTGTTTTAGGTTCCCATGGATATTTCAAGCATGGAGAAGAAACTGAATGGAGGTTTATACTGTACCAAGGAGGAATTCATAAATGACATGAAGACTATGTTCAGGAATTGTCGAAAATATAATGGAGAAAGTAGTGGTATGTGGGAAGGGGTTGCTGTGCATGCACATGGGCTGTACCATTTGAACCAAGAGTGAAATGCCTTCTATTTTAGAAATATACACTCTATTAATTCAGACTTTTCTTTAGGATTATAAAAAGAATGTGTGTTAAAAGCCATGGGATTGACCATTCTAACCACTTATATAGTATGTGCCAGGACTCCCTCCTGTATACCACACCACAGGAAAGTGCAGCTTGTGGCAAACTGCTCAGTTTATTTCTCATCCTACAGACCAGTCTGGGTCCAGTTTGTACTGTGCCTCCTTAATACAGACAGTTAACCACAGGTGAGACTGAATCTAGATGGAGCCGATTCTTATATCATCTTGAGAAGTATATACCAAAGTAGCTCTCCATGACAGAGGGTGTGTGGCTCCAGATAGAGAAACTTGGAGTTGTTTGTGTGTGAGCTCTGAAGGCCGTAGTTTAAAACCTAAGCGGATTCAGTGGTTATATTTAATATTTTGAAGTTTAATTAAATTTTTGCTGGTTTAGGGTAATGGTCCTAGAGTCACTGCCCCAGCCATACAGCCTGGAAGCCTTTTAGGACAGAAACCATGTCTTCATCTTGTGTACATAGCTCTGCAACATAATATGTGCTCAAGTTGAATTAAGCTCAAGAGTTTACCCTGATAGCATCTTTTGTTTAGTAGTAGTATAATTGTCTTTTGATGCCT
This sequence comes from Rousettus aegyptiacus, assembly GCF_014176215.1. NCBI lineage: Eukaryota > Metazoa > Chordata > Mammalia > Chiroptera > Pteropodidae > Rousettus > Rousettus aegyptiacus. Next base: position 92,976,419 of record NW_023416295.1, on the reverse strand, counting down.
GTAAAAGCTATACATGGAGGTCAATCCTCGTATCTTCCTATAGAGTATACCAAGATGGCAGATAATTTAGAGAGGTGTTTCCATCGGGCAATGATGAAGCATTTTCCTGGTGAAGATGGAGACACAGATGAAGAATTTTGGATCAGAGAAGATGAAAAGCGGGAGAAGAGACGGAGTCGGGCTGGGCGAAGTGGTGGAAGCCACGTTTGGACCCGGTCCAGGGACTCCGAAGGACCCAGCAGGAAACAGCAGCCCGTGGAGAATGGAGGAAAGTCATTGCCACCTGCACGCCAAGCTTCCTCTTCTGGGGATGATCAGAGCAGCAGCTCCATGCAACTCCCTCGGGAGGTGGGCTCCTCAAATGGCCGAGGCCTTCCTCGTCCCCTGCATTATGGTGGGATGCCCAACCAGGCACCCCTTTTAAACCAGATGGTAAGGGACAGCTGAAATTCTGCTGAGGTTTCCCCTAGTTGGTGAATTCAAAGGAAAGTAAAGCCTTCAGTTGGTTCCTCTTCTATAATAAGTTCTCTGTATGTAGATGATTTTTTTCCTCCCTGCATCTGTTTTTCCTTTATTCTTCCTTTATTTTAAATCCTCCTTTCTCTTAGTCATTTGAACCGCACTTTGTCAATGTGGGCAAAATTGGGATTAAAAAAATCTCAAGTCTTTATGTATAAAGCTCAGAGGTACCTACAATACATAAGACGTACAACATATCTGTGATATTAAATATTATGGTGGGGAGCAATGAAGGGAAAAAACTGGCTACAAAGGCTCTTGGTGGGAAGGGAGCAATGATGAGAGATAAACACCAGTTTGTCTCTCCTGGGGAGAGAAATTGCTTTGGGCCCGAAGTCAGTCCTGATCTGGGTGAGCCCCTATGCTAGCAGTCTTCCTTTTCTTGGCACCATGTGCTGAGTGTTCGTGTTTGTGGTCTATGTATGTTCACCTTTAGGAAAGTCCTCATTTTCATTCTGTCTTTTTTCCCCTCCTTGTCTTTGCTCAATGCCCTACAGAGGCCGACAGTGCCAGGAACTTTTGGCCCCCTTCGAGGATCGGATCCTGCCAACTTATATGTCTCCTCTAGAGTCCCAGAACCACACCCAGGAGAGCCTGTACAGCAGCATCAGCCTTTTGCCATGCAGGTAAGCAGCCTACTCAGAATGTGCAGGTACAAAGGTTTGCACAAGTAAATTTCAGCATACAGTCTCTTCCCAGGTTAAATTTCATGCATCATCTCCTATTCTGTAGAGTCCGTTACTTAGATGAAAGGCATAACAAAGTAAACCTTATTCTTTGGGTTTAATGAATGCTGCTGTCTTTTCTTGTTGCCAGCCTCCAGCTGGAATTAACAGCCACCGAGGACCCAGGCTAGGCACACCCGAAGAGAAGCAAGTGCGTGGGGGGCTGATGCACCTTTCTAACATGGGCTCACATCCTGGATCCTTGCCTCTTGGGCAGATAAGTGGCCCCAGTCAGGATGGAAATATGTATTCACCAACTCAGTTCCAACCAGGATTTATTCCTCCCAGGCACGGAGGGGTTTCGGCCCGGTCCGCAGACTTCCCTGGAAGCTCAGAAATTCCTCCCAGCCACATGTACCGATCATACAAATACCTGAATCGAGTACACCCTGCTGTCTGGAATGGAAACCATGGTGCTGCAAACCCAGGATCCTTAGGGCCAGATGAGAAGCCTCCCATGGGGCCAGGGCCTTCTCAGACTCGTACTCTTGGTCACATGATGGATTCCCGAGTGATGAGACCACCTCTTCCTCCAAACCAGTGGACTGAACAGTCAAGCTTTCTACCTCATGGAGTTCCTTCTTCAGGGTATATGCGAACACCCTGTAAATCTGGTGGACCTCGGTTACAGCCACCGGTAGCACCAAGTCCTCTATTTGGAGCACCCTCTCAGGTTCTGCGAGGGGTGCAAGGAGGGGACTCCATGATGGACAGCCCAGAGATGATCGCCATGCAACAGCTCTCCTCCCGCGTTTGCCCGCCAGGTGTGCCTTACCACCCCCAACAGCCTACTCCACCCCATTTACCTGGCCCTTTTGCACAGGTAGCTCACTCAGCATCAGCAAATGTACCAGCTCCCAAGCCTGCCTTGGGGAACCCTGGGAGGACACAGGATAACAGTGAAACACAAGAGCCTGAGAATGACCGAGGTAATTTATACTGTTACTTTTATAGGACTTCTGGTCCTTGAAGCTATTCATCGATGAATAATGTTTTTACACAAGCCAAATGTAAACTGGTTTCTAGCCTCTTTCTTGAACTACTCAGGGGTGAGCCAAGCATGGTGGTGTTTTTAGTCCAAAGATGCAGAAGGATTTCTGGTGACGGTAATTGCCACACAGATGTAGAACTGTGCCAGGCACTCTCTTTTTGAGGCTCTTACATATATTAACTCATTTAATTCTTAGAACAAGCCTTTGAGGTAGCTACTATTATTAGCCTTGTTTTTTTAGATGGAAAACACAAGACACAAAAATGTCAGATTATTTGCCCTTATCTACCTAGTAAATGGTGGAATTGAGCTTTAAACCCAGACAGACTGGATCCAGCATCCATGTTCTTAACCATTGTATCATCAAACTGCCTTTAAAATTTCCTACCTTGAAAGATATAAGTTTTAGAGCATTTCACCTGAAGTCTGATCATTTCTATCCTTTTATTCCTTGGACATATATCAGTATCTACTAAGAATGAAGAACAGTGAGATCTAGCAAATCTTGAAGGAATTTCTTAGAAATGCCATTCAAGAGAGTAAACCTGAATCTGGAAGAAAAAGATGAGAAGAAGAATCTATGTGTAATTAGTGCTTATTTCTAGGATAGATGACTGGCATGTATTGCATGTAATTTTCTTCACATGACTAAACAATAGAGACTGGACTTTTATAAAATAGGATGAAGGCTTCATACAGAGTTGGCAGTACACCTAGAACTCAAGCTGACTTTTTAGTGTTTCTTTTGAGGAAAGACCTACCTTATGGACATCAGCTCTAGCAGTGGAGTTCCACTGATAGCACCTTGGAAAAGGCGATGTGTTAGTTGCCGTGTTTTATGTTGAATAACTCATAAAAAGTGCAGATTTTAATTTTCATTGTCAACTTGCACCTTTGATCTTTATAGCCAACTATACTTTATCAGTAGCCTGGGATCCTAGTAGAGTAGATCTTTAAAAGTCGTTGTGAATCTTTAATCTCGTCCTTAAGATCTATTACCAGAATTATATTTTGACCACACTTGGACAATAACTCTGTCCTACTAGAAAGACTATAATAAGACTGAGGTTATCATTAAACATTTGAGTCTAGTAATTTAATTTCATTGGGTTTTTTAAATTTCTCTAATATGTAAAAGATGGTTTTTGAGTTTTCTGTTCTAGGCATCTTGTTTTCAAGACATTCAGACAAGATGAATGTTTTCATTCAACAAATATCTGTTTCCCATTTGGGGCAGTTACTGAGGGTGTGGTGTGGGACAAAACAAAGTCCCTGCTTCTGTGGAGCTTATATTGTGATGGGGCGGGGCACAAGTCAGGGATCTGGCCTTCCTTGATACCCATCATGCCCTGGTCTCCTCACTGTGTCAGGTTTTAGAGCCTCCCAGCCGGGCCCACAGTCCTAGTGGTAGCCAGCCATGCCTTCCTGCCATACTTCGCATGCATCTACTTATAGTCTGTGAACCATGAATCATTTTACGCCCTCTCACTAACTGAAAGCGACAGCACAGGAAGAGGGAGGCAAAGGTATCTCCATTCTTTGGCAAACCTTAGGAGTAGCTTTAGAAGTGCTAGGTTTTTCCTCCTGGTCTATGAAGGAGAGTGTACAAGGGCCTTGACATCTTGGCCGCTTTCAGGGACCCTCAACTTTTCTAGCCGAGGCTTAAATGACCACACATCTACCTCAACCCTGACTCCCCTTATCTGGCGGCTTATTATGTTCTTTTCACTGCCACCTCCATTAGTATTGTCATTTCAGCTACTAAATTGATACTTTGTTATCTATTTTTCTTGTAGCAGATCCCTTGCCTGGGCTTGAGGAGAAGCCACCAAGCGTTGGTGCTTCAGAGGGGGTATACCTCAAACAACTACCTCACCCTACGCCTCCCCTGCAGACCAACTGTACCAGGCAGAGCTCACCACGGGAAAGGGAAGCAGAGCATACAGAGCTCAAAAGTGACTCCTCAGCATCTGGTGACAACTGTCAGGCAATACAGGGCAAGAATACCTGGCCCTTGGAGAGCAGCTACACCAGCCCAGCAGCCCAGGGATGTATGAGGGACCTCTCCACTCTGGCAAATAGAGGGGCTCTACCGGAAAATGGTGTGACTATGGAAGCACCCACTTGTGGATCAGAAGGGAAGGGCCTTGGTAGTGGTTCAGAAAAGCTGCTCTGCCCCAGAGGCAAAACACTGCAGGAAACAATGACATGTACAGGACAGACGCCAGCTATACCTCCCAATCCCGACCCTAATTTGATAGGAGGCACTGTCAGCCAGTTTTCTCCCTTGTACATGGCTGGCCTGGAATACCCAAATTCAGCTACACATTACCACATCAACCCAGGCCTGCAAGGTTTGGGTCCTGTGATGGGAGGTAAACCCTCAGTATCACATCCTCAGCATTTTTCCCCTAGGAGCTTTCATTCTAACAACCCTCATTCTGGTGTCTTTCCCCGGTATCGCCCTCACCAAGGCATGAGGTATTCCTACCAGCCACCACCTCAGCCTTCCTACCATCACTATCAGCGAACTCCTTATTACACCTGTCCACAGGGCTTTTCTGACTGGCAGAGACATCTCCATCCCCCAGGAAGCCCAGGTGGGCCCCCACCTAGTCAGCCTACTCCTCCAAGGCCCCTCTTCTCAGATAAGAATGCCATGGCTAATCTACAAGGCTGTGAGACACTGCATGCTGCCTTAACTTCCCCAACCCGAATGGACACAGTGGCCGCTAAGGTTGTCTCAGCCGATGGGCAGAATCCTGGTCCAGAGGAAGAGAACCTGGATGAATCTATGGAGAGGCCAGAGAGTCCCAAAGAATTTTTAGACCTGGACAACCATAATGCAGCTACCAAGCAACAGAGTTCGTTGTCAGCCAACGAGTATCTTTATGGAACTCCTCCACCTCTGAGTTCAGGGGTGGGGTTTGGTTCATCTGCTTTCCCACCTCATGGTGTGATGCTACAAACAGGGCCTCCATATACACCTCAGCAGCCAGCTAGTCATTTCCAGCCCAGGGCGTATTCTTCCCCTGTGGCTGCTCACCCACCTCACCATCCAGTGGCTGCCCAGCCCAATGGTCTCTCTCAGGAGGGCCCCATCTACCGCTGCCAGGAAGAGGGCCTGGGCCACTTTCAGGCTGTAATGATGGAACAAATTGGCACTGGAAGTGGAATAAGGGGATCTTTCCAGGAAATGTACAGACCATCAGGGTAAGATTGCATTATTTTTTTTTTTCCCCTGGGGGAAAAAAAATGTCAGTTTGAAAAAGAAAAATGTCCTCAGGAATGAAGATAAACTTGCATGGTCTAGGACCAAGAAAAGCCTGTGAATCGATATTGGAGACTTAATGGAAACATATTTAGCCACGGAGTCTGATTTTTATCTTTGGCATTTTTTACCCCCGTATCGCCCTCACCAAGGCAAATGGAAATTGTCATTTAAATGACTTTAATTAGCTTTTGATATTGGAAGCATGATAGCCACCATTTGTGAGATGGTGGCAGAGGCTTCAGCATTTCTGCTGAGGTCAGACACTGAGCAAAGTAAAAGAGGTCCCTCAAACCCTGGGGGCATGGGAGATTGGATTCATGTTTTATTCCTCATCGAATTATGAAGCCTAATCATAAAACTAATACTGTCAGTGTGCCTCCCGCTCCAGTGCCATGCTAAGGAGACCCTGCCTCCAAACCATCCCCATCTAACATTATGTCATATTTGTATTCTACCTCTGTAAATACTTGTTTTATTTCTTTTCTTTGCCTTTTTTCCTTACCATTGGAAAGTAAACTGTAGACTGTGACCCTTATACCTGAATACTACAGCATGTATCTCCTAAGAATGACATACTTCAAACTCTTATCACACCCAAGGAAAATAATATTAATAGTATCTAACAGAGTCCTAATTTCTCTAGTTGTCCCCAAAATGTCTTTGATAGCTATGTTCTTTGTTTTGTTTTGTTTTTTTGCCCCATCCAGAATCCAGTTATGGTTCATGTAATTATATTTGCTTGTTCTATCTGTTTAGTCTCTTAATTTACAACATTCACCCCATCATTGTATTGTTCTTTCGTTTTCCAAAGAGTCTAGGCCAGTTCTCATGCAGTATCCCAAATTCTAGAATGCTTCTCATTGTTTCTTCATGTTTGAGTCAAGCTAAATACTTTTGTCAAGAACACTAAACATTAGGTGTGGTCGTGTACTTACTGCCTCATACCTAGAGGCACGTAATGTCAGTTTTGTTGGGACAAAATATTGATGATTCCAGGTTTGATCACCTGGCGAATGAAGGCAGTTTCTGCCTGAGATTTTCATGAGTGAAGTATCTTTTTTCCTTTCTAATTAATATGTATTCATTAATTCTTACCTGTCCCTTCCTTGCGGCTGTAGAATGCAGATGCGTCCAGTCCAGTCACAGCCCTCTTTCCCAAAGACCCCAGCACCAGCAGCATCACAGGAAGAGCTGCCACCACATAAGCCCCCAACACTTTCTCTTGATCAGGTAAAAATTGCCAAAAATTAGAGCTCTTCTTGTTCCTCTAGGTAGCAGGAAATAAGTATATGTAGTCTCGATGCGTGATTAGGAATCTATCTGTGTGGAGAGCCAGCTTCAGCCGCATATGGTGGATTGGTGGCCTTGACCACCTCGTTGCTCACGGGTCACAACCGTATATGACTCCATTGGTGTTCTGGGAGAATCTGTACAGTGTCCTGTTTATGCAGGAACTTTTCCTAGAAAGTACTTCCTGTCCTGCAGGCAGTTGGGTAAAAAGGGCCCCTTGGGCCTTGTGCTCCCAGCTCATTTCAGCAGCGGGAAAGCTCAAGAGACAAGGCCTCTGGAGGTGGCTTCTGTCGTATTGCTACACATTTCTTTTTCTCATTCTTAGGATAACCAGCTGTTTGGGAATTATTTAAATCTTCTTTTTCCAAACTGGCTACCAGCATTTATTTGATACAGTCCTTTGTCTGTTTTTACACTATTTCGTTTTAGGGAGACTAGATAGTCAGGATTTTAAAATAGTAGAAGCTTCCTTTGAATGCAGCTTCTGTGCCAGGCACTGTGCTAAAAGAGCTGCTACGTGCAGTATCTTGCTCGGTGTTTTCCTCATCCTTCGTGACGTGATTGTCAGCAGCCACGTTATCATTCCTTCGTGTGGAAGAAGTCCTACAGCTCCCGAGTGATAAGGCTGAGGTTTGACTTGGGAGGTCCAGAACTGTAGAGTTCACCCTCTGGAAGGAAACGGTGGCTGATTAAACAAAATCAAGCCATTTTCCCAGATGAGAGGAACCATGTACTATAAGCTCTTTGACTAATTTAATTTTTTTAACAGTTAACACAAATGAGAATTTTATTTAAATCATCCCTGTTTTGCTTTTCTCAGAGCTAGTCCAAGGAGGCAATAAACCCCCAAGGAAACGGATAGCTGCACATGAAGACTGGAACATGGAGAATTTGGGTGAATGATCCTCACCCGTCTCTATCCCTGTTACCTGCCGCACCCCTTCAAAGTGCACCGCTTTATGCCATCCAGGAGCTGAGCCATTTCCGGAGCCCCAGAAGCACACTCCATAGATAACTAACATAGAGCTTGCAAGGGTCCTGGGTTGAGGATCTCTTGCATAACTGATAATCAAGAACAAATGAATTGGAATTAGTAATGGCTTTTCAAGTCCTGAGACCCTTGTTCAGGGAAAAGCATCTAAAACTTGGGGGAGGGGCACACATAAGAATGGGGCGGTGCTTGTAAACTTTCATGAGCAGCTAAACTCAGGTATATATTTGGGGAAGGGACTACTTGTAGTATTAATGTGTTTGGAGCTGGGTCCAGTTTACAGAATTTTCATGTTGCCTTTTAAAATAATTTTTGTTGTTGGTGGTGAATGTATTGTACATAGACTGGGAAGGGTGAGTGGGGATCTAGGAGAAGCAGAAGTCCTAACTGGTGGGCACACAGCACCGGAGTGATCCTTATCTGTTTACAGTCTCGTCACACTGAACACTTTTGGAGCTAGAGAGAAGAGTAGGAAAGGTTTACTCTTATAATATGTCACTGTGTTTCCTCAGTGGCCAGCTGTCCTTTAAGAGTTAAAGTCCCTCTTTCCAGTCACCCCAAGAGAGCACCATCACACTGCCCTGCTGACTGCTTAGTTTTTAGTTTCTCAGTTCAGAGAGTGTGTTCTCATGACCTTCCAAAAGTTTCAGCCCGGAAGACAGACTGCGCTCTCAGCTGGTAGCCCAGATTCTGGACTGAGAGAGCAATGCCCTTCCTGATTTGCCACCAGCCTTACCAGATAGTTGTAAACCCATATCAGGAATTGGAATCACTAGAGTGTTTTGCTTATTAGAAGGTAAAATGAATCGTCCTCTTCACAGACCTACCAGGACTGTGATTTGGACGGCATCACACACAGCTTTCTGGCACAAATCACATTTTGTGGAAGTGACTACTCAGGTCTGTATATGTTAGTATCAATAAAGAAATTGCACAGTTTTGAATAGGATAATGTAATCTATAGATTTACAGTTCGAATTTAGGAATATTTCGGTATATATAGTTTTTATTCATTTTAAGTGAATCATAGGAAGATAAGTCATGGTGATTTAAAATAGGTGTCAAGAACAAGTTCTTGGGAATCATTCGTCGTATATATGATAGGAAGCAATCTCACAGTATTAAATTACTTTTTTACAGGTTTAGAAGTAAATTACACTGGATTCACCCTGTTTAGCATTCTGTATTTGATTTTAGCTGAGATGCCACCAAAGTTAGGACTCGTGAATATCCCACAAAGAAGAAAAGAAAGCAAGGAAAATGCCCTAAAATTACAGGTTTTTGTAAAGAATAGCATATTTTTAAGCATGCCTTTGGGATAGTAGAAAAACTATCATATTTTATTAATTCGTTCTAGTTACTTATAAATTCAACTGTGTGAGGGGCCGGTAGAACCGAATCTTCCAGTTCCAGCATCCTTGATGAAATGTGGAACTGCCTTGTTTAGAGTTTGCTAAATACATGCTATCAGTAGGAAAAGAAACAAATTGGAAACATTCATGTTATACAAATGGACCCCAAGACTTACCAGCTCCAGTACAGTGGAAATGCATACGTCCAAGTGAGTGCGTGTTGAGCTGCCAGTGCGCCTCACAGCTCAGGCAGGACTGAGAATTGGGTGGAGAGCACAGATGTCTCTAAGATACGATGCACGACGATACGAATTTTTCTCTAACACTTTAAATGTGGTGTGCTTTTAAGCAGAATGAGTTTTGAGGCTATGTTCTCATTTGATTCTCATTCTCGATAGAAACCTATCATGGGCATAATTTGGTTTACAAGAGTGAAGAAGTCAGTTTGTCCCTGCAGGAAGAACAAATTAGAAGGGTTGTATACAGATCTCAGTCAGCCCTTGAGCTAGTCAGGGTAAGCTAGCATGATGGAAGCATTACTACTTCTGTTTCTGTATACGTGCAAACGCAGGGAGGAGGAAAAGACCACTGGTCTTTATAGCTAGTTTGAGCCTAGCTAGACCTTTTCTAGGCACAGAGCATTCTGCCATGGGCAGCCTTTCTCTTTTCACATTAAAGCTGGTTAGAGTGAGGCCGCAGGCTCCTTCCTGAACTAGGAGCACAGTAACTGTAGTGCCTGTTCCCTGGTGCTAAAGCTGTATGGGTGGTTTTGTGCTGAACACCCTGGGGTGTGGGCAGGAGTGGGCCAGAAGCAGTAGCTGGCTGATTGTACCCTTTCCTTCCACCCTGGTGGCATTTGAGCAGCTGTGTACACACTGCTCAAGGTAACCCTTTCTTCTCACTCTCCCGATCCTTTTACCCCCATTACCTGTTGCTAGAGAGAAGCTGTGAACAATATAGGAAAAAATTAGTAAATAATTCTTTCTTAATCACCCTTTTTTGGTATGTAGAGAGGTGGGAAAATAAGGAAGAAAATAAATTGAACTACTGTATTATAACACTGTGAATGAGGGCAACAGAAACATTGTCAGGCTTGTGAAAATTGGGTTATGCATTACAGGTATCAGTTCTTTAGCCCTTGTCTGGTACATCCTGAGCTTTTACTGGTCTTGAAGTACAGATCTGCTAGAAGCAGTCAGGAGCTGCAAGATTGCAGGAACACATGACAGTGAATTGCTGTAAATTGGTAATTTACTCATTCTCCAAGCAGGCTCTTTTTTCTCTCTTTTCTCTCTCTCTTCTTTCTCCTCTAGAACTCTCTTTCCAAGTGTCTTAAGCAGATGCATCTGCCATCTTCTCCATTAGGGAAACACAGTTGCGTGATGTACAGTAGCGTGTAAGGAGATCCGAAGGAGATGTGCTCTCAGGCTAGAAGGACTTGCACTCTGTGGATCACTGCAGCCTGGTCAGGGTGCCAGCTCGGCAGTCCCCAGGAGGGACAGCACGCTCCATGGATAATGAGAAATAGTTGCTCACCTATTTGATTTTTACATTAATGACTAGCCTTTATTAAGTTAGAAGCTCTTTCCCGAAGACCCAAGAGAAATGAAAGATCTAGAAAGAAAAGGAGCCCCTCTAGTAAGGTTTCTGGTTCGGGTCCCTCCCCCCCCCCTCTGCCCCCCCCCCCAGTCTCTTCATTTAAAAAGTAGCTGTTGGCTAAAATTTATTACATTTGACGCGTGTGGATAATAAGTGAAGACAAAAATATGCACATTCTTAAATAATTTTTTCCATACTACTTTTTAAAAAGCCACTCCTTCTCCTTAACCAGGTTGGCTTAGTTCTTCTGATAGTGCACATGAGCTTCTTAACAGTTTATTTCCAGTGACCCCAGTCTGGTTGCTGTCAGAGGGCAAACTTTTCCATGCTCATCTTCATTTTTATGGTTATTGGAAACCTTAAGACCTGTTGTTTGTGCTCCTTACACAATCAAACCTCAACTTTGTCAGTGTCGATTCACCCTGCCCTGGCCCTCACGCCTTGGAGGTGCTCATTCCGACACGGCATTCATCTGCGGCATTGTTATCCAGTGTATGGTAGATGCTGTCCAAAACACAAAATCCCAGTGTTGGCAGTCATCACAGATATCATATCAGAAGCAAGCTTTCAGTCCACACGTACCACTTGGTTGAACTTTTTCTTTTTTCTTTTTTTTAATGACGTTCAAATCTATACATAATGTACTACTCTTTAGACCTAATTTGAAACTTCGGGAAGTCTGATTAACCCAGCAGCCCCAGGGCAGGGACAGTCGCATAGTATCAGAACCCTGACATTCTTTCAGAGAATTTGACCTTGTAAAGTAATTGTATTCATTTTCAAGGAAATGAAAGGCTTAGAGTTTTCTAGGATTATTACCCCCGTTGTGCCTGTCAGTCAGTTTGCCCCCTGCCAGGTTCCGCATGGACCCCCATTGCGGAAGTTGTCTCCCTGTGTGTGAGTCAAGGGCTGTGAACGTCGAGGCTTTCTGGGAGACAGTGTCCCTCTGTTGAGCACTTCGGTGAAGGTACTTGCAATTTTGCAGAGCCTTTTACTCCTGGGCTCACATCACTGTTTAGGAACTAAGACTGCGATTGAGGCTTACTTTATGAGAAAAAACCAGGTTCCCTTTTTTTCCTCTTAGTGAATTGGACTCAACACCACACAGCCAGCCCTAGGACACTGCACTTTGTCCAGCTTTCCTTTTGGGAAAACAGGACCTGAGTGAACACTTCTGTGTCCCATCTCATACGGAGCTGTGTCTCCAGGCTGCACGTTTATCCCTCTCTGCCTTATAGGCCTTTGCTTAACTGACTAGCCTTTCTCTCATTCTGTACCAGGAGACTCACGGAACCTTTATGTGGAAATGCCTGATAACCAACTAATTGTTCTGCATGTGTTTTTGAAAAAGGTGGGGTTGGGTAGAGTTGGAAACAGGGGTATGGATATTGAGTAAGTCACTGATGCTGACCCCGTTCAGACACTCTGTGGGACTCCTTTTCCCTAGCGGGGGTTTGGGTACCTCACCCTCCTGCCTTGCTCACAGCACCTGGGAGCCCAGGCCAGTGTCCACCAGCCTATGACACACAAGATCAGGGATTCTTTGCTCCTGCTGCAAAAGCTGTGTGAATTTACTGGCCAGTACTGGAAAGGGGAATGCTATTTATTTTTATATTGTGTATATTTTGTCGTGGTCTGCTGATTCCCTGTTTCACTGAGAGCGACACTTACCTCAATAGTTAGTTCAATATTGTGTGTTGGATAATTTTTTAAAAGAACTTTTTAAAAAGCTTTTTGATCCTCGGAGGTCTGTAGATTTATTTCCATATGAACTGGTTATTTTGTATAAAGTACATTCTTAAAATAGCAAGGCTCTGTTATGTGTGAGTTGTATGTGTCCGCGTGTGTGTCACCTTTATCATCAGGGCACACTCCCATCGCAACCTCATTAGCCAAGGCGGATGGTGTCGGGGTCGGTGGTGGCAGCAGAGGGACTTGTGCAGGTCATAGTGTGTGCGCTCAGTAGAGAATTTCAGAACAATAATAAAGCCGAGTGGCAGTTCTACACAATGTCAGGGATAAAATAACTCTTAACTCATATCCTCTACCACCCATACATCCCTGTCCTTGGTACGCCATCTAAAACACATCTGTAATACACTACTTTTGATCTCCTTCCAAAATCGATGGTGGACTGGGGGCCTGGCGGGTAAAGAGTATAGTGGATAATGGGAGAACAGGAGGCAGCCCCAGCCTGGAGCCATCAGTGAATTAACATGGACAGAGTCAGAACTGCGAGTTTAAGCAGGTACTTTCCTACCTGCCCATCTTATTTCTTTTTTATTTCCGATCCATGGGAGGATTTTTGTTGTTGGGGTAGGAAGAGACTAGATAAAAGGTAGCCAGCTTATTATCAGTTAGTTGGTCTTAAGACACCAAATGTCCTGGCCTGGTTTAGCCTTAAATATTTGACCTTGTAAAGTAATTGTATTCAGTAGAAATTCTGCCACAGGCAATAACAATTTCCAAATCTATTCACTCAGGTTTATTAATTTCTAGGGCAATGACCAATCATTCCATCTTGACCTCCAGTTGTTTGTTGTAACATTATCCCCATTGATACATTATTATTTGCTAACATATTTTTGAGCTTTTATCCTGTCGCTTTTTAAAAGCTGTTTACAGTTCATTCTCCCATAAAAAGCATTTTTCTTGTAAAACATTATGTTGATCACATTTTCTAGTTTAGGAGTTGCATTTCCATATAATTTTTGGAGAAAAAAAAATTAACTGTGAAGTGAACATCACTAGTAAGCCCCACGTTTGACGTGAAGGCTTGTCAGATTGTCCGTCTCACTTGACTCAGTTGTCTCTCCCCCTGGGCGATACGGTGGGCGGCGCACTGTTTTGGCCTGGCTTCCTCTCCTGCCATGGCAAGGTGTGACACTGCTGCGGTGGGCACCAGATCCACTCCCTGTGCATGTTAGTATCGCACTCTCAGAATATATGTCACAATGGATGTCTAACTTTTGGATGCTCAACTGGAACCCCTCCTACCATGACATGAATTTCTTATCAAAAGCTAAAATTTTTCGACAGTTTTATCAAATAGGGTTTAAGTTTTTAAAAAATAGGAATTTAGCTCTTAGCTGAGTACCTTGGTGTTGCTGGATTTATCTGCTTGGGACCAAGACAAAGTGTCTTCCACTGGTCAACTCTTGTCTCCAAACTTGGTGCAGTAAGTAGGTGGTATTAATCTAGCTCTATTTTTGGAATTATATACAATCGTTAAGCCCCAAGGGTAACATATCTTACACAGAAATTACCTACTCAATGAGCATAAAAAAGCTAGTAGGGCAATATTTATGGAAAAGAAGTAGGCCATAAGTTGTCGGTGCGTATTAGTTTCAAAATTCTGAAACTTCACATTTTGACATTTGGAAGCATCCAAAGGTACTTCTCATGTTAAACATTAATGTCTCTTGGCTCCAGTTCCTGTCATTGGGAGGAAAGGTATCTTAATTTTATAAACAAGTAGTTGCTCTAGGGACTCAGTTTTGCCATAATCTCTGCATTCTCTGAGAGTGCCGTGAACAGAATTGAGAAAATAACCCAGGGTTGGTGCTTTTGTAGGCCGGTCTTCACCCTGAAGTCTTCCCGGAGAGGTGAATGGCCTATGTCATTAAATTGTTAGGCAAGAGTTGCCATTGGACCTTCCTCCTCCATGTTCAGGCTGCTGTCCCGTCCCCCAAACTGGAATTTCCGCATATGGCCCAGCAGATCCGTTTCCCTGGTCTCATGGTTATCCCTTGGATTTTTAAAAGAAGAACATCTGTGCATACATTGTAATCCCCGTTCTGCCACCAAGGTTCACCTGATTGTAGCAAAAACCATCAGTTCGAAGTGCACTGTGAAATACCTGCCACAAAGGCAGCTGGAAAATCTCCAGATTTGGCTGTGGTGTACTGAAATCCACCCCCATCTGCATTTGTGACATGCATGTAAATTCGGGTGCCCCGGAGTCCTCAGGTTTGGGAAAGCACTACCAGTTCCTAGAAGCTTGGACTTGAACCTTGTTCTGGACAGCAGATGACAAGAGTAGAGTAGCCCTATTTTAGCCAGTTAGAGCTGGATAGAATTCTTTTTAAAGCAGTGGAGTTCCCTGGATTGTATCCAAGGTTTTTACTCTGGGAAAGAAATTGAATGCAGTAGGAAAGCAAAAACATATCCAAGAGATGTCTGGCCTCTATGTGCCCCAAGGTAAAGATTGACTAACACGCAGTCAGGCTCTCAGTAAGTGTATTAAATGCCCACTGTGTGTCTAACACTGTGCCTAGTTACTAAGCAAAAAAGGAAGAAAGCTCTCTCTGCTCAGACTTCATAATAAAGGGAGAAAAACTGGACTGTTAGAATACACTGGTAGTTGAAGTAGTAGATTGAGATTTTTTTCCCCCCATCCTTATAATTTAACCTGCAGGAGGATGGGTTCTCAGCTGTGTGTAATTTGGACAGACAGAGACACACAAGCCAGATAGGGAAAGCTAGGACCTTGTCAGTTGGGGAACCTGCAGTTTAATAGTTCATGTCAGTGGGCTCTACTCTACCTAGTTTTTCCCCGAGTCCTTGTTCCAGCTGGAATTCCTCTCCCTATAACCCCATTTCTCACTAGACTAAAATGACACAGTGCAGTAATTAACTGCAGTGCAATATTAAAGGGACATTTCCTGGGCCACAGCATGTCCCCACTATCTCCATGGTAATCTAGCATCTTGTGGTCACATGATCTCTGCAGTCTGTGGAGAACCAGCACCAGCA
Organism: Rousettus aegyptiacus; assembly: GCF_014176215.1. NCBI lineage: Eukaryota > Metazoa > Chordata > Mammalia > Chiroptera > Pteropodidae > Rousettus > Rousettus aegyptiacus. Next base: position 92,960,923 of record NW_023416295.1, on the reverse strand, counting down.
TCACCTAGGAATGGGTTAGAAAGAGCCATTCTGGCTTCCCATCTCAGACCTACTGGTGTACTGAAAGTGGGGTTTGGCTATCCTAACAAGCTCTTCTGGAGGTTCTGATGCATACTGATGTTTGACGTAGGAATGGCCCCAGCATTCACATTTTAGCCCTGAGACACCTAATCCACGCTGAATATCTCATTCAAACCAGGTGCGTATGATAGCACTCCCTTAATAAGCTGCTGGAAATTTGCCCCACACACTGCTAGTTAACATCAATAAAGACTGGGTGTTCCTCTATTCCAAGCCAAGGGGAAGGTTACAGAGTAAGAAGGGTCGCAAAAGGGAAATTCCCTACCCTTCCACCATCCTGGCCCTGCATTCCTCGAATCCTGCTTCTCTCACCTTCCTCCAGCAAAACTCTTGGTTTCCTGGCCCATCTTCTAGACATTGGTGTTTGGGGGTGTCTAAGCCGAAGAGAGCACTGCTATACTAGCGCCGGTGCTATCCGGTCATAATTAGGGCCTCCGTGCTGTTCAGCAATCTCCTGTTTATTCCCCATGACACCTGCAGCTACTATTTTGATTTATTCAACAAATTTTAGTGAGTTTATGTTTGGCTTTGTAATGCCCTAAACCAATGATTGCCAATCTAGGCTGCCCGTGAGGGGTTTAAAAACCTGGGCTCTACCCACAGGGAGTTTTTCACTGGTCTGGGATGCAGCCTGCGCCTCAAGATTTTCTGAATTATTCCAAGTAATTTTGTTGGGCAGTCAACATTGTAAACTCTCCAAAACCAGTTGTTTGCAAGCCGTTAACATGCGCCTGTATCGTTATGGTAATCCTGTTAAAATCATGCTGGTTCACTAGGTCTGGAGTAGGTCCCCAGATTCTGCATTTTTACCTAGCTTGTTGCAGAACAACAGTAGTAGTAGACCTACCTCAAACTTGTCCTTCCCTTCCAACACTCCTTGTTATTTAAGGAGGAAGGCCACATCACATAGTCCTCTGTTTTTCATGTGCTTTTCCAAATCGTCACCTTTTTTTCTTTTCTGCCTGTAATGTCCCCTCAGCAAAGCTGACTTGCTCTTGTACTGTGGATTCCAGCCTCTAATACCTTTGTCCTGACCAAATCCTGATTAGCTTCTCTTCCCCTCCCTGTAAATGTTGCCCCAGTTTCCTCTCTTTCTCCGTCTTCATCCAAACTCTACAATCGAATCTGTTTTTTTTTTTTTTTTTCCCTGCTGCCAACCCCACTGCAATTTGGTTTCCTCCCTACCTTCTCAGAGCTACTGCCCTACGTGGAGCCTTAGCCTGCTCTGTCTCAGCCACTTAGACCTCTGTGTAACCTCTGGCAGTTGGATCAACCCCCCTTGGAACCGGTTCTTGTTGGTGCCGTGACCCACACTCGCATATCCTTGTCCTCCTGTTCATCGCTCTTCTCTAAGGCATGCTGTTCCTGACTGACACTTGGTCCGTTTCTTCTCTCTGGACGCACCTTCCTCCAGATAATCTCATTTTTATCTGCAGCCTCAATTGTCACTGTGCAGTTGCCTCACACTTCCATCTTCGGTTCAGGCTTGTTGGACACACTCCGGTCTCCCTTTCCAGATTCCTGCTGGACGCTGCCATCCACCCATGTTTCTGTTTGCCACTGTTTAAATTTTATTACTAAGATGATTTGTAATTTTATTTCCAGGCTTTCTTTCCTACACTTTGCCTATTTTTTAAATCCTTTCTTAATGATTTTATTGTAATTTACGTTAATGCCGACACCATCCCCTCTCCCTCCAATGCCATCCATTTATGTTTAAATGTAATATACTAGCTTTGTTGCTTGCCTCTCCTTTTTACTTAGTAAAATACACAGAAATTTTACCATTTCAACCATTTTTAAGTGTGCACTTTAGTTGCATTAAGTATGTTTATATACTGCAACTGTGACTACCATCCATCTCCAGAACTTTTTTATCACATACAAAATTATCCCCATTCAACACTAACTTCCCTCCAGCCCCTGCTAATCACTTTTTTACTTTCTGTCTCAATGAGTCTGACTACTATGGGTACCTCAGGTAAATGCAATTGTACAATACTTGTCCTTTTGTGACTTAGCATAATGTCCTCAAGGTTCATCCACATTGTGGTGTGTATCAATTTTCTTCCTCTTTACAGCTGAATAATAGTCCGTTGTATGGGTATACCACATTTTGTTCATCTGTTAATCTGTTGACGAACATTTGGGTGGTTTTCCCCTTTGGGCTAAATGAACGTGGGTGTACACATATCTGCTTGAGACTCTGCTTTTAATTCTTATATAGCCAGAAGTGGAATTGCTGAATCATAGTAAATCTGTTTTTTAATTTTTTGGAAACCTGCCGAACACTGCTGCACCATTCCACAGCCACTGCACCGTTTACATTCCCATCCGCAGTACACGAGAGCTCCAGTTCCTCCGCGTCCTCACTAGCACACGTCGTGTTCTGCTTTTTGTTAATACCACTGCTACAAGGTGATACCATTCTACCACTCTGTCTTGTACACACTGCTGTCCCCTTTTGTGGCCGACACTTTAAAATCATGTCAACAGCCAAACTTATTCCCTCCCCTCTCTCCTTACCATCTGATCCTTCTGCTCCTCCTAATGGGAGTGATAACATAGCTTTCTCCTGCCGATGTGTGTTTCAGTTCTGCTATGCGTTCCTGGTATATTTAATCAGCAACCAGGCCCTATTGATTCTTCACAGAAATGACATCCCATTTTATGTCTTGCCTGGACTATTATAACCTCCCTGGCCTGTCCAAACCATTTTGCTACTGTAAAACTGAACTGTGCCCTCCGTGCCCGTTCTCCATCCGCATCCTATATTAGCTTCCCATTGCCCACCAGGAAAGAAAGGAAATAATGATCATTTAGTGAACAGCTTTTATGTCCCAGGCACTATACTAAGTGTTCTACTTCTGAGTTTTATTTTATAGGTAAGGAAGCAGGCACAGAGAAGTAACTTAAAGGTCACACAACTAGTAAGTGGTAAACTGGAACTCAAACCAGCTCGGAAGCAGTCTCACTCCAAAGCCTATTCTCAGCCACAATGCTATACTGCTTCATGTGATCCTCAGCAATCCTATGAAGTAGGTATCGCAATCCCCTGGATGAAGAAAAAGCACTAAGTTAAGTAACTTGCCTAAAAAGACACAGTTATTAACTTGGGAGCTGGAATTTGAGCCTGGGTCTCTGACACCAAAGTCTCTCTCCCAAATTCTTGGCCAGACAGTAAGATGCTGTACTATGCAGACCCCAAACGGCTTACCAGCTTCACCCTCCTCCTGCCTAGCCTTATCCTCTCCTCCAGATGAGACAGTTGGCTCCTAAAGGGAAGCTGGATTTCAGTTTTACCTCTCCACCTCTTGTCTTCAAGCCGCAAGTCAATTACTGCTGCTTATGCGAAACTCGAAGCTCTAAGCAAGAGCTCAGATATAACGTTCCAAATGCAGGGAATGCTGCAAAGCTACCTGCACCCCTTCCACTGCTGAACGCAGAGAGCCCCCTGAGAAACATGTGCCAGATGAACAAAAGACATCCCTAAAGTGAAGGAGGGCGCCTTACAGACCACTGAAAGTACAGACTCATTGCATAGTCAGCAACCTGCTATTAGAAAAGTGTGAGTCTGAGAAGCTGTTAGCTTTTGGCACCAAATTTCTGGCAGAAGTGTTTACATTGCATTGATTTTCTGTCGTTTGTCCTTCCTGACCTCCAGGTCTCAATGTGTGGTGAGTCTCCCATTACACCCTTCCCCCATCAATGCTGCCTTAAGTAGATCTTTTCCTAGCCTGAAATTTTGTCCCAGTCATACCAGCAACTTAGTCAACAGCCACCTGCTGCCACCTGGGGAGAAAGGGCTGGACTGGGTCTCTTTGGGGTTTCATTCAAACCCAACCTGTTTGAGGGTGAAAGACTTGCTGTGGGCGTGAAGAGAGAGGCCACTGACCAAACAAGAACTGTAAACCAAACCTTTCTGCCCATCAGCTGTAATCCAGCCTATATCTTAGCATCCAGAAAAGGCAAACATTTCTTACTGAAAGCAGGTAAGTGTCTGTTGGTATCAAGCTTACAGTTGGTAGGAGAAGACCTTCTTCTAGCAAATAGTTGGGGGAGAAGTCAGAGAAACCAATAGGAAAGAGCCTCATCTCTCCTTCGCTACACCAAGTGGGAGGGGGTTGGGTAAGAGGATGCAGCCACTGCCTAACGATGGGTACCTTGGCAGCGTCTAAGTCAGGAAGCAAGTTTATTTCCTTGGCACTGCTGCTATAAAGGGCTCGTCCCAGGAGTGCTCTCCTTGCCCTGCTAGTTAGAGGAGGGGAAGAGGCTATGGTCCTCTTACCTGAGCAGCTACTCATAACGTGAAGAAATAATGGCAGCTGAAGAGTGGAAGTCTGTCTTATAAGACTGACTGCAAAGTTGAAGGCGGTGGCCACCCTCATGGCTCACTCATTCAGGCATCTGTATGGAATGCCTCTGCACCAGGCTCCAGGATACAGCCCTGAGACTCAAGTGATTTATCATTTCAGTGGAGATGCAGGCCAATAAACAAAACTTGTAACAAATGTGGTAAGTGCTAAAACTGGGTGATAAATGGAATCACAGGAGAGGGCTCCCAGCCAGGATTTGAGGGACTTGGGAAGGGCTTATGGAAGCTAGTGATTCATCAGGTAGAAATAGGGAGTATTCTAGGCAAGGGAACAGTATGTACAGGGTGCAGATGCAAGAGACTGTGCCATATTCCTGGAAATGAAAGTTCAGAGTGACTGGTAGGGAGAATGGGTGGAGGAGTGATTTGGGAGATGCAGCCAGTAGGAAAGTAGGGGCAAGGTCAGGGTGAGGAGTTGGGAAACTGTCCTAAAAGCAGGGGAAAGTTGCAAAGCTCTAGGCAGGAGAGTGCTTAAATGGCAGGCTGGAAACAGATGTGCCCTTTTGCTTGCTTGGCCTTGTTATAGAGAACAGATTTGAGGAGAGCCAGGCTAAAAGCAGGGAGCAGAGTTAGGCGGCTGGAAGATGCCTCAAGCAGCGGATGAGGCCCCTGTGACAGCAGTGGCTAGTGGCCATGAGAGACTTAGGAAAGGGTTTTTCCACCCAGGATGAAGGACTTGTTTTTCTCCTAGTCCATTATGAACCAATGGTTTTGTTAAATACTATTAAAGTGGATTACTAGGAAAACGTTGTTTAAAAAAAATTATAAGTCCACATTTTCATTAATAGAGTCTAAAACATAATGTTACTCAAGTTGCCATAAAATTTTCTAAACATTTTTCTCAATTTCTGTACTTGTCACAGACGGGCACTGAGCCATACACCCCTGAGCAGCACCAGCGTTAAGGGGAGAGAGCTGACAGCATGACTGATTAATTGGGGTCAGAACAAGGAAAGGGCGAGTTAAGGATGGCGCACAGATTTGGTCTGGATGCCATTCTAAGAGCTAGGAAACCAGGAGATGCAGCAGATCTGGAGGAGTGGATGCAAGCAGCAAGAGGAGAAAAGTTGGACATGTTGCATGTGGCTGGGCCACCAAGGTGGGAATGAGCAGAAGGCGGTTAAGATGATGGTGTGAGGCTCAGGGCAGAGAGCCCAAGCTGGACAGACTTGGGTATCATGGCCAAGCAGACAACAATCAAAGCCCAGAAGAAGGCGGGCTTGCTCCAGATTGGCGTGTGGAGGGGAGGGAGTCAGCGCCCATCAGCAGGATTCTGTGGGCACCAGTGACCAAGGGCCCCGGTCACAGGAGGCTGAGGAACCACTGGAGAGAACCGAAGGAGTTGCAGAACTCGAGGGAATAGAATGTTTTAATACAGGGAGAATGAAAAGTAGTGTAATGTGAGCAGCTCGCAAAGCCCTAGTCCCCACTAAGAATCATTTCTCTAAATAGATTTGTTTCTGCATAACTTGTTCAAAATACAGTCCTGAGAAACAACCTATTAAGAATTACTTGACATTTTTTTGTGTGCTTTCTGAATTTTTAATTTTTTTCTATTACTCTAAGTACTTTAAGAAATAGACCAAATTTAAATCTATCTATTAACTACCTATTTCCTAGGGAAGCAGACAGGGTGAGTCACAGAGTAGTGTTGGTGTTAGGCGAGCGGGCCCATCTGGGTCTAGGAACCTGAGCAGCCCCTGGAATGCTGCCCTCAGTGTGAGGAGACTGCGGGTAAGATAGCTGGGCCCCAACACAGGTTTCTGCCCAGCCCCACCAGGGCCTGTCTGCTTCTGACTGTCCAGGACTGTTCTTAGCCAGCTCCTTGTTTGCAAAATAGAGCCGAGCCGCAGTAGTGAGGGGGAGGGGCAAGCACCCTTTGTGTACACACATGCACACACACCCACCCACCTACCCACCTAGCAGCAGCAGCAGCAGCAGCAGCAGCAGCACTCTCAGAAACTGGGTACCTGTGGGTTGAGGGACTAGCCCCAGACCACACACTAGCAGAATGGTGTCCACAGTTGACATATCCTGCCTGCCAAGCCAGGTGTGCCTTCTCAGTGACTTCCGAAAGTGCCTGGGAATGTTTCCTCCCTCCTTGCAGGCAACTTCCTCTCCTTAACTTGCCTTTCTCATTCTTCAGCCCCTCAGGTTTCAGACCTCCAACAGTTCCCCAATTCTTCCTTCTCCTTCAGCCCTGGTCAGTTACCAAGTCCAAGCCCTTTGTTTTTTAAAAATTCTCTCCCAGCTAAGCCTTTTACTCTGCACTCCCTTTCCTGCCCTAATCCATCCTTCTCCCCTTCATTGCCTTACCACGATGGCCTCCTAACTGCCCTCTCCCCTGAAATTTCCTTTTCTCCACCTGTTCTTCCAGAATTATTGTCTTCATACCACATTCAACGTGGTAGTTTTCCCCTTAAAAGGATTCAGTGTTTCGTTACTGTCTACAAGACAAAATTTGTAAAAAGTTACTTAATTTGGGTGCTGGGAGGCACGTACCATAGCTGACAATCCCAAGGTCCTTCTCCAGGCCTCTGCAGCTTCTCTTCCTCAGTTCTCCTACTGGGTAAACAAGGGAGCATATTGTGCCCCCAAACCTTTGCTTGGCCCCACCTGTGCTCATACAGAGCTCATGTCCAGGCTACACACTCCTTCCTCTTCTTGTAAACTTTCCCTTTTTAAATTTTTTATATATTTGTTATTACCTTTTTTTTTTTAGGTGAGGCAAGCTTACAATCCCTTATTTTTTTTATTTTTTACACCTACAGCACCTGGTCTTCCTAGGTGGTCTCCTATCCAAATACTAACTACAGCCGACCCTGCTTAGCTTCCAAGATCAGACAGGATCAGGCTCATTCAGGGTAGCGTGGCTATAGACACCCTTATTTTTCAAGGTTGCTTCTAGCTCCTTCTGCAAAGCAGCCTACACTGACCTCTCACATCTATGAACCCTCATTGTCTAAGCAGCTCAATTACTATTAAGTGAAATGTGAAGGTTTTTAATTTTTTTTGTATATAACTTAAGGACTCTGGTTACCAAAATTAACTCTAACTTAAGACAGTAAGTCAGTTTATTAGAATAGTGTAATATCCCTTTAGCACCTTTGGTACTGTAATCAGGGTTTTAAATACCACCAGAACTCTCTCTTGTCTATCCTTATTTCTGTGGTTCTGCTTTATTCATCTCTCTAAATCATCTCTCTGTTTCCCAAACCACATGACAGTAAACAATACTGCTTATTGGGGCCCACGTTTTATATACTATAGGGGAAAAAATCAAAAGAAGTTACACAATTTTTCACTTTTAAAATTCCTGTGGTGGAGATCGCATAACCTAGCTTAAGTCAGGTATCCATACTCAGACAATCAACATTACCCAGGGGACAGTGTCACCTTTTAGGAATATGGCAGTTCCCACTGTAACCAGATGCAATGTTGAAAGGGAACAAGGGGATCCCTGGAAATGAGGTAATGAAGGGATACAACAGTTGTCCCCTACGGTCCACCCTTTCATGCCTGAGGACATGCAAACACATAGTATTTCCAAATTTCTGCCTTCTAATATGGTTCAATTACCACCTGTAAAAATGTAAATGCACTTGTCTGTCTTCCCAGTGTGAGGCAACTAAATGTCATGACCAGATACTGTATCCAAAAGCAATGACACAGACCCTCTGTTACCCTTGTCAAGATTGTTTTTTCATATGTATCCAGTCCTTCTCCCCTTTGGTCCCAAAGAGTTCCAGATGTAGCTCCTCGTAATTCTGCATCCCAGAGCTTAGTTTTACTACCCTAGTACTCACAAAATACTTTTTCCCAAATTCCATTTAGAAAAGAAGGTAGGGAAAATATTATCTCCTGGCCAATAGTCTAAAGCATGAAGCATACCCTAAGTGATAAGACTAGATAATTTAATGAGTGTCCTTTGTTTACTAAATTTTGGGCAGAGTAGTGAGCTCTTTGGTCAGGCAATAAGGCCTGCTTGCTGGAAGAATTTCCCTTGCTTTCAGAACCTATACCGAGAGAACAGTGTAAAGGAGCACCCGGTGGGAGAGCAGGCTGTCACTTTAGAAGCCTCTTCCTGTCCGTGTTGGAACCAATGGAATCTAAATTCGTGAAGGCAAGGACCTTGTTTTTGTTTTCGGCTACCTCCCTGCCACCTAGAACTGCAACCGGCACACAGGAGGCACTCAAAAAATATGTGTAGAAAGACTAACCCTTGGGTCTGTGGACTGCCTTAGGGACTGAGCGATTATGGGCCTTGTTGCCACGTTTTGGATTTTTGTGGTGATACGACGACTTCTTTAAAACCTTGGCTGGCTGACTGTCAGTGTCCTTTTTGTTGACTCTGTACTAATACATTTACCTATTCCAGAAACTTTGTCGAGTCATAGTCTTTGAATACTAAATTTGTTAAAGAGAACTGCCGAGCCTGGGACTTAATGGTGACTTGGCACAGTCTTGGGGTGGTGAGGCTGGGGCTCTGAGATGCACATACATACACCCTACCTGCAAATGCACATCTGTCTAGTGGAGGTGCTAGGGAGTGGACTTGGGATTGGGATATCCTTAATTTCTCTGGCTTCCCTTAAATACCCCTATTGCAATAGCCAATGAACCACAATTTATAAAATAGGAATGTAGTTGTAGAAAAAGCATAGAATATGGCTGTAAGTTATTTGAATCTATGGACATGTCCTGTTGTTTCTTTCCTATCAACTTCTAAAGCCATTGTTATCCAGAATTACAGCATGTCTTCCTTTCATAATAACTTATTAAATGTCTCCAAGAATAGCCAACACACTTCAATTTCTTGACATTTTGCCACCAAACTCCACCTTTTGGAGGCAAATGGTTGGTGTCTCAAGACAGATGATATTGCACAAGACCTAGGGGTTCATCAAGCCTCTGCCCTACTTTCTCTCAGCCAGTCATATATTTTGGGGTCTGCAATTTGCAAAATCCCACTCTATTTGCTACTTTTCAGAGAGTTAAGACTCTTTTGGTTGGGATTTTCAGAAACCAAGTCTAGCAAGTTAATAACAACCTAATTTATCGACAGGACAGACTCCAAGGACAGGAATGTGACTGGCATTCAGTGAAGCAGGAATTTAAACGTTAAGAATAGTTCCTCTTGTTTCTCCTGCAGATATGCTTGCTTTGCTTTTCTTTCTCTTCAGACCAGCTTCCTGTTTTTCCAACAGATCCAAGTTTTACATATTCTAGGTCCAAACACCATGTTACAAGACCATTTTTCAAGTTCTTAACCAAAAACTTTGGTATCCTCTTAACTACTACTCTCTCTCACAGCTGGACCATCAGGAAATCCTGTTTGTCTTACCTTCAACTTATATCCATTATTAAACCACTTCTCACCACCAACCCCTACCGCACCCCCGACAGGCAACCATTATCTCTTGCCTAGATTACTGCAATAATTTAACTGGTCTTTCTGCTTTTTTATTTTATTTTATTTTATTGTCTGTTACTCTTTTATTAGTCAAGAAAGTCTCTGATGTTTTTACTCAGGGGATTTCTAACTTCCCAATATCCTACAAACAGAATTTTTGTTTTGAGTGGAGAGATCCCTTCTATATGATTTTCATACTATAATAGCTTTAGTTAGGTAGCTTTAAATCAAAGAGTTCTTAATTTAAAAATTTACAGATGAATTCAAACTTTCTCAAATTTTTCTCGTCAAAAATTATGTAAATTTTACAAGATTTTTTTTTTAATGGTGACATTGGTTAACGAAATCCAGTAAGTTTCAGCCGAACATTTTAACAGTAAGGTATATATATTTACATCGTGTGTTCAACTCCCATAGTTATAGTCTTTCCGCTTTTACTTTTGACCTTCTGCTGTCTGCTCTTAACACAGCAGTCAAATGGTCCTGTCAAGAGCATGTCATTTCTATGCTGACAGCTCTCCCAATGTCTCTCTTTTTATTCAGGTTACGAGGCAAAGGCCTTATGAGCCGTACCTGGTCAGGCTTCCACCCCATTATCTCTACGACTTTGTCTTCACTGCTCACCCCTTGTTCACTCTTCACTGGCCACCTTGCTGTCCCTCTAGTTTACTAGTCTCATTGCTCTCAGCTGCTCTGCTCTGCCTTGAATGCTCTTCCCCTAGACACCTGCATGGCTCACTCCCTCCCTTCTTTTCAGTCCCTTAAGTCACCTCAATGGATTCTTTCTTGGTCAAGTCACCACCACCACCCCCCTGACACTTCCTATCTTCCTTCCCCTCTGAATGTTTTTCTCTGAAGTATTATCACTATCTGGTATCCTTAGGATTTACTTATTTCATTTATTGCCTGTATCCTCCTTTAGAATTTAGTCCCCGAGAACTGCAATGTTCGTCTTTTGTGCACTGATATATCCCCAGACCTGCAATAGTCATTGCCTGGTACTCAAGAAATTTTTTCTGAGTGAATCAGTATATACCAGGGAAAGTCTGATCTCTCTTTTCTTCCCCAAAACAAAATACCCGGAGACAACAGAGACTTGCTGGCAGCCCCAGGGAACAACAAGGAGCATGGAAAAAGAGGGAGCACTAGAGCGGCCTGAAGGTAGCCTGTAGGGAAGAGACCCCCAGAGCTCAGGCCAGCCTCCACTGGAGCGTCAGAACTTCTCTTGCCACTTCCTCTCTGGGGTTAAACTGGGAACCCTCCTCAGAAGCTGTAATGACTGTTGATATCAGTAGCTTCAACTTCCTGACACTATCCCTGGTGCTTTCCATATGCATCAGTTATGAATAAATCCAGAGACTTAACACAGCCCAGTCTTTCTACAGGATCACAGGAAGTTTAAGAAAACACATTTTAAAAGCCAAAAGAGTTAACTTCAGAACATCTCAAGTGTTTTACTGTTAGTTCTTGGACACCATGAGGGATTCCGAGTCCACAACAACTCCTTAAAATCCCTTTTTTTTGAGATCCCGTCTGCTTCCCTCACGTCTGCTCCCAGGCCCCTCTCCAAAATGCCCCAGCACACCTTTGCTCGAGCCTTAGTTTGGCCCGTTATCCTTCTCTCTCATCCTCTTCCTTCTAATCTCAATCCCCAAAGTCCCAAAGGTCTAGGAAGGGAAGATCACAGATCAAATTGGCAGTGTTAATAAATGAATAATGTTCTGTCCCATCACAGACATGGTTCTCACACCATGAAGTGAGTGTTGTTCTGACTGCTTTATAGGGGAGGAAACTATAGCCCGAGGAGTTTGTGACTTGCCGTGAAGGTGGCTCGGGCCACTTTCCACTGACACCTGCACTTTATCCATTCGGCAGCTGCTGTCTAGAGTCAAGGGTACGAACACCACTCCTGCTTCAGCCGGTCTTCTGCCCTGAGCAGCAAAGGGAACAGCCTTGTGTCCCGGGACCCACCAGGGTCCTCGGCCCCCTGCAGCATGTTTAAACAGGATATGAGGTAAACTCTGGCTGAGACAGCCCTTATCTCTGGGCCAGGTCTAGGGGAAGAGTTGTGGTGTAATAACACGTCCTCAGCTGCTCTTCCAGATTCCTGAAGTATAAGCTGAGTCCTGGAGAGTAGCGAGAGAGACCCATTTTCCTGTACACTATATATATATATATATATATATATATATATATATATATATATATATATATATATATACACACACACACACACACACACATATGTGTATTTAAATATAATTTGTAATTGGACTGCATCTCCTCACATTGTAAAATTTAAGTTTATTACCTACTCTTACCACTTCCAAGTAATCTACCTCCAAATATTTTGCTCACGGTCTGCCTCTGGCTAGAAAAAATAAAATATTACTAGATTCCAATGAGTCTGAGGAAGCTTTATTTTCTATTTCCAGACTTTAAAAACTTCTCCAGGATGAGGGGGCCCAGAATCAGATAATCTCAATAATTTAACCCTGGTTATCTTGTGGTGACTAAAACCCTCATTGTCAGAGAAGTATGTTCCCTTATTATTAATAATAGCTATCATTTACCAAATGCATTAACTTAATTTTACAAAGGGGAAAACAAAGGATCAGAGAAGTGAGGTAACCTGCTTAACTAACAGCATAGCCAGGATTCTGACTGCCCTTAAGTCCGAAATAACATTTCAGTATGTTTGAAAATTTATCCACATGAGTCTCCAAGGGGGGGGGGCAAGACAGAAAGCAGGACTTCAGTGGAAACTCCGAAGGGAATGCTCTGAGGCCTAGCTAAGAGCATTCTGCACCCTGGTGGGGCCCCAGGGGACATCACTGGCACTCCGGCCTTCCCAGAAACGCTTTCAGCATCCTAGCTTTTATGAGCGTTCCCTGCTAGGATTAGGGCAAAAAGCTTCGGCCCTGCTGAGAACAATGCCCCTGAAGGAAGTTGCCAGGCCGTCCTGGCTCCTGGCCCCTAACCTGTCTCTGGCATTGGACCTGGGGAGGGAGGCACACCAGGTCAGCCAGAGGGGCTGCTGGGGTTGGTAAGAGGCTAAGGAAAGGAGTCTCTGGACACCTGTGGGGCTGAGGTCCCCGGAGCTACCATTTCTACCCTTGCTCTGCTCCATTCCTGCCCTCCTGCCCTTCTCTCTACATTTCCCCATCCAGTCCTTGCTGTGTGCAGCTCTCTGCAGCCAGCTTCCCTCCTTCACTCTGTGCTTTCCTTCTTCCCATGGTCTAGTGTCACAGCAAAACTCATCAATGGAGGTGTGGCAGGGCTCATGGGAGTGACCTGTGTGTTCCCCATCGACTTGGCCAAGACTGGACTTCAGAACCAGCATGGAAAAATATCTACAAGGGAATATAAGTATTGGCGAGGGGAGTGGGTAGGGAGACGAGGCTCCCAGAGGAAGGGCGTGGGGCCTCATTCCTTCCAGTTTCTTTAGGGAGTATGTAGATTAGGGTGTGGGGGAAGGGGGCTGTGGAGCAGCCTCCTGTTCACCACTAATTTCCTTTTCCGGCTTTCGCTTCTCGGATAGACTGCCTGATGAAGATGGTGAAGGTGGAGGGCTTTCTGGGCATGTACCAAGGTGGGCTTTCCAGGTGTTCTGGGGGAGGCTTGGCTTGGGACAAGTGAGGACAGAGGGTGTGTGTAGCCACAGGGGTGTCGAACTGTGGCAGTTTATAGGACACTGGGGATTGGTGTTCTTTCTGCTCAGGGAACTCCTGGGGGGGTGGGGCCTGTGCTGCCACATTGCTTTTCACAGCCCTCTATTTCTTTGGTAGAGACAAAGTTAGGGTGAGGTTGGGGGTGGGGCATTGATGAACACACTGAGGAGCTCAAGACCCCTGGGCTCCATCCTGGCATCACCAGTACCTCACTGTGCAATGTTGGAAGCAAGTGAGCCCCCACATTCCCCTTGTCCCTCCCTTCCTGTCTCAGGGCCTCAGGGCCGTCAGGGCCGTCAGGGCACCCAGCCACCAATAACAGAAGAAGGAGAAGAAGCTGACAGGGACAGATGGTGCACGGTGTTTGGAGCGCCTGGAAGGGAGTTACTTGGTGGCTTTTCCCTGACACAGCTCTTGCCATCCCTCTCTCCAGCAGTGTCCCCATCCAGGGTGGTGCAATCATGATTATGCCTTGGAAAATGGATACAAAGCTGAGTTTGAGAAGAAGCTGACATGCTAGTGCCCTAGGAATAAAGTAAAAGAGCCGCAAGAGGGCCTGAGCTAGCACAGCACAGGGTAATTGACACCAATCCCTGTCCCCGAGGGCCTTAATATGGGGGCTTAACTTGGGGAACTCTTCAGTTATCATCTGAGATGGATAGCACTAACAAGGACAAAAATAATTTCCTAATAACTGCACCACTGAGCCCACAAAGGAAACACATACATAAAAAGGAAAACGTGGTGGGAGGAGAGTTGAAGTAGGGAGATAAAAGAAAGTTTGTTTCAATAAAATAGGCAGAAAAACTCTCCTTGACCTCCTAACCCCAAGACCCCATTTACTCCATGAAACTTACCTTGCTGGGCTGAGAGTAGGTTGTCTGTGTGAGTAGTAGACTCGGGGCATTGTTACATCTGAGATGGCTTTAACTCCTCATCTTCATTGTTTACTTCCAGGGGCTACAGTGAACCTCACTTTGGTCACTCCAGAAAAGGCCATCAAGCTGGCAGCCAATGACTTCTTCTGGCAGCTGCTCATGGAAGATGGGTATGGCCAGGTGCTGGGTGGGGTATGGAAATCTTTTACTATATATCTACTTTTTTTTGGAAGGTGACAGGGAGAGGACTGTAACTCTGCCTCAGTTTATCTGTCTGCATGTATATAAATATGTGTACACAAATGGCTGAGGGTTAGTATGTTTTGGCAGACAAAAAGTGAAGGGAGAAAATGAGCTGGCGTAATTTGGAAGTTCTAGATCAACAGACAGACAGACTGACAGAATATATATACATAGCTGATGATTTTTTTTCAGTTTTGAGATATACTTAACATACATTGTATAAGTTTAAGGTATACACATGACATGACATACATATATTGTGAAAATGATTACAATGTTAACATCCATCCTCTCAGTTACAAAACATTTTTTCTTTTCCTTGTGATGAGAACTTTTGGATCTGTTCCTTTAGCAACTTTCAAATATACAGTACAGTACTAACTGTAGTCACTGTGCTGCACATCACTTCCCCAGGACTTATTTTTGTGTAACTGGAAGTTTGTACCTTTGATCGCCTTTACACAACTCATTTCCCCCTACCCTATAACCACACACCTGATCTTTTTGGTTTTGTTTTCAAGTCTTTGCTATTGTAAAAAACGGTACAATGAACAGAGAGGTGCAGATATCTGTTCAATATAGTGATTTCATTTCCTTCGGATAAATACTCAGAATTGGAATTGCTGGATCATAGGATGGTTGTATTTTTATTTTTCTGAAGGATCCTCCATACTATATTCCCACCAACAGTGCATGAGGATTCCCTTCTCTCCACACCCTTGCCAGCATTTACTTTCTAGTTCTCCCTGTGCTTCCCACTTCCTTAGTGATATTACTAAGGGATCAGAAACAAATTCCTGCAATGGGTAGTTTCACTGTACTAGTTTCAACTTCTATGCAGATGCTTGGTACCTCCCTGGCAGCCCATTTTAAATTTACTGTCACATCTTGGAGAGCCTGAGGGCAAGGTAATTATTTACTACGCTGGGTGAGTAGCAGACAATGGGAATGAGGCTAAATACCATGCCTGAAAAGTCCCAACTACTAGATGGGACAGGGTGGGACAACAGGGCTGGCCTGTGACTGAAGGATCATCCTGACTCCAGGTCCCACAGGCAGCAGCAGAATCTGAAGATGGAAATGATAGCTGGATGTGGAGCTGGAATGTGCCAGGTGGTAGTTACCTGTCCCATGGGACTGCTCAAGAGTCAGCTGCAGGATGCTGGGCGTTTGGGTGAGGCCTATCCCAGCTTCACATGGAATCAATAAAGGGCTGTGATCAGAATAGATTGCCTCAAATCTATACTCATTTGCCAGACTGTGTGACCCCATCAACTTTCTAGGCCAGCACACATCTTTATTTTATGGTTATCATTCTAGATTCCAACTCTTCCGGCTCTAGAACAAATAGCAGAAATGAGAATCTTGACCCAGGAGGGACAGAGAATACTCACCCTTACACCTCTATCATATCATTTTGACGTTTAGGCTTGATTTCCTAAAGATCTTAAGAAGTGTCAATGACCTGCCCATGAACACTTCAGTCTACAGAAGCTTTGCTCTGCTGTATTACTCTGCAGAAGCTGGGCTTTAGTGGAAAGGCATAAAAATGGAGACGAGAACCATTCTTACTTCTCTGGTTTTCTCTGGAAAAGAAGTTTGGCACTTTGCTTATTCCTGACCCTCAAAAATAATGAGTGGTGTAGGTTCCAAAGCATATGTTAAGGGTGAAGGCTGTCTAGTAGAAGGAGGCCGGCCCTCGTGGGGTGGGACAGAGGCTTCTCCTTGGGCTAACTCACAACACCTGAATTTGATAAGCCCATGTGTGGTGTGGCTAACATAGCATCTGGTGAAGTCCTCAGTAAATGTGGGTGCCCTCACCCCTCCTCAAACCAACTATCCACAAGATTTCTCAGTTGGATCAGATTAGCCTGAAGCAAATAAAACTGCAGAAAGAATGAAGGTCAGGCACTGGAAAGTCTGCACTGTTTTGATCTGCAAAGAGTAAAATGGTCTGCTACATTTTGTTTTTCAACCTGGGTGAGTTTTACTATTTGTAAAACATTTAAAAAAGTGAAAGCTAGGATGTGGGTGAATTATGTGCATCTAAAGAAGACATGGGAAGAATGACATTCATTGATTAAAGCTGATTGTTTGAGGCCCACAGAGCCTAGATTACTACTGAAAGAAAATATGCGTCGTGGCAGCTTCTTAGTATGAAATGCTGCCCTGCTAGATATCTAACGAAATTGGAACATGAAATAGCTTCCTTTCAGCAGGAACTTATAATCTAGGCAAAGCTTCTCAAACACTTCTCAAATCAATTTCCTCAATTAAGAAAATTGATTTTCACACAATTTCAGTGCATTGAATTTTGTGGTCATTAACAGGATTCGTCCACATTTGACATGCTTATATTTAATATGCTCAGGGGGAAAAAAAAACTATTCTATTTATTAATGAGCTCATATTATGAGCTCTGAATTATTCAACTAAAATGGGCTGACATCCCAAGAATCAAATTCTATAACAGTGAAGGGTATAAAGTGCATGTTTGCCTGATCTTGGAATACTAGAGAAAGGAGACTCCATAGGTCTGAAGCAGATAGTTTTTAACAAAAATCATTTGCTGTTTTACACATCAGTGACAAGATATATGGGATTCCTGTGTCCCAAAGTGCTAAGAGGATGGAACTATGCAATAGGTTCAGAGATGGTTTATAAATGGAAGACAGATCAGTTTTAACAAGATGATAAGGAACTGGGGAATAGGGTTACTTTTATAGCTTCCTATGAGAAAGAGAGCAGGGCAGGGAGTGGCTGTGCTCTGGGGACCATCCTATGCAGTGGGGACAGCTCATTAGACAATATAGATCTTATGGATCTAAAGGTTTTATTGGAGTCAAAAATTAATGTTCTAAAATTAGGACAATCCTCAGAATTCTAGTAGGGGTGTCCACCTTGTCCGAGTTATCCCAAAGATAGGAGCTGGGAACCATACTCTTGCAAGTGTAGTGTTTTTGCAGTATCTAGTGAGGCCTGGGTTGTGATGTGGACTGTCCTTTCCCTTTCAGCAGTCCATCAGGGTTTGGCCTCAGTACCTTCTTCCTCCAGGTCCTACGCTATCAGCTCAGCTTGCGAGGCTTCCACACACAAGCACCTATCTGCCACCCTCATTGCCTTGGAGCTACTTCACACTCAGGGGCTGCCTGGTCTCTATCAGGGCTTTGGTGCCACTCTCCTTAGGTGAGGCTCCCTGAACTTGGGACACAGAAGGGCTCCAATGAACAGGGAGTGGGAACAGAGGGCCAGAGAGACTGCTTTCCCAATTTGCCTGTGTTCTTCCTAGAATACTCAAACTGTTTCTAATCTTTCTCAGAATTGGGCAGGGTACCTGGAAGACTAGTTTTAGGCCTTCTCCATTGGCCAAGCTCATGAGTATTGGGTGTTCTATGGCCCAAAGGCAGCTAGAATGCCCTGTGTACAAAGGACTGTGGATCATCTGTAAGTAAATGAGTGGCTATACTCCCTCATTTTACTTTGCTATTTTGCCAAAATGCTTAAAGTAGAAGTATTTAAGGCCCTGGACAATTTTCTACCACCTGGGCAATAGGTGAATGAACTTCACTGTCCTGTCCATCCCACCCCCTCGACACTTAGCTCTTAGCTTTTCACCAGCCACGAACTCATTAACTCTTCCCGTAGACTGCCTACCCACTTTTATAGAACACGTCAAATCTTTGAATTTGCATCTGGCTCATTAAGAAGCTACAGGTGCTGGGAGGACAGAATGAGCTGGAAGGGTAGGGGAAGACAAATCGCTCTAACTGCTTATGCCGTCTGTCACCCCGCATTATCATGGAGTGCTAAGGCAGGAATATAGAATTTTGGGCTTGTCTCTGATCCATCTGATGGGCCCTCTAGTTCATGGGCTGACCTTATGACGTTGGGTAAAAGCCCTAGAGTAGCATGTAGCTCAGTGTTTCTTCTTCTTCTGCAGAGATATTCCCTTCTCCATCATCTGCTTCCCGCTGTTTGCCAACTTTAACAGCCTTGGGTTCAACAAGCTTACTGGGAAGGCTTCCTTTGCTCATTCCTTTCTGTCAGGCTGTGTTGCAGGTTCCATAGCCGCTGTCACAGTAACACCCCTGGACGGTAAGTGCACTGGAGATGGAGGGGTTTCAAGTGTTGACTTGCTTTACAAATTAGGCACCTGTACAGTCATTATAGGATGAATAATAATTTTGGACTTTTAGGATAAGAAGAAACAGCCCAAACCTTAAAACTCAGAAACCCATCAAAGAGATCTTCCCAGGTGAAGTGGAGCCAGAGACCTTCATTCTATTTTTTTCACCCTATTTCTTATCACTGACAAATCCTCACCTTCTAGGTGCTGATTTCATTAGTTGTGAAATCATTAGTCAAGCTGTGAACATCAGTTATAAATGACTGCTGGTGTTTCAAAACTCAATGCTAAAGGCAGGAGCTAAACAGTGCAAGATAATACTTCCCTTACCTTTAGGGTTACAGCCAGCAACTCTAGCACAGCTAGACTTCTCCATAGCATGGGTGACCTGAGGAATCATGTGGTTTCTGATTCCTTCATCTTATAAATGAGGCCTAAAGAGGGGAAGATCTTCAATTACAAATCCCATAATGAAAAAGCTGGCCTCAGGATTCAGGTTTTTTGTATACTGGCTCTAAAGGAAAACAGGACCGTTTCATGTTGAGGAAGAACACCAAAAGCAAATGTTCCTTACTTATTCTAACTTTTGCTTGACTTAGTTTTGAAAATTCGAATCCAAACCCTCAAGAAAGGCCTAGGTGAGGACAGCTACAGTGGGATCACTGACTGTGCCAGCCGAGAGTCCTTTACGGACGTGTGCCTAGGATGGTTCCCTTTGCATTGCTGTCCACCTACACCCGTCTAGAGAACAATGTTATCACTGGACTACGCTGGGCTGTGGATCGCTTTGAAATCTTTTCTTTTCCTTCACCTGTCAACAAAATCAGGTTGTACTGGGAGATTTTTTCTTATTTGAATCCCTATGGCATCTTTCTCCCAGAGTCTAGCAAACTGAGCCAATTTTCCACACCCAGGACCCAAGTGCTTAGTAACTAAACACAAATATACAATGGAGGTATAGCTCCCAGAAACCCAGGGTCCTGCTATTGCTGTGGGAAGTGACAAGTGCCCTCAAAGGAGACACACAATGTTGGAGAGCACATCACTGAGTACCACTTGCAGTGTGCTCCCGTACAATCACAAGCTTCTTCTTTCTCCCAGGAAACTCTGGATTCAGGAGGGACCATCTGCCTTTGTGAAGGGAGCAGGCTGTCGAGCCCTTGTTATAGCCCCGCTCTCTGGGATTGCCCAAGGTGTCTACTCATTGGTATTGGAGAACGTATCTTAAAGTGTGTTGAGTAGATACAGCTGGAGTGCAAGTCCCTTCACTGGCTGCCATCTGTCTAGCCCATTCTACCTAGCCTAGAGGGGGAAAGCAAGCTGACCTATCCTGATATTGTGTCCTCTAACTTGTAGCGCTACCTCAGTCTCAGAAGAAACAGACTTTCTCCAATAAGCAAGCTGATTATAGTCCTGTCCTCCCTTCAGCAGCCCCTAATCACCACCTTTTCTACAAAAACAGTAAATGCTTTGGCTGTATTAATTGTAGGACCTTAACAGACAACAAAGATGGAAGAGTTGTTTCTACATTTTACATTTCACTCAAACTCAGTATACTCGAGTCCGTTGGATGATTTTGTTAGTTCTTTGAATTAAATAACTTAGTTGGTCCTAGCACTCATTTTGGAAAAAAGGAGGATCAGAAGTTCAAGGGGACTGTGAAAGCCCTAAAAGTTGGCACCTAATTTGAAACCAAGCAAATCCTTTCAAATTGTAGACGGCTGAGGGGTAAGGCCAATTCAAACTGAGCGGCCTGGGCAAAGTCAGGGCAGCCACCCTGCCTTATATCCTCTGTCTGGAACACAGGCTCTTAGAGACCAATGTCTATGAAACACTGAAATAAAGTCGACTAGTTATAATCTCATCTAGTAATTAGTGGGAAAAGCAGACAGGCTGCAATGAACAGTCTGTCATCTACTTTTCTGTCCATTTCAGAACCAAAGGACATGAAAATGAGCACTGCTACAGGTTTCTATCACTCACTTTTTACAGGTTTGTTACTCAAAAGGGTAGAGAACAGCCACAGGGTGGCTGCTTTATGAGTTACACTGGGTTTTAAGTCTTGCTTCTACATATCACTTCATAAATGCATCATCTTGAGGGACTGAGTATGCTGTGACAGTTCCATGTACCTCAATCCTTCCCCCATAAGACTGCTATGTACAAAGAAGAGAAACAGTATCAGACATGTGGGGTCAAGTCCTAAGAAAAAATACTTTCCAGGAGTTGGTATTTCCATTAGTCCTTACCTAACATAAAACTTATGGTAATGAAAAAATAGCCTTACTAGCCTTCTTAATTAAGAGGACTCCATTTGAATATTGGCTCTAGAGAAGGACCAGAGTTCAAATACCAGATCTTCCACTTATTACCTGCAAGACCTTGGGCAGCTCTTAGAAGTTATCTGAGGAAAAAAGAATGAGGAGTGGGAGGAAGAAAAGGACATTTGTAAAAGGGTTTAGGCCTAACATGAAGTAACCCCTCCTTCCCCATCAAAACAAAAACAAAAACAAAAACCCTAGTTTTTTTCCTGACTCTGCCAAAGCTAATAAAACTATTTCCTCAATAAAGCTGTCAAAACTTCTAGAGGACAGGTAACATTTGTGTGTGCGGCATGTGTGGAAGACCATAGCTGGTTGGAAGAACACTTCTGGGTGAGGGTCTGGTAAAAATGAGCAGGAAGTGCCAGAGGACACAGGGAGGGTGTCAACCAGAAAATGCTACAGGGATTTGGAAAATGACATTTCTTCTAGATACTTTAGTAAGCATTTATCCTCTCAAACCACAAGCTTATAGTGCCTTGTGTAATAAATTGTAATGGAATTCACGTAAACTTTTTGTTTTAATAAATAGAGCATCATGGCTTAAATTTTAAACCACATTTACAGATAAGGAACACTTCTAGGCCCAAACAGGAAACAGTGAAGCTACTATAGCTAGAAGGAATGCATGCCCCACATGCATTTTAAGCCTAAAGAGCAGAGACATAATGGCAGAGAATACCATACACATGACCCTCTAGAACAGATAACTAGAACCAGAGGGAGAACAGAAGACCAGGTGAAGTCCATGCAACTGCCACCTGATTTCCTTATCATGCTGCAGAACCAATGGAAAACTGTGTTCCTTAAGCTAAACATAGGTTTCTTGATTTTAAGTGACTTTCTCCCATTGTTAACAATTATATTAAGTGCATTAGCTACAGAAGGGTATCCACTGATAAATACAGAATATTAGAAGAGCAAAAAGGAAGCTACATAGATAATCTTGTTTCTTCAAATATCAGAAACGTCCACATCATAGCAGTACGTGAACTCCACCTCCCACAGGCTTAGTCCAAAAACTTCCTGTTTGCGTTTGCACCAAACAAGGCTCCCCGTACTTCTGGCATCATCTGTGAAGAAATAAGATCTTTAATAAATAAGCATTGTCAACTGGAAAACTTGGAAAGAACTGCACATCTGAACCATAGGTGGCAAGTCATTAACCCCTCTATGGCTAGGAAAGAATTCACAAAGCTAAGTGCATCAAATCTATCCTTTACTTATCTGAAACACAATAATGGAATCCTAGGTAGGAAACTTAACCAATCACAAATTTGTGGTTAAGACCAACTGCTTAAAGGAGACAAAGAGAAAAAAAAAACTAAAAAACTAAAGCCATTACTATCTAAGGCTTGTTATATAGTGATGTAGGGAGAAGAATCCATTAACTATATTTATATTACCTCATCATAATATTCTGATCACCTACAATCTTTTTTCAACAAATATTTATTAAATGCCTACTATGTACCAAGCAGAAAACTTATAATGCAAGTTTGTGCTGAGGTACTCATTATGACAACTGAAAAATTGTTAGGGTTTAATCTCAAAATTTCTAAGGCTGCACTGTTTAACAGAGTAGCCACTAGCCACATGTGGTTACTGTGCATTTGAACTGTGGCTTGAGACTAAGGAACTGAATTTTTAATTTTACTTTACTTAAATATCCATTTGTAGCTAGTAGCTACTATAGGGCACCAGAGCTCCATGGTTAAATTATGAGGTAATACTCAACGACAAAGTGCTCAAGACGAAGTAGCGGCAGTGAACTACCACTACTGGAAGATGTCCAGTACTTTTAAACAAGTGAATCTTCCTGCCTTGGTTCCTAGAGTTTATCTGTGTAAATGTGGAAACATTTGAAAAGCCAGCAGCCCTATTTAAAATACTTTAAATAAGTACACTAGTTCCCATGATTCTTGATGGAAAAAGAACTTCACGCAGCAACACATGTACTAAATGTATACATTAAAATCCTAAACAAAACCCATGTTCTGACACCAAATCCTCTCTCATGTATATGGTATTGCTTCAGTAAATGCACTAAATACCTAACCCCCATTCCTTTTAAGAAAAATGTCAAAAAATGTGGAAGAAGAGCAACAAATCCCAAATACTTGTGAGTTCTCTTTATCACTTCAAAGTAGCAGACCAACTAACAAGAAGTGTTCCCACACTCACCTGCTGGGCTATGAGATCCAGCCGGCTTTCCAGGGTATTGGAAACCTTTATTTTACGATCTCCATTATAGATCTCAACACCACCAGCTCTACAAAGAACAGAGGAAATAACAATTTTTATAGATTTAAAAAGACAGACACATATGGTGCAATTACTTTATTCCCTGGAGGAAAGCTGTTTTGGTATGTGGAGTGTCTAAGTACTACAAGGGACCAATAAACATAAGCCATAAGCTTGAAATTAATTCAAAAAGCTTCCTAGGATTTAAGGTATGGTAGTAACTGACATTTACCAAGTGATTGTTCTGCCAATTTGATTTTCTGTTATAACACCTAATTTAATTCTAACAACCACCCCTCCCCAACAAAAGAAGGGTGGGGATTTGATCCAGGTTTGCAAATCAAAAGAGTCCTCATATGAATGTTTCCTCAAGGCCCAATCCTGCTAATTACCAAGGGTATTGATAAGGCAAAGCTGTGTACCAGATAAAAGGTTCCACTGCAACCTTGTGTCAAACTCTTGCTCACAAAGTCCTGCCTCTAGCCATATCTCACTTATATCACTTCTTTCCTCACAGTTTCTAAGCACTTAGAGGCATTAGGAAAACGGGTAAAATCCTATTATGCAGAGCCTCAGGAATGAAATTTTTTTGCTACATAATTTCATTTTATCAAATATTTCTTGAAATAAACAGGCTATGAGACAAATGCTAGATAGAGTTTTGCCAATTTTCTTAGGAAAATTTTAATGGACTATGACAATGTTGTTTTCTTATTCATTTTCTTATTCACCATTTCTTTATTTCACTTATCTTCAGTTTCTCTTAACAGCTTTATCGTTCATAAGCGCATAGTTGGTTCTTTGCTGAAATCCTGACCCCACGGGAGAACGTCTCCTGTGTGTCAGGGACTCACATAAAACCCTGGGCTTTCCAGAACTTCTGTCTTCCCAATAACTCTATGGGGAGTCTTGGTATCCTTACCATTTTACAGGCTTAAAAAGGTTGAATAAAATTATAAATTTATTGACTAAAGTAATAATATTTAAAATTCCACTTTAAATTTGTACTGGAAAAAGCCCACAGTCCCTTAGCTGCAATCTTGAAATTAAAAAAACTCTGAAAACAAAAAATTTCATTCACGTGACACCAAAACCTGCGTTGACATCTAGTCATTTCGTAGTACGTGACTAACAAATCTATACTTATATATTTATCCCTCATATTTCCATTCAGAGACATTAGTATATTTGATTACAGGGATGCTATTTCACACCCTATTGGGGATATTATGTAACATGTGGTACATGTACTTTATTGACTTTTCTAAACACTGAAATTCAAAACATCTGGTCCCAAAAGTTTCAGGAACAGCGGTCTTGACTGAAACCTATTATTTACCAGAACATGGACCAGGTGTTTTACATCTTGTCAGCTTAATCACCAAGATAATCATGTGACAAGAGAACAACTATATTCATACTGAGCCCTGAGCACGTACCAGGCATTGTGTTAAGTGCTATATAGATATTATTTCATCTCGGCTTCCAAGAGTTCTGTGAGGTAGGTGTTATTATCCCAATTTAAAAAGAGGAAATCAAGTGAGATTAAATAACTAGTCTAAGACTACCTCGCTAGTTAGTACATGGCTGAGTGAAGAATCAAACCTAAATCTAACAGTTATGCTCCAAGTATTTTTCACTTACTTACAAACCTTCTCAGTTTAAAAAGCATTTCCATCTCTTTCCCACTTTATGAAACAAAAAAGCAAAATCAAAGACCCCATTTTACAGATGATGAAAGTTAGTCTCACAGTCCTATGGCTGGCAATAGGTCTTATGGCTTCAAGTCTGGTGCTCTTTCAACTCAGTTCCTGTGTCCTAAGGACTCTGCAGTGTCAGCCAATAGCATTCATAGGCAGCAGCAGACAGACAGGTGCAACAGAGAAATGACCCTGGCTCTACCCTTGTCAGGAGTTCCTGCTGCCAGTCCCAACTGCAAAAAGTTTACTAGGAACACTGAAGAAATCTGTCATTTTCTTACCGTCAGAAGTATCACTGATGTTTGCAATTCTATATCCAAGGAACTCAACTGTTAGTTATATATAACTCCTTTTCTTGTTTTTAATAGTAACTACTTAGGGATTATATTCCTCAGCATGTGATACAGAGATATGGACCCAGCTTTGAGTTCTGGGTACAGAATTAGTGCTGCTCCTCTGCACAAAGAACTGACCATAAGAAGGTAGAAGTTTAGAGTATATCTACCTGGCCAAAAGGGGAGAACTGCAACAGAGCACTGCAAGTGGAATACAGACATAATGCTATCCTTGTGACAAGTGCCTTGGAGAAAACAAGGCCCAGTATAAAGACCATTCTACCAGTGAGAGAAAGCCAGATGTTAAAAGCAGATATACTCCTTACATTTCCTCAGGCAGGTAGGCCTCCTGATCAATTTGAACATCAACATCTTTTTTGGTGGCGATTTTGTACATAGGGATTGCTTTTTGTACGGCAGCCTGGAAAAGCAGAAAATAATGACAGGATTTAGCGGAAACTATGAAGCAGGTATAAAAAAAAAAAAAAGTCAACCAACTATACAAGCAAAGATATTCCTATTTATTTCAAGTAAGAGAACGGATGAATTGATGGTGGGAATGTAAAATGGTACAGCTGCTGTAGAAAACTGTGGCAATTCCCCCCCCCCCCCAAAAAAAAATTAAACATAGAGTTGCTAAATGATCCAACAATTCTATATCTGGGTACATCCAAATAAGTTAAAGCAGATACTTGAACACATATTTGTACACCATGTTCATAGCATTTTTCACACAGCCTAAGTGCCTCTTCACAGATGCATGGATAAACAAAATGTGGTATGTACATATAATGGAAAGTTATTCAGCCTTAAAAAGGAAGGGAATTCTGATATATGTTAAAACACAGATGAACCTTGATTGAGGACATTATGCTAAGTGAACTAAATCACAAAAAATATTTATGATTTCACGTATATGAGATACCTAGAGTAATGAAATTCAGAGAGGCAAAAAGTAGAATAGTGGTTGCCAGGGGCTATGGATGGCGGGAATGAAGAAATAGTGTTTAATGGAGAATTAGTGTTTAACAGGAATATGAAAATGTTTGGAAATGGATGGTGGTGATGGTTTGCACAACAATGTGCATGTACTTAGAGCAAGTTATACATTTAAAATAGTTAAATTTATGTTATGTACATTTTACCAATTTGAAAAAGAAATGAGCTCACTGGGAAAAAGACAGACGCAAGTGAGTTTTTAACTACTATAGTGCAATTAGTGTGATAAAACATAATTAGTGAGAAGTCCTACCTTTGAACAATATTATGCACACTTTAGTACAAACATAAGTGACATTTTCTTGAAGGAACTTTTACATTTTTCTCTGACAATATTACTAGTTGAGCAGATTTATATGCATATATTCAACTCTTCCCTGCTCCTCAAATCTAATTTAGCAGCACTCTAAGAACTAGTCATGTTCTCTACTGGATGCCGACACTGTAGTAGTTTCAGAAGAAACTTGCTTGACACACCTAACAATACAATCATATCATCTTGAAAGGGCCACCTGGCAGCTTGGATTATAGCTCTCGTGAATTCTCTGTATGTCTAGCTGTTATACAGGTTCATAAATGAGGCTGTCATCACAAACATAGATCTATGTTACTGACACAGCTTATAAACAAGAACCACGATTTACTAATTTGTTGTGGAAACTAAAGGGAATGAATGCCTAAGTAATCCAGCTGGAAAATTCTTTCCTAGAAGCCAAGTTATTTGGGGAGACAAATTATAATAAAAATGGAAATGTATTATGTATTATAAATGTATTAATTTATGAGAAATGTGACTGCTAAGGGACTAAGCACACACATCCTTGCCTGAAAGGAAGCTACATGGAAAATTTTAATCTGAAGAGTTACTTGATAGCACAGAATCAGAGGTAGGGAAGTCTATTCTATGACTCAAGGTTTACCTGCCTCAGGTTCTTTTAGTCCAGAGCATCCACCTACTACTACAACCTATACATACCTGCCTTGGGACCAGCAGGTCATCCCTCAGACCAGGGGATCTTCTCTCTTAGATAGGACATGGAGGAGCACCTCAATACTTGCCCCTGGGACTGCAGCTATGTTTCACTGCTGATCATCCTCTTTTCTGATACCCACATTCTTTTTCTAGGTATAGGAATGTATTAGGTTAGAGCTAAGCCTTGCTAGTCTGAGAGCAGTCTGCCTCATTTAGATAGTGTTGCCTGTCTTAGCTCCAATCCGGTAGGTGCTACCTCTGTTCGTGTGCGTTCAGAAGATTATGGCATTAGAAAAGGAGGAGGTTACTAGCTCAGCTGGCAATTTGACCTCTTTAAGAAAAGAAATCAGAGGCTGAAGCCACTTAAATGAGTATCTACAATGTGTTAAAACTCATCTAATTCCCATGGGTGAGCGAGCTGTCATCTATCAGCACATACATTTCATCTCTTAACTTTTTGATCTTAAAAAAAAAAAGATCTCTTTCTCTAAGCTCTTTTACCTTTACCAGAGGGAAATCCTGTTTCCGGCAACGAACAATCATCCGGGGCTCCAACAACTGGTACAAACCCTGTATGACACAATCAGATACAATTAGTAGGAAATGCTAACTATAAAATAAAGCAAAGGCAAAACAAAATATTTTTATGATAGTTCCATCTAGTTTTGAAAAATATCCCTCTATAAATTCCCCCAAAAGAAAGCATATACAGTGAGAACATGAAACAAACAAGATAAATATACCCAAGGCTCTGGTGGTAGAAACAAAATTTATATGGGAGTCTTATATCAATTAAGTTGAAGTCAAATATTACTGTAATTAGCATGATTAAAATAAAAATTCATAGCAAAGCAGTAAAGAGTTAAAATGTATATAGCCTTTGGTCTAAACTCTAATATCTAAAGCAAGTATTTTAGTGGTGAAATCATATTAGGGAAGCTAATTTAAAGCTTTAAAAGTTAAAACTGAAAGTTGTAAGCAAATTTGATTCCTGAGTTACAAAGGATTAACAAGACAATATAAAAACATGGAGGCCTAGAAGTCTGAACCAGAGAAACATTACTGTTTTCTCATGCATCTAATAGAAATTAGATGAGGAAAAGAACAAAAGGAAAAAACCTAAAATAAGAAAACAGAACAAACAGAGCTGGCCTCTAATTTATCTTGTTAACTTTGAAAGAATTGTGGCTATAGACTATAGTAGACCTGGCCTATTAGGGTACCTGGAGGACCAGTCCATCCAGCAGCACTTGGTACCTGGTTGTATCTTTTACCACGTTGCCGAGTCTCTGTTTTGCTTCATTTAGTAGGTCCTACAATGAATGGAAAAGAAAAAAGTTATCTACACATCTGGGTAGTTGGCGCCGAACCCACTGTGAGGCTAGTACTGGCTTATGCCCTTGCTTCACATTTTATTGCTGTGTTTTCATTCGACAGTCTCTGAGATCTATGATGAATCACATGCTGTGCTAAGTACACTGATACAAGGAAGCAGGAAGCACCATCATGGCTCCTAGGGAGGTTGCACACCAGTAGAACAGCCCAGATTATCAATCGATTCAGAAACCTACAAAACTAACATGGATTTACATGATAAAAATTTGAAAAGCAAGTCATTAAGACAGTTATACAAGATGATTCCATTTTTAATTTAAAAAAACTAGATAATTTCTGGATAAAGATCATAGTACCATCAATGAGTTATCTGCACATACTCCTTGTTTACCTCTGGGAGGGTGGATTAACAATGATTTTAACATTCTTTATGCTAGTTTGAAAGGTAAATTATGATCAATAATGTTACAAATCACTAACATCCCAGTGACAATCTCTGATTCTAAATTTATACAACTTTCCGATTATAATCCAGCTCCCCATGCAGCTTTTCCAAGGAGATATGTATAAATTATTGCAGTTGGCATGTCAGCTCACCTATCAGTATTTTATAAGTTTGCAAGGGCATGTTCTGTCCACATGAATCTAATGGCCTCTAAGGAGTCTGAAAATATTAAGATTCTAGTGCTGGAAAGCAGGAAACCAAAAGCTGACTATGATGTCAACAGTAAGGTCATGTCTATCTGGGTCTTGTTTAGTTGGAAAACTCAGACATTTCTATTTCATCTCTCTTTAAAACACAAGACTAGAAATCTCTATCTCAAGATCAAGGAATCAGAATTTAAATGTTTTTTATTTCCCTTAAAAAAATTAAAAAAACCTATATAAATTGTGAGATTTCGGGAAGTGATAAAAAGCTATCATTTATCTAACACCTATTTTGTTTTAGGCATTTCCCTAATCATTTTACCAGGGTCATCTAATGTAATTCTAAGTAAACCTCGGGTATATGTTTTTTTCCCATTTATAGGAAATGGAAGGTTCAAAGAGGCTAAAAAATTTGCCCACCAAACAGCCGGTAGTAGTGAAACAGAATTTCAACCCTCAAAGGGATTCCAAAGCTCTTAAACCTGGCAAGCACCTGGACAAGAAAGAAAAAGGATAGAGAAAAATAACTAAAAGCCTACAACTAAGACCAAATTTGGTAGAAAAAAAGCTTGACTACTTCCTTTTCATTTTCTCCCTGGTTCTCTATTTTTCACCTTCCTTCTATCTTTTGTCAATATCTTTTTCCATCCACCTGCTTGACAACTTCCCTTCCTTTCATAATTTTTTACTCTGTGGATTAAGCTGGAAACAAAATCTTTTAAAATAGCAAAATCCATTTAAAGCATATGTGTGCTTTTATGTACGGGTAACCCTGTCTCTTCTATAACTTCAGAGTGTTTCATCACACCTCCATGGGTTTGCTAAACTGTAAATTACTAGACGGCAAGAAGTTAGACTAGAAAGGGCTAAGAAACAAGTATCTTTAGAACTAAAATTATATAAATGTTTATTTTCACAAAACTCAGTATACATTAGAAAAATTAAGGCTCCAGCTGCATACTGATTTCAAATTGCATACTATAGAATACTTGGACTTTACATGTTCCTAGAGATCAAAACACTGGTCGTTCACACAGCTCAGCTTCTTTATAGGCCATGCACACTGCTTTTGGTTCCTTATTGCACACTCATTTTTCACTTTTCAAGCCATTACAGTCTGGCTTTCTGCCTTCATCAATTCACTGAAACCACTCTGGCAAAAGTCAGAAATGACACCCTGACTGCCAAATCTAAAGATCACTGCTCTTCCTACTTTGATTCCTTGAAGCATTAGATATTACATTAGAACTCTACTTTTTTCTTTAGGTTTTCTGTTCCCTTGGCTTTTCCTTAGTTTCCCACAATATGACTGCTTTCCACCATGTTTTCTCAGCAATCTTTTTTTTTTTTTCCTGCAGTGACATCTGATGCTCCTCAGTTTGTTTACTTGGCCCCCTTCTAATTCTACATATCCACAACTTGAGCAACCTCATCCACATCCATTGCTCCACCTGGGACCTATGTGCTGTCTATTTCCCAACCTCTCTCCTAAGCCCGATTCAAAATTGTTCACTTGCATTCCCACAGCAATTCAAACTCCAAGATTTATCGTCATCCCTCACCTGCTCTTCATCCTATACTTCCAACCTATCATCCATCTACCCAGTTGCATAACCCTGTAACCCTAACGTCATTCTTGACTCTTGCTTTCCATCCACTCATCACAACCTGTATGTCACCAAGTCCTATGAGCTCTATCTTTTTGGTATCTCTGGAATGAGGCTCTTGCCATTTTGTCATCTTTTTTTGCTGCTATGGTGGTTTAGGCCTTTCCACTTCTAGACTTGAAAATTAAGCAGTACCTCCTGGTTTCCACTCTCCGCTATTTCCACTTCTCCTTCTCTAACAAATCTAAGCCTGCAGCAGTATTTCAGTGTGTTCCCAGACCACCTACATCAAGATTGCTCTGGGCCGCATATTTCAATGCCAATTCCTGACAGCAACATAAAAATCTCTGGAAATGGAGCAGAGAGTCTGCATTTTAACAACATCCTCCAGGTGATTTTATGCCCATTAAGGTTTGAAAATTACCCAAAGGATAAATTCCTTGTTCTTCAGCAGGCATTCAAGGCTCTTTTAATTGAACCTAAATGTCTCTCTCAGGCCTCATCTCCTACCACTCTCCATTTCTCAGATTGATTCCAATTATAAAAGTAAACATGTCCATTCCATACAACTGCACCTTCTCTCTCAAAAATCTAAAAATCACTGTGAATGATGAGATGTTACCAAAATGTAAAACAATTGTGTGAATATTCTGGAGGGTGGAAAGGTTGAAAAGCACTGGTATTGAAAGAGTAAAAAATACAGAAAAATAGAAAAAAAAAAATTGGATGTGTTTCCATAGTGTAGCAGTTAGTATGTCTGCTTTACACACAGAAGGTCCTAGGTTCACACCCCGGTGGAGCCACAGTCCATGGTCTACGGCCACACCACCCTGAATAAGCCCAATGTTTGATTTTGGAAGCTAAGCAGGGTCGGGCCTGGTTAGTACTTGGATGGGAGACCACCTAGGAAGACCAGGTACTGTAGGTATAAATAATAATACATAATTTAAAAAAAAATCCACATTTTTGTTGTTTTTTAAAAACATAACTCATACTCAACCAACTAGGATATTAAGTTCCACGAAGGCAAGGACTTGATTTTATTACATCCCTACTACCTAGAATCATGCTTGCCATTTAGTAAGCATTTAAATATTTGATAAATAAATGACTGATCTGAATTTTAAGTATCAAGTTTTCTTACTCATGATACCTAATATTTCCTTCTTGAAGCCAAACTAGTAATTCTTTATATATTTAAAAAGATTTAAAGCATTTTTCAAAAACATATCCAACAAAAAAATTTAATTTTTTAAAAGTTAGAAAAAATAATGAATATATAAAAAATAGGTGAAAAATACCAGATCAAAGAAAAATAAACACAATAAAAAATTAAAAATGAGGTCAAATCTACTAAAGTGCTGGATTATTTACATCTGGTTACATCTGGTGTACTGGTATGCCATCAGACAGTGCACCATCATAGACTGTATCATCGAAAGTGTTTCTATAGTATATCAGGTGATCTTTCTCATATCATTACTCTTCAAAAAGGCAGCATAATTGGTCAATTTTATAACATTTAACAGTATGTGTTATAATCCTTGGTACTAATATTTAGGAATGCTGCTGTGACATTTAAGCTATATGCCTCTAAACTCTTAAACTGTATAATTAATAGCATCTACACAGTAGCTGTCAGTTATTTTTGACTCTGGGCATAAATACTGAAAACAACAACTTTTGGTCAAGGGGCTTTCTCAGCATTGGCACCAAAAGGCTGGGAGACTATTTTAATCCCTCAGGCTTATTATGGGAAGGGCTACCCCCTGAGGAAATGGGGTGGGGAAAAGAGCTCACATTCCCTAAATAATATATGCTTGTGTTAAGCTGGAGGATTTAAATGTGTTCCCTCATTTAATCCTATAAGAGCCCTCTGAACTATTATAATATACTAAAGAGTAAATTGAGAATCAAAAATAACCATTTACTCAAATTAACATAGCAGAGTTGAAATTTAAACTCAAAATTGACTCTTAAACTCAAGTTCTTCCATGAAAAAACTACATTCCTTAAGCTTATATTATTCTAAGAGCGGCTTATAAATTAGGTCAATCATTTCAGGTTGCTAAAGAAATCGGAATCCCCTGGAAGGAAATCACCTACTGATTACTGAAATTCAACATTTAAATGAAGATACTAAGTCACAGCTGTCCTGAGCTATTCACTTTTCCACAAAAGCTCTAGTCCTTTGTATTTTAGAGAGAATGAACTGTTCTGATGTCACAAGGTAAATCAGCAACAGATTTCCTATTTTTCCACATTCCTAAAACTTAAAAGCACTCAAATTTGAAGTATTACGGGTATTATATTAATAAGTCACCTCTATGTGTCCTGAATGTCTGTCCCTCACAACATTCTGATAGACATTTCCAGCTAGAGATTTCTTGGCCCCTTAAAGTATGTCCAAAACTGAGCTGGTTATTTTTCTTAATACAGCTTTTTCTTCTACCTTCCCATTTTTGTTAATGGAAGCATCGTTTTCCTCATTAACCGGGTCTGAAATTCAGTATTTAACAATGAACTCAGAAGAGGAAGAATCAATGTCGTGTATGAAATGTCTTCCTGTAGAATGTGTCAACACTGTGGCACCACGTCAGGTTCATCTAAGAACTGACATCTCACGGTATTAGTTTGTCTCTGTAATGACCTAAGAAAATGGTATGCTTTCCAATTATTCACACTTTAGGGCTTTTTCAGAGAGGTCTTATTATTCACTTACATTTATTCTCAAAATTTAAGAATTTTTGTAGCTATTATAAAGAGATCTTTTTACTTTATTTGCTAATTGGTTATTGTTGGCATATAGAAAACTAATTATTTCTGCATGTTCTCTTTGTAGCCAGTCACCTTTTGAACTAATTACTAGTTCTTACTGTTTTTTTTTTTTTTTTGGATGTTATTTTCTGAGTATATGATCATATCTCCAAAAATGGTAATATTTCTTCCTTTACAATATTTACATAACTCTTATTTCTCCATTTTATAAGGAATTCAAGGCCTCTGCAAAAACAATGAATAACAGTGGAAGCAGCAGGAATTCTTTAATTCCTGAATATAAAATACCTCTGAGCTTTCTCAAGTAAACAGTATGTTTCTGTAGCTTTCTGCCCTCTTCCTAGGATGACAATACTGCCCAGTTTTGTGTCTAACCTCTTCTCTATTAAATTTAGCCTACACTCATACATGAACCTTATTTATGATAGTCCCCATAAAATAAAATAAAAACTTCACTGGCTTTCTATTAAAAATAGGTGAAGCTCTTTGGCCTGCACTCACAACCCCTGTATTAACTCCAGCCAACCATTCTAGTCTCTGTACTGCCTATCACTCATATACTGTATGTCCACCCATGATTTTCCGTAAGATCCAAGAGAATCTATGAGCTGTTAAATCAGAGGGTCCTTGAAGACAGAGCATATACCTTATTTATTTTCATATTATAATACCTAGCATAATGATTTGCTGACCAAATGTTCTTTCTCTAAAAATTATTAACTCCTTAATTAGCTAATGTTAACTAGTGAATTCTCTATAATAGGCAAATAAACAAATATTGTATAATTTCATAATAGGGGCTAATTACTCACTGTAATAAGGTCATCTCTCGCTCTGAGGACTTTAAGCCTGGCTTGATTCATCAAATTGGACATCTGACTGCAAACAGTATAAAATAATAGTGTATCAGTAAGCATAGAAAACTACAAATACTTCTCTTTGTACATACCACAAAGAGAACTCCACTGAAATACATTTAGTAGTTTCTACCTATTTTCAAAGACAAGGAAATATTTATTAAGTGCATACCAAGTGCCATGCAATTTCATACCAGTTATTCCAATTTAATCTTTCAATAATTCTGTGAGGCTTCTATTTTCACAAATGAGGAAAGAGAAGTTAAGCAACTTGCCCAAAGTCAGATAAGTAATTCATCCATTTAAGACTTGAACCCATATTTGCTTGTCCTCTTTCCCCATTGACTTTGTAAAGATTCCAGGATCTACTTACATTTTCTTCTGCTGCTCTATCTGCTTTTCTTTCTTCTCATAGTATTCCATAATTTTCAGTCTCTGGGTTTGTACAAGACGACCTTTCTCAATGTTGAACTCTTCTTCTGCCTACCAGGGAATTAATTCATGACACCTGATTTTAACAGTTTTATTTTAAGAACCTAGTGACCACAGGTACTTTCTTATAATCATCTTATTCCTTATCTAAAACAGGAAATTTATCCTGACTCGTCTTCAAAGATTACTTAAAATTTGATCCAGGATAATAGTACCCTGCAATAAAGTTACAAAGGATATAATCAGGTAAAAAAGTCTATGTCTGAAAAACATTATATTATGTATTCTAAATTGAATCCATTTGCTTACTAGAGGGTTAATGAAAAAAACACAGAATTTGGAGTTTAGAAAATCTGGGTTACTGCCAAAAGAACAATGTGATATTCTGTGTATAAACAATGCGCAACTAGAAATATCTATACAATTTCTAAATACTATCATCTTTGTAACAATAGTTTTTATTTTATACTTTATATACTTCCAAGCTATATTTTTTGCAAAAACACAAATTAATAAAAAAACAAGATATTGTACCCTCCCCCAACCAACTATTGCAATTAGCCATAGATGCTAATATCAGAATGCTGGATTCCATGAAAAAAATTAATCCGCTATTTTTATTTCATTTTTTACTTTTAATATGTTTCAGTATTTTATTTGGGAAAATTTTAGACATACAGAAAAGTTGCAAAAATATTAGACTGTATCTCCACCCAGTTTCCCCATTTTTAAATATCTTATCATCTTACACATAATTTGTCAAAACTAAGAAATTAACACTGACATACTACAATTAATAAAAACCCGTACATTACATTATTCAGTTTCCCTTATTGCTACCTATTACCTTTTTCTGTTTTAAAATGTTATCCAGGTTACATTTTATTTAGGTGTTGTGTCTCCTCAAATTTCCTCTGAACTGTGACAGTTTCTTCAGGCTTTCCTTGTTTTTCATGACCTAGATAGTTCTGAAGAGTACTGATATTCTGTAGAATGTCCCTTAATTTGTGTTTGTCAGATTTTTAAAAAATAATTAGGCTGGTAATATGGGTTTTGAGGAAGAATACCACAGAGGTAAAGTGTCCTCATCCTGCATATTTAGAGGTAACCTCATGAATTATCCACATCACTGGTGATGTTAACCTTGAGCACTTGGTTAAGTTCTATTTAACCACTGTAAAGCTAGTACTTTTACCTTTTCTATTTTTTTTTTTTTTTTTTACTTTTATTAACATTTATTTGATGAATTTACTCCCGGGCCATAAGTTTTGTTTCCTCAGCTTCTTCTGGGACATCATTTTCTTCTGTGCAAGCTCCTCTTCTGACTCAGGAACACCCTGCTCTGTTCAGTGAGGCCCATCTCCGTGTGGCGGGGGCGCTCATGGAGGGTTCATCTGCCCATGAGCTCTGTGTGTGTTCGATGACCATAGAGTCTGCATCTAAATCCTGAAGTTCAGCATCACCCTCTGCATAAAGCATGTGCAGCAAAAATTCAGCACTCTCTTTGGGCCACTGACTCTGCATCCAGCCCCACTGTTGGGCCTGGGCATACGTACCAACTTCGCCACAGTAATGATGGAATGGCACACACTGCTTCTGTAAAGTGACACCCTTCCGATGCTTGGTGGCTTTTCGGATATGTATACCCTTGATGGTCTGGGTGGTTTCACAAGTGTTCTTAAAGTGAACACAAAAATCTGAACCTCCTGATTTCCATGACTTTGTGAGATTTTTCTGGGTCAAGTGAATAGGGAACCATTTTCAGAGGTTGCCTCAGGCTGCTTATGGGAAAAGCATCCTTTTCCATATTCTATTCTTTGGAAGCTGGTTATTAGGTTCAGCCCACACTCTGGTGAGGATGGTGGTTAAGGAGATTTAAGCTCCAAGTTCTTGATGGGGGACATTATCTATATAAATTAATTGGAATTATTCTTTAAGGAAGATGTGTCTCTTTCCCACCCTCCATCCCCCATCCATTACTTTTCTACTCCTACCATAAAATTCCAGGACATTTACTACCAATCAGAAT
The DNA here is from genome assembly GCF_014176215.1 of Rousettus aegyptiacus. Classification (NCBI taxonomy): domain Eukaryota; kingdom Metazoa; phylum Chordata; class Mammalia; order Chiroptera; family Pteropodidae; genus Rousettus; species Rousettus aegyptiacus. The sequence continues at coordinate 92,923,878 of NW_023416295.1, read as the reverse complement.
GTTTAGAAAGGAAAATTTATACTTAATGTTAAAGATAAGAGATATTCTTATTAGTACTATGCAAGTATTGCTGAACAATTTTTCCAATTACTATTTAGCAAAGCAAAACATGAAACTTTGATGACTTCTTAAAGCTAGAAAATGGAATCTTACTTTTGCATCTATTTCTTCTGCTTTTTCATTGGCTTCTTGTTCAATAAAAGCCATCATATGCTTAATCTATAAGGAAAAATAAAAACATTTTTTTAATGTAACAAGAGAAAAAAAATATATCTTTCCTGATTCAGTCAATAATCAACCATTTATTGAATGCATTTTATGTGCCAGGCCTTGTATACAAGAATATATTAGTTTCTGTCCTTGAGTAACTTACAATCTGAAATTTGCTCTGACAAATGAACCAGAAGTAATATTCAATAATGCAGGTAAACAGGACATTATCCTACTCTCAAGAAACTTGGGGTCTATGGGAAAGGAAGGACTAAATATATATTCTCATCTACTTCATACCCCTTTCAGCCAGGAATTCTGTCTTCTCCAACTAAAATAAAAGATATCAATGAACTATCTTTATTCTTTCAACTTTCTTACCTCCTACTTACCACACACTTCAATCTAACTTCTATCCTTCCACTCCACTATAATTACTCTCATAAATCTTAAATCTTGGCCTTAATTTCAACATTTCATGGTATGTTGACCAACCCTCCTGTCTTGGACAATCCCTTCCCTTTGCTTCCATGACATTTTTGTTCTCCTTCTCAGTCTCCTTTGGGGCCATACTTTTCTTCTTTTGCCTCCCAGACAGCATTTTTGGATACCCTATACTCACAGTAACCTAAATTCAACACGTTAAATAATGAACTGCTAATCACTCTTCTGCCCATCTCCCACTTTGATCTATCTTGAAGGTTAGTACCAACACTCAACTTTGACTCTTCCTTCCAATCACCAAGTCCTATCGATTCTCTCTTTTAATAGTTAATTTGTGCGCCTTTCCATCTTCAGCCACTACCCCAGTCCTTGCTATCATCTCAGCTGAATTAGTCCAACAGCTTCCAAATTTGTCTTCCTCTCTTATTACCTCTCTAATCAACTTCACACTGCAACCAGGAAGACATTTTAAAAATGCCTCTTAGCATGTATTATACTTTCCATTCTTACGATAAAGTGCAGACTTTAGATGATGGTACATAATCTGGTTACTGCTTATTTTTCCAGCATCATATAACATAACCTTCACCACTTACCACTCTTCAGACTCTTAGCTCCAGTAATACAGTAGTCCCTCCTTATCTGCAATTTTATTTTCCCCAGTTCCAGTTAATCCATGGTCCAAAACTATTATATGGAAAGTTCCAAAAGTAAATAATTTCTAAGTTTTAAATGTGCACCATGATGAAATCTCATGTTATTCTGCTCTACCCAACCCAGGACATGAACTATCCCTTTATCCAGGGTATCCTCACTGTTAGTCACTTAGTAGCAGTCTTGGTTATCACTGTCATGGTATCGTGGTGTTTGAGTTCATACAACCCTCCGTTTACTTAACATGGCCTCCCAGTGCAAGAGTAGTGATGGCAAAAGATATGTCAAGAGAAGTCATAAAGTGCTTCCTTTAAGTGAAAAGGTAAAACAAAGTTCTTGACTTAATAAGGCACTTTATCATCTCATATTGTCACAAGTTGAGTATTGTACATTTTGAGAGACACCACATTCACATAACTTTTATTGAAGCATACGGTTATAATTATTCTACTGTATTAGTTACTGTTGTTAATCTCTTACTGTGCCTAATTTATAAAGTAAGCTTTATCATAGCTAAATGTGGAGTGGGTTGCAAGCTGACAAAGTCCTTGCAATCTGTGAGGTCAACCAAGGGTTGCCTCACCTCTAGGAACCCTCCTAAGAATGGGAATAATCTATGGAAATGCAAATGATTACAGTTGGATGTGTGTGTTAGATGGGGATACTCTTATTTTAGCCAGCAAATGTATGCTCTTGTATAAATAAAATCACTCTCTACTCCACCATCAGTTGATAGTGGGCCTCCTGATCCCAGTTTGCTGTCTTCTTTCTTTTCTCAATCTCCCACCATTCCCACTCAGGATTATTTTCTACGGCCGCGCTGGACACGGCAGGTAAAGACAAAAACATAGTACATGTAAGATTCAGTACTATCTGCAGTTTCAGGCATCGACTGGGGGTGTCAGAACACACCCCCTGCAGATAATGGGGTGAGGGTTTACCATACTATATTTCAGTTTTTCAGTTCCTTGAGTTCACCATTCTTTTTTATTTCCAAGATTTCAAACACACCGTTCCTTCCACTTGGAAGACTCATCCTACCTCTCTTCACGTAGTTAATTTCTCAAGCCTTAGCTTGCTTAACTGCCACCTCTTTTGGAAAATCTTTCCTGACCTTCTCCCCTATGTGCACCCAGAGCACTCTGTATTTCCTCTACCTAAACACATTCATAATTGCTTGTTTACTTGTCCCTATCCTCAACTAAAATATAAGGTTTGGAACTTGTTAAAGGATTTTAGATCTCTGGCTACAATTGAAGAACAAAGTCCACCAAATTCTTTTGAATGGAGCTTGGGGTGATTGATTCAATTTATACTCTCAAAGGAAATACTGTTTCTAGCAGGAGATGTAAAATATACCCAAGTGAATATACAAGCAATACGGCTAATCAAACTCACTGGTAGTTTCATTTCATAGATCTATCTGAAAAAAAAAAAAAAAAGAATTAAAAAAAAAAGGCAGCTGATTTAAAAAAAAAAAATGAATGTAGGACTTACAGATTATTAATTCATTTTCTTTATTAATTCTCCCACTTAAAGGCAAGCTCCATGAGTAGTTCGAGTTTGTCTTTATACCACTATAACCCCAGAACATGGACCAACCACCATAGTAGGTGCTTAATAAATATTTGTGCATGAATGAAACTCTGTTGGGAGTTTTAAGCCTTCTAAAGTATCCCAAATACTTTTTAGAGTTTAACAATCTGGAAACATAGTCCAGCTTCTCCAAGTAACACAAAGATACCACATAAGGTACACGTAAGTGTACAAAGTCAGTTAAGATCTGTTTCACAAGAATGTAAATATAATAAACAGTACTGAACTGTACACTTAAAACTGGTTAAGAGGGTAAATTTTGTTTTATTAATTATGATAATCAGAGCCTATTTTATAAATAACACAATAGGTGTAAAATCTCCAGTCTTGAAATATTTGGAGCATCTAATCCAGAGTTACATGTACAGAAAATAACTGTGACCTTGTGAAAAAGATTAGCCCCCTGTACATTTGTGTATGTGTGTTCGTGGTAAGGAATGATATCTCCACAAGTTCAGTTTGAAGCCTGACTGAACTCAGTCTGGAATTTTAAAAGTGGTTTAACTAAACACAGTAATCAAAACAGGTGTTTATAAATACTACAAGGCACATTTGGCCTCTATGAGTGAACTGTAATTCAAACCTGCATTATATGCTACCAGTTTTGACAACCTAGAGCAAATTGCATTATTTTAACCCAGGTCAGAGAAGCCTGTTTACAGTCAACACTATCATATTCTGTTTAGAGTTCCAACAGTCATCTCCTTAAGGATATTTAACTACACTCCTGCCGTAGAAAAACTTGGGCTTAAAAATATATTTTTTCTCTTCATGCTAACCCTGTAATTTAAGTTTTTTGAAAACCTGATGAAATAAATGACCATACTCCCCAGACAAAAATACAAATATATACATGTATCTTATTACAGTGGGGAAGAAGTCAGAGAACTTAGGGCTTATTAAGCACCTACTCCATGTTTGGTCATTGGCCTATTCATAGCTGAAAATACAGGGAACAAAACACACTGCCTTCCTAGAGCTTCCATGTAGTATGCAGGGGTACAGACAACAGATAAGAACTCTTCATTCTTTCAATTTTACAGAAGGAAAACGGTTTTGGTCTAGATTACAAGTAAATAAACTGCTTTATCTTTATGGTTTTTTTCTAGGGAAGCCTTATTCTTCAATATATTATAACAAGAGGGGAGGATGAAGGAACAAGATAAAGAAGAGAATTAGTACTAATGACTGAACACTACATTATGTGGAGGGCACTGTACTTTTCCACTGCATCAATTTTTCCTACAGTAAACATTAGAAGCAGCGGTGACAAATGTTCAAAAAGCCCACTGTTTTGTAAGAATATTGCAATATTTCTTAAATTTCTTCCTAGATGCTATTTTTTGTTACTATTTTTTACCCAGTGATTAGCACAAGAACCATTTAAGAAACACTCCTCTCTTCTTAGTGCATATTAAAAATAAAATGCAATGATATTTTCAAGGAAATGGAAACATCCAAGGAAAAAACATTGTATTGCTCATCTAAGAAGATTCATAAGCTAGTGAGTGTGCTTTAGTCGGAGAATTTTCCCGGTAATTCAAAAAGAAGTAGCCTTAGTTCTCTATAGTATGCAGAGATTAAACTGCAGCCTTCAGCTTCCTTCTCTAAAAAATCAAGTGGCACTATGACTACTAAATGCAAGGGCTGCGTGATCTCAGGATATCTATTGGCAAGACAAATGAAAACCACTTTTTCCTATGTCACAGGAATTTCGACTCCACAATATTCTCCTGAGATATTTTCGCATTATAACATCCCTAGTGCCTACAAATATAAAAGTATGGCTCATTTTTAAAAACTGATTTCATAGGACTGATTAGGACTGATTATACCCTTGCAAAATTGATGTCCGTTCACAACTGTCCTAACAATTTTTCCCATAAACCTTGACTCTGCTTTGTGCCAAACACTGTTAGGGGCTAGGGCTCATAAACGTAAGAAAGAGTTTTGCTTCTGGCCAAAATGTACAGACTAGTGGAAGACGAAGCATACAATTTATTTGATAGATGAGACTCGTTTTAAGATAAAGAAGAGACTCCTCTAAGTACTCCTTCCTTTTGCATGCTGTGAACCCTTCCCTCAGGATAAAAATCAAGTGAAGAGGATATTTTCAATCCTTATTTTCGACGCTCCGCTCTGCCAAGCACAGCAAGTACCCAGGGAAAATAGGGACAATGTGGGAGCCAAAGAGTCAGGGGGTTAAAGGAGGCGGCGCACAAGATTCGAGAGGTCACATGAGCTACGGAGCTAATTCCGAGTCAACGAGACACCCTCCCGCAGACACACCAGCAGGACCCGAAGATTTGGGGCAAGGGACCCTCCTCCGGCATCCAGGCTGCCCAAGGCCCGCGCCCTCCTTGAGCCAGGTGCTAGCCCATCACCCCCGGACAGACGGCGCGGCTTCGTAAGACTCAACCCCAACACCCTCACCTGCTTTTGCACGTCAGCATCGCTGAGGGCCATGGCGAGAGCGACGCTAGGCCGGTGGGCAACTAGCTTGAGTTTAAGATTGAAGACGGTGGAAAAAAAGGGTAAAGAACAGCAGGCGCAGGTTCCGCCTTTCTTTCCTTTATAACCCCAGATTCCAGTTCCTGCCAGGTGACCGCGCAGCCCAGAAGTCTCCTCAGCCAGTGGGAAGAGAGCAGACCCCAGGAAGTCCCGCCCCGGCCCGGCCCGACCCGCCCTTTTCCTGGCTGGGCTCCGGCGCCTGCGCGAGCGGCCCCGCCTTGTTCTTTTACGCCTGTCTCGTGATTTTTGTGCGCAGTTCCCTTCTACAACCTTCTTTTTGGCGAAGAAGTGGGAAGCACTTGAGTTCTGGCGTCTGAAATTGGTGGAGCTGTGTGGATTTCTCCAGCCTTATGGCCCTTGCGATTTTTAAAAGTAGCTTCGCTATTTTATTTATTCAGAACCAGAATTTAGTATTTTACTTTCCTAGTCTTAATGGAAGCAAACTCAATATTTTATTAATAGATTTTTAAAGAAGTTTTGGATTTACAGAAAAATTAAGCAGAGAGTTCTCATGTATCTTTCTCCCCTTCACACAGTTTCCTCTTATTAACAAATATGATACATTCGTTAGTTAACCAATATTCATGTATTAACCAGTGTCCATAATATATTTGTATTTCCTTAGTTTTAACCTGTTGCAGGAAGCAATACCTGACAAGAATTTGGACGCTCAGACAACTTTGTTAAAGGAAGGAGAATTTATTAGGCTGGCAGAGTTTGTGAGGCTTATCACCCCTAAAGCGCGAGCTCGCTTTGGTTACATTTATTACAGTTTATATACCTCTGTAGTGTCTATGTAAGGGGCGCGTGATTCCTTTGAGGTTTCCCGTGTGCCTTATGACTCAGGATGGGAGGCGGGCTACAAGGGGGAAGGAATTTTGAGACCACTGGTCTTATAGGTCCTTCGTCTTGTGACCTTGGCGTTATCAGCACTGTTTTAGCATTCTTGAACACAGAGACTGGACATTGAGTCTATAAGTAGGAAGCAACACTTATTTTTTTGGTGGTGCGGGGGGGGGGGTATGATAATGACTTTTTATTTCCTAAGCTTATATTTTTATTTTTATTTTTTTTTACATTTTTTTAATTTCCCCCCTCTACCCTCCTGTCTGGTAATCACTAGTCATTGTCCACATCCATGAGTCTCTGTTTGTCCTGTTCATTTGTTGCTGGAAGCAACACTTATTAATGCCAGCACCTGCTCAGTGGATTCCTATCCAAAGGCTGAGCCCTGATTGGAACATAATAAGCAGTTTTATAGTCTTGTTATTCCTACACAGCTACAGAGATAAGGAAGGACAATTGGTTGGCAAGCCATGAATCAACAGATGTGAGCTGGAGAGTTCTTGAGGTGGGGGAGTCAGCAATAGGAAAAAACATGTTAGCTAGAGAGTCCTGGAGCAGGGAGAGGGCAGTTAGAAATGGACTTTGGCTGAGTTGGTCATTTCTGCAAGCCCTTTGGTTTGCATTTTTTAGATGCCTCCTTTCCTCTCTTAAACCCAATGCCCTTTTTCTGTTCCAGGATCCCATCCAGGATTCTACATTTCATTTAATTGTCATGTTTTCTAAGTTTCTTCTTGACTGCGGCAATTTCTCAACTTTTCTTTGTACTTGATGACCTTGCCAGTTTCTAGGGATACTGGTTAGGTTTGTAGTAGGATGCACTTCTTTTGGAATTTTTCTCATTACCGATGGGGAGTTATGAGTTTTGAATAAGATTACAGAGGTAATGTGCCATTTTCATTATGTGATATCAAGGGTTCATGCTGTCAACATTTTTGACTATTGATGTTGACCTTGATCACCCAGCTGAAGGAGTGTTTGTCAGGTTTCTCCACTGTAAAGTTACTCACTCCCACCTTTTTATATATTGTACTCTTTGGAAGTAAGCACTACGTGCAGCTCATACTTAAGATGTGAAGAGTTATGCACCGTCTCCATTAGGGTGGAGTATCTACAAAATCTATTTGGAACTTTTCTGAATGGATCGCTGCATTTTTTCAGCATCATTCCCGGGACCTACTTAGGGGGAATTATTTGGAAAATTAGGGCAGAAATTCTTCCAGACTTGTTTGCTTCCAAGCCCCAATATTTTTTTCCCCAACTATAAAGGCAAAGACTTTGGAAAACTTTATTTTTAGGGTAGACTACTAGTAGTAAAATTATGCATCAAAGGATTCACACATTCTTAATAGTACCTTTTTTTTTGAAGAAATTTCAAATATATTAAGTTGTAAGAATAGTACAATGAACTCCCTCACCTAGACATACCAATTATTAATTTTACTATATTTTCTTTTTCACTTTCCATGCTCAGATAATCCCTGACTTAACAATGGTTTGACCTAAGATATTTATTGTAAAATAATGCAAAAGCAAGATGCATTCAGTAGAAATCTACTTTGAATTTTGATCTGTTCCCAGGCCAGCGATATGCAATATGCAGTATGATACTTTCTTGTGATGTTGGGCAGTAGTAGAGAGCTACAGCCCTCCGTCATGAGATTAGAGGAGTAAATGAACAATACAGTGTACTGTATTGCATGCTTTTGGATATTGCTTTTTGTGGTTTTGCATTCCATGATGTCTACAAAATGCCCATTTGTGTCTTTAGTCTCTGGTGAGAAGACGGCACTTACTCTTGAGATAAAACTCAACTACTCAACTATAGGCATGTCTAAGATAGGCTAGACTAAGCTATGATGTTTGGTAAGTTAGATTGTATAAATGCATTTTCAACTCACAATATTTTCAACTTAGGTTTATCAGGATATAATCCATCATTAAGTCGAGGAGCATCTGTGTGTGTGTGTGTGTGTATAATTCATGACTAAATAGTTCAGCATGTGTTTCATAAGAACAGTTGTGAACATTGATCAAATTCAGGAAATTTAACAATCTCATTCTCAAATTTTGCCATACGTCCCACAATATCCCTTGTAGCAATTTGTTTTGATCCAAGATTCAATCTAAGGTTGTATTAATTATCATATCTTTTTAATCTCCTTTAAAATCGAATAGTTAGCACCTCAGATTTTGTCTTTTCCTGAGAGTGACATTTTTGAAGAGCACCAGAAATTTGAAGAAGCAATTGTAGAAAATCCCTCAATTTGTTTTTGTTTGATGGTTTCCTCATTAGATTAAGGTTATGCATTACAGAAATTACAGAAGTGCTATACGTGTGATATTGTGTCCTCAGTGCATCACACCAGAAAGCACATGTCAGTTTGTCCTTTTAATGGCAATGGTACATATTTTAAACAAAAAAAAAACTTTTTCAACACCTATGGCATCTGGTATTCTTAGGCGGTCTATCCAAGTACTAACCAGGCCCGAGCCTGCTTAGCTTCTGAGATCAGATGAGATCGGGCATATTCAGGGTGGCATAGCTATAGACAGTGGTACATATTTTTAAGACTACCAAATTGTTTTCCAGCTGTACTAGTATATTGTTCTTCGTAGTGTATGGGTGCACATATTTGAGAAAAATGTTAACGTTTCATAAGAGAAGGATTCAGCCACTAATAGGACAGCAGAAATCTACATAATTGACCTTATCTTGATCAGTATTCTAATGAACTGAGCTAAACCAGATGATAGGCTTGTTTCTCTTATCTATTTAGGTTTTGCATTAATGTCATTCTTCACCATCCCAGAAACAGATTTTCAGCATTATGCCTCCCTATAGAATCCCTAGGTCAAGATGAGGTAATATTCACTCATTTGGATTACAATCCCTCCTCCCATTTATTTTTACAATTTTCTGTAAAATAATGGTTTGGGGAATGGGAGTAGCAATCTAATGCCATATATCTAATTATTTATGAAATTAATGTTTGGAACAGATGTTACACTGTCAGTTCATGATGCTTTTGTTTTTTAGGAGTGTGCTGATTTTTGTGATTAATTTTGAGATATTAAAAAATATAGAAACATACTAAAAATGAAAAATAAGGAGTCCTATGGAAAGTAATCTCACATGGTGATCGGTTCATAAATTCCTAACTAGGCAGGTCATGGTGGGTAGTCAGTCCCAGGCATATGACTTCTTTAATAAATGCTTATCTTTTCCTCAAGCAAGCCCCTGTCCATTGTTTCTGTGCATTTCAGTTAATAAACCTTTGAAATCAAATGTAACCACCCTCAAGCAAATAATCTTGTTAACCTTTCTGTAATCAAACCCCACCGAGCTTTTGCCCACCATCATGTAATCTTCCTTCCATTACCTCCTTAATTGCAAATATATAAAAGAAGCTGCCAAACTAATTCTCTGGAGCATCTGAGACTTTGCTTCCCAGCATGTCAGTTTGGCTCAAATAAACTTATACAAATTCTCTGCAGGTTTAGATATTTCTTATGTTGACAGTAGAAAGAATAATTAAAACATTCATGTAATTATGTACCACCACTCCGAATTGACAATTAACATTTGTTACATTCACCTTAAGACTTAATTTTTAAAATAAATAGTGTTACAGATATAGTTAATATCTCCTTTTGTGCAGCTTTCCCTTCCCTATGTTAATGCTCTTTACAACTAGTTTCTACAGTATTTTGCTGATTCACTAAGGAACGGGCCAGATCCTATCTGATAAGAATGTGGTAAGCTTCACAGAGACTGTCTCTGGGGTGAAAAAGTTATTGTTAGTACATGCAAAGATTAACTAATTAGTAGTTTTCCAAATCTAATTTCCTCCTGTAATAATTTAGGTCTTGTGGAAAAGCTTTATTATAAGTTTTTTAGGTGAATTGCAAAATCCCCCTCCTAAATAAACCTATTTAGTATGGCTTCACCAAAGTCACTGACCTAAATTCCTGTCAGAGTAGTCATAAAGAGATAGTTTGCTAGCTTTTTGTCTTACCTGTTCCCAAGCTGAGGCTTCAACCTATGGCTTAATTAGAAATTGAGTCAACAGAATAGATAAACTAACTCTTGAGTTTGCTTGCTGGGGAGGACACAGAGAGTGGAGGTAAATGTAAATCATCTTTGTCTTTGAATGTTAGAGAATTAATTTAATTTAAATTTTTCGTTTTTCCCCCCAGCTTTATTAAAATATAATAGACAATTAGTTGCTCATATTTACATTATACAATTCAATTACTTTTTTTTTCAATTATAGTTGGTGTACAATATTAGTGTCAGGTGTACAGCATACTGATTAGAGGTCTATATAACTCACCAAGTGATCACCCCACTAAATCTACTACCCCTATTCTCCCTTACATATTTACTACATTATTAACTACATTATTATCTACTTTACTTCTTAAGGAACACCCGATCCACTGAGGACACAGCTGGATGTGGCTTGGTTGGGGCTGTGAGTTGGGGAAGGTGGAGTTTCAGGGACTCCTCTGGGCAGAGTGACCTCTGTTATTAGCTATGGTGGCGCTAGGTCCAAACACTGGGAGCGGCGAGGGCTCAACAGAGGAACAATGGATACTGCCTGCACTTCTGCCCAGGAGAGAGCCTCGCCTCCAGCCTTTTCTCTGACAACTGAGTGTCCCTCCGTGCTGGTGCTCAGAACGAGCAGGTCCATCACCATCGAAGTGTGCTCACAGACACGGCCACTTTAAGAGGCGTCTGCCACTGCTTAGCCTCTTTCCCACACAACCGCTTGGGACAGCCTCACGTCTTCACCTCCTCCTACCTTCTACTGTTGTTCGTAGATTAATTATTTCTCTTCCTCCCTAGTTGTAGTGCTTCTTTTCATTTAGATCCCAGGCAACTTTGATGGCTGTTTGCTCTGTATCCTGTCACAACTTTGATTTGGTTGCAAGAGGGATGAATAAAGCCTCTGTCATCCAAGTCATTTTTTCCCATCTCCAAGGAATTAATTTTAAAGAGAAAAAAATAAATGGTAGCAGAAAGTAGTGAAACTCTAACTTAGGTGCCTGCATTTTCTGCCACTTTCCAACCAATTTTCCTCATAGCAGAGTGAAATCCTAGATGTCATCTAGTCACTCAATTTATAAACCTCTAGTGGCTTTTATTTGCTTGTGAATACCTTACACTATGGTCTGTGTGAGCACTGCCTAACCTGGTCCTGCCTACTTGTCTGATCTCATTACTCCTCTTCCCTTACTCTCTACCTCAAAGCTTTCCTGGTTTCTTTTCACTTCCAGGAAAACACCAAGCATTTCACCTGAAAAGTTCTTTTCTTCTAGTTACCCCTTAGCTTGTTTTTCATTCTTTAAGTCTCAACTTAAAAATCCCCCACCCCCTCTCTTCCAAAAAAATCTCCTTGGAGAGAGCTTTTCATAAATACCCCTTCAACTTATTTCCAATGAAAATTTCGGCTTCTCAACAGGAACCATGTCGGACCTACTCATTGTTTTCACCAGCATCCAGCATACTGCCTGGTACATAGTAGGAGTTCAATAAATAACTGATGAATGAGAATGAATAAAGTGAGTAGAGACTGGAGTTTAGAATTTCTAATCACACCTGGCTAAGCTAGAACTTTTTATCACTTGTAAGATCTGTAAAAACAAACAAAAAAATCCCAACACCAAACCCATACACTGCTGATTAAATTCAAATAATTTCTGTAAAAGACTATATTATTTCACACCATTTGTTGAAAAGATTATCCCTTTCCCCATTGAATTTCCTTGACACCTCTGTCACAATCAGTTGACCATTGTGGACTTTCTATTCTGTTCCACAGCCCTATATGCTATCCTTCTGTTCTACATTCAATAAACAAAATAAAAAAGGGAACAAAAGCAAAGCCTGAAACTGAAAGCAATCTGAAAGAAATGAAAGTAACCATTTATCAAATTGGTAACATAACTACACAGAATTATTTCATATGACTTTTTTGGGAAAAATTTACGTATAATGAACAGCATAGACCTAAAAAATTACAATTAGATGAGTTCTAATACCTGTGTGATCACCATTACCCTAGAAAAAATGTTTTTATCCTGTCAATCTCATATCCTCCGTTCTCAGGCAACGGTGTGCTGATTTCTATAACCATGGATTAATTTTGCCTGTTCCTAAAATTTATATGAATGGATTCATACAGCATGTGTTGTTTTGTGTCTGGCTTCTTTCTTTCAACACAATGTTTTTGAGATTTATTTGTATTGCCACATATACCGATGGTTCATTTTTGTTTTATGCTATGTAATTGCCATTGTATGAATATACTTCGAAAAGCCAATGCTATTAAAAATAAGACTAGGAGACTAATAAAAGACGTGACAACCAAATGCAATGCATGATCCTGTTCCACCCCTCCCCCCCCAAAAAAAAAAACTATAAAAGCCATTACTTGGACAGTCGTGAAAATTTAAATATAGACTGGTTATTATGTACTATTAGGGAATTATTGATCATTTTCTTAGCTCACTAGTCCTATTCTTGGCAAATCTCTATTAATGCCACCACTGTCATCTCTGTCACTCAGGCTTAAAGCCTCTTACAACACTAGCTCCAACCTTCTTTTTGATTCCCATATACTCCTATCAGTTCAGGTTCTTTTTTTCATAGCTTTATTGAGTTATTACACAGACACCATACAATTTACCTATTTAAAGTGTACAATTAAATGGTTTGTAATATACTCATAGAGCTGTGCAGCCATCACCCCAAAGAGAAACCCTGTACCCACTAACAGTCACTCCTCATCAGGCTTTTATCACTCCTGATCTGGCTCCTCAAAACAGCCCTTTAACTCATCTTCAACACTTTGCTTCTTCCAATTTACCTCATATATACCACTGGCAATTTGATTTCTCTAAAGCATGGTTTAGATATTATACCTTCTTGACTAGATACCTTTAGTGACTCCAATAAAGGACGCTTGGGTTCAAGTAAATTAAGTATCCATGAATACACATTCTGTTCCAGGCCCAGGGCTGAGTGCTGTGAACGAAATGGGTTACAACCGAAAATTCCCTTTTCTCCATATGGCCTCCACTTAGAATGACCTCTATATTCCCACCTCACTCCATCCAGGATCCTCCACTTAGAATGACCTCTATATTCCCACCTCACTCCATCCATCCAAAATCTTTTCCAACTTTCAAGGCCCATCTTCCCTGACAAGTGGCTGCCAACTCCGAAGCTTTCCGCAGCTCTCCTGACTCTCTTGACAATTCTCTAACACGCTTACTTGCACACACACTTGAAGCTCAATACTTGTTTGCTTAATATATGTTCTGACAGAAGATGTTCAGTGGATGCAGCAATGCTCTTAGTCGCAGGAATCGCCAGCTTCTCTTACTGCACATTAGTAGCCCGCCTCCCCTCCCTCCAGCCGTCAATGACCTCCACCAACCCCAGGAATCATAGATTTGAGCGACTCCTGGAAAGAGAGGACTTTTCCGGGTCACGTCTGCGCGAAGAGACCTCCAAGACTCTATGGTCCATACTTCCGCTCGGGAAAACAGTGCCGCCCCTTCTGTAGCTCCTTGATGCCCCCAGCCCGCCCCTACGCCGGCGGTGACGGAAGCACGCCGGGGGTGACCTCACCCTCCAACATGGCGGCGGCGGTAGATTAGGGCTGCGGGTCGAAGCAGCCACTACCGCTGGGAGACCCTGTCAGAACAACTGCTGCCGCCGCCGCCGCCGCCGCCTCTTTCATCTCTTCTAGGGCAGGGGCCGGGGCCAGGTGAGGGAAGTGGGGTTCTGGTCCTTACCCAGGCAGATCTGGTCCTTACCCAGCTTCTCAGGCGGTTTTCACGGGTAGGAAGGTGCCCAGAGACTGCTGAACCCCCGGCTCTTCAGTGGTTCCGACGACGCGTGAGTGTCAGTGAGTGTGTGACTGTTATGAGTGAGAGTGCGTGTGTACCGGCGCTTCTTCGGCCGAGGGTTTTCGAAACTTAAAGGGCCCATTTCTTTGTAACAGGATTTATCCAGCGAGGTCCTACCGCTGACCCTCGTGGAGCGCCGCTTTCAGTGCGGGCTGCCGGAGGCGGAGGAGCTCGGCCCTTGCTCTGCACGGTGGCTCTTCCCTACAGACACTTTCACACCGAAAATCCGGCTCCATTTTTAGAACCAGGCTGGGAAATGTGGCGTGCCTTTTGGTCGAGGAAAAGGTTTTCTCGAGATTATTTTAGAATGATTATAAATTAGTTCTGCCAGTCCCATTTGTTTCTCCTTACAGTGTTAGAGATTTTTTTATACTTTCTTCACTGCTCTTCTGACACCTATGATATTTTTTTCCCAGTAAAACCCTCCTTACCCCTGGCGGCAATACAGTTCACAGTATGTCGTTTCTTACTATAATTTTATCCTCTCACCATTCCAAGGAAACCCTAAGTTTCTTCATAACCAACTGCGAGGGAAAACTAGATCTTTTCAGCTGAGGCTTTAACGAGGGTTGAAAATCGGACGGATCTGACCAGTTATTCAGAGGCTCTTGACTACTAGCTTTATTTAGCTCTCAACCACTCCCCGCACAAGTTTGTGTTTATCCAAAATAGCTATCTCACTGTCTATTTAGAAGTTTAAACTGAACTGACAGTTGTCCCCCCTCCCTTTATGATATAAAGCAAAACAAACAAAAACTCTTTTTGCGAAATTGTCAGTACGTTTTCTCCTGGAGGCTTGGTGTAAACCAGAATGTTGATCTCTGCTCTGACTTGTGTGACCTTGGATGAGTTGCCACACCCTTCTAAAACCTTTTTTTTTAAATCTCGCAGAAATGTTTGTGAGCAGATATTTGTGTAGGTAGTGAACTGTTTATACCTAATATGCTTAGTTGGATAAATATTCATTGCTCATTTGCACTTGCAAATTGAAAATATTTAAACCATTATGAAATAGTCTTCGTTTGATGATAGGCCATCAAGGAGTTTGAAAATCCTTTTATTCTGATTGGTCAGGTACTGTTCTTAGTATTTTTTTTTAAATGACTCAATACTGGGGAGGACTGTATCCCAGTAGTTGAATTCAGTTGAAGGATATGTAAGGTTGAGTCCAACCAGTTTTGTAAAGATGTGCTCACTAGCACATCAGTTATCAGTATTTACTAAATATTGTATACACCAACCTTTTAGGACAAGCGATTTGCAACAATAATAATCACTGTTTTAAAAATATATTTCTTACAGATATTTTAGACATGCAAAACAGAAGTTTTAAACAATTACTAAGTACTACCATCCAGCTTTTTATAATTGTTTTTTCAAACATAATTTTGATTCATAGCTTTATTCCAAGTACATGGTCACCAACAGTTCTTAATGTATATTATAGAGTTGAAGGGAACAGGCTATTTTTTAACAGCTTTATTGAGATATAGTTAAGATATACTACTCACTAATTGCACAACTGAATTTGTTTTTAGTATGTACACGGAATGCACAACCATCACCACAATTTTCATTAAGTACCCATTACGAGTCATTCTAAGAAAGAAACCTGGTACCCATTAGGAGTCATTTTTTATTCTCACTCTCCCCCATCTCCCCTACCTGGGCAACCACCATTTTACTTGGTAGATTTGCTGATTCTGGATTTTTCATATAAATGGAATTATAGAATATGTGGACTTTGTGACTGGCTTCTTAGCATAATTTTTTCAGGGTTTAGCCATGTATATCATGTGTCTGAACTTTATTCCTTTTTATGGCCACATAATATTCCATTGTATGAATATACTGCATTTTTTAATTCATCAGTTGATGGTCAGTTATTTCCACTATTTGGCTGTTATATATAAATGCTGCTACAACTGTTCACATACAGGTTTTTGTGTAGACGTGTTTTCATTTCTCTGGCATTTACCTAGGGGTGTAGCAAAGTAAATTTTATATCTTCCTTTTTTACAAAAGTTATCTACACGTACATGGGAAGCGTGATTAACTCATCGTGAAAGTCAGACCATGTATGTCTGTAGGGAGAGAGTGAGTAAGGCATTCCTCTATAAGTAGATTATCTGGAAGTGCCAACTGCTGAGTGAAAACATTTTTGGGTGGCTCTTACCACAAGATTGAACTAGAGTGTTTGAATTAGGCATGTTTCATTTGGAAAGGGATAGCTTTCATCAGAATACTTAGGGTTTGCTGAGTTTTAAAAATGACACCTTGCTCAGTTGCATTTTTCAGCTGGATGGGGTGAATTTTAGCAATTTTTAAATTTTTATTAAGATTATTTAATTTTACTTCTTTTGGAGACAGTCTTAGGATCCTGTAGGAGCTCATAAAGCATGAATTTAAAAAGTTATTTAATTCATGTTAATTTGTGGAACTTAAAAAAAAATTCCCTACTCAAACCACCAGTGACTCTTGAAACTAGAGAGCTAATAACCAAAAAACTTTGTTAATGTTTAAAATTACAGGTTTTGATTTGTGACTGAGTTATCTGTGGATTTTAATTTTTCTCTATTAACTGTGATTATAGGTCATTTCTAGTCCGTCTTTCTGGAGTATTTAACAATCTTATTACATTACAGTTTTTTTTAGTGGACAGAAATAGTATAAAAGCAAAGATTTTCTTGAAATAATTTATTTAAAACATGTTAAATTATAATGTTTCTATTATGGTTCGATGAGGTAAAGGAATATAATATAGGTATGTTATTCTAAATTAGTATATCTGAGGTGGGTGCTGTAAATTTATTTTTAACAAGTATTTAAGGTGATTATGATCAGACAAGTTTGAGAAATAACTACAAAAAACTCATGTTGCAGCGTTTTTGCTTTTTATAAGAATTTAAAGTAAATTTAATAGTTGCTGCCTACCTTCTTGTTAGAGTTCATAAAATGTTCTTAATTCCTGTAGTTACCATAATACTATCTATCCTAGCATCTGGTTAAAAAAAAAGAGAAATCATTTATTGTAAGACTGTAGATATTACACTTGTTACTGAAGGATCATGTATGTTTTATTTGTGACTGGTTTTGGAGATGTCATCAAATGAATGTATAAACACAGAATTAAGTTACCTGAATCTTCCTCAGGCTGTTCATCTGGCTGACACCTACTTGTAACTTAATAGGGGAACAAACTGAAGGTGTAAAGTAGAGAAAGAAACATCTGGGTGACAAAATGTGTTTAATAGCTTGTTAGAATTGTGCAAAAGGTAGGAGTATTAATATTTAACATTCTTATATTTAATTCTTGATACTAAGAACACTTATACCTACTTTGAGTTCTAAAAGATTCTGCTAGATAAAACTTAAACAGTAAAAGCAACTAAGTTCTTTTCATCATTTAAAAAGAAGCTTGAGTTGTCTAAGATATGAAATGTACTCTTTTGTTGAGGCAATAGTCAGGTGAACCTGAGCCTTGTCCCCTGCTTCTGGGAAAGCTCTGGGTGGTGGTCTCAGACCGTATTTACTTTTCATCCAATATGTCTCTTTCCTTTTTTTGACCTGCCCCGTTCTCAAAATGGACAAATTTGCTTCTTTCAGTTCTCTGGGTGTCTGATATTTGGAAAACCACCTTGTTTTTTTTTTACCATTTCTTCCTGTTGTTAGTGTTAATGTTTTCACCACTGCATTCCTCTCACTCAGTACATTGCCTGGCATGCATAAAAATTTCTGCATAAGATTATGTATTGAATAAATGCAGTTAAAGGCTAAGAGCTCAGAAGTAAACAGGATATACCTAACCAAGTGGTTGCATTGTTAACTAGGTATTTAATCTTTGGCAAATGGTCTATTCTTGTTTCTCCATCAATAAAATTTGAGACTTTAACAGTTTCCTTCTGGCATTGAAGATTAATAGTGACAACACATGGAAAAGTGCTTCAGATAGAGGTCTCATGCAGATGTAATTTATGATATTTAAATTCAAGAGTGCATTGTGGAGTATGCTTAGTGACTACAGAATATTGCAAAGGAAGCTGATGCTCTGTCTTCCCAAAATACCCTTAAGAGAACATGTCCCTGTACCTTGGAGTTTATGTTTGGCATATTCTCAATGCCTCTGTCACAGATGGAATAGATATATAATAGTGTTTCTGAGGTCTCTCTATCCCACCACCTAAACACAGACCTGAATGAGCTGCTTTGTTGCTATACAACTGGAAGCTCAAGCTAAATTAAAACTTGGATATTTTATTCTGTTGGTCTGGTATGTTTCGGTCTGTTATGGTTATAAGTAGAATGCCACATACATTTAAAGCCTAAAAACCATAAACTAAAGTGATTGAAGTCTGTATTTTCTTCTCCCTTAGTGTGAATCATTGAGAAATGATGGCTGTAATATAATCATTTATCAGATATGTGGGTGTATGGGTATTAACATGTATACTAGAGTTGAGAACTTTGTTGTAAATAAGATGGTGAGTGTGGAAGATGGAAAATGATGAAATCTATGATTAAGATTGCATTTATGGTTAGGCAATTGGGATTTGTAGGAAGAGCACTAGGTTAAAAATCAAATTTGGAAACTCAGTGACCTATACTTTGACTAAGGAGTTTGGGTCAGAGAATGACTAAAAGTGTCTTTAGTGATAATGGATTTTTTTTGATAAATACAAGAAATTTGAATATAACAAATTCTAGAAGATCAATTTTTTTTTTATTTAAAGTATTACTTAAAACGAGTATTTTTTTATTTGTTACCAAAAAAATTCTGAGACTTTTTAAAGCTTAAAATTTGTTACTGATTTGCTCTGTTCTGCTCCTCTCTTTTGGAACTTTACCTCATAATTTACTCCTTGTCTATATTTATTTCTATTGCATTGGCTCCTTCTCCACTGAGTGTAAACATGCCTGTCTCTTTGTGTACAAAAAACAAAAATGATCTGTGAAACTCTATCTCCATTCATTTCTTCCATTCAAATCATGCTTTTTTTTTTTTTTTTTTTTTTCCCCGAAAGGATAGACTTAAAACACATTTTCTCTACTTCACTTCCCATTCACTTTTCAACTCCTTGCCTTCTGCAAGTCAAACAGAAAACTATCCTGTCAGGGATCATTACCCTGACATTTTTATTCTTTTCAATGTGTTACATATGCATATTTGTTTTGTTCACTATCTTTGTATTGGAGTGCTTCCCTTGACTCCATAAACACTCTTTTCTGGTTTTCTTCCAACCTTTCTGACTATTCCAATCCAGTCTTAGAGGTCTCCTCTGCCAGCTTCTCATCTTTTGGCCACCCCTAAGATGTCAGTTTTGCCCTGAATTCTTGTATTTCTTTTTCACATCAAACCGATATTTCTCAACATAATTTTTAAGCCATATCATTTTTTGATAAGTATTTCTCCAGTTCCTGTTCTAGTGTTGGGAGGATGGTGCATTATTCTTGTCTCTGAGCCCTTCAGTGAGAGTCATTGGTACTGATAAGATTGAATACTTACTGAACTTTATTTTCTATACTTTGTAATCTGAAAACTATAGGTTATGTTTCCTTTTCCAAGTATTAAACTATTTACTGAATACGCGTTTTGAAATATATTACCCCTTTTCCCTACTCTCTGAAATTTTGAAGCTCACTTCCCATCGGAAACCACTGCTCTCCAGTCACTCTGCTTAGGTAATTTTATTGACTTGCATTTGTGTAGAGTATAATTTTTTTTATCTCCAGTCCAGACTTCTTTCTCAGTTTAAGATTTGTATATTCAACTATTGTACATTTCCACCTGGACAACCCATGGGTATTCTAAAATTCAGTATGCCCCAAAGTGAACTTGTTATTCTTCTCCCCCAAACCACTCTTCCTATATTATCTGACTTGCGAAATAGGAATAATACAACTTCCCTGGATTACTCTCTCATTGAATTAGTTAACAAATCTTCAGACTTTTTTTTTTTATTTTTTTTATCCATTACCTTTGCCTTTCTGGTGTTCTTGCTGTAGTTCATGCCTTCATACTCTCTTGTTTAGAGTCACCTAATATTCTCCTAACTTGTGTCTTTGTTTTCTGTCTTCATTCTATCTTCCACACCAACTCCAGTTTGATTTTTCTAAAATACTGTATAATCTGTTAATATGCTCTCTTGCTTAAAACACTCCAGTGATTCCTGATGGTTTTCTACAATAGTTTTTAGCCTGTTTTTCATCATGACCTAATTTGTGAATCTAATGAAAGAGAGTGTTTTTCTCTCCAGAAAAAAAATGCCCATGCATACAGAATTTGCATACAGTTCATCTATGGACATGATTAAAAAAATTTCTGGCTTATAGGATAAAACCAAGCTTCCTACCATCCCATAACATACAAGGCACGCCAAATGCTGACTCCTACTGAGCCCCATTCATAACAAATTCCTTAATTTTTGTATTATTCCATGCAGTTTCAAAATGCTTCTATGCCTTTTCCTGATCTTCTTTACACCTAAAGTTCATCCCTCTCCTATTGCCCAGAGAGTTCAATTAGTGAATACCTATTCATGTTTCAAGATTGGCTCAGGTTTTTATAAGGCCTTTCCTGATTTCTACTTCCTTTTTTTAATTCCCCAAAGAGACTTCTCTGTTTCCTCTTTTGGGTGGCTTTCTCCCACTCTGTAGATACTGACTTGTATCATAAAACTTTATTATTCTTACTTGTTTATGTATTTTTGTTTACTTGACTGAAAACTCCTGAGGACAGGTGATTTATCTTAGTCATGTTTGTTCCTCATGCCTATAGAGTACCTTGTATCTTAAGATGCGTTTTGAACACAAAAAATTGTCAGAAAGCATTGTCTTATATTTTAGTAGCTGTAATTACTAAGTCTACATGTGGACTTTGCTGAATTTTTCTGAACTGTAAATTTAGTCTAGAAATCTTCTAGAACGTAGTGTATTATAATTGTTGGGGAACTGTCTTAGAAATTTTAAGAAAAGTAGGTTCTAGTTAGGTCTTGGTTGCAAACAACACAAAGTGATTCTAGCATACTTAAGCAGAAAGGAGCTTATGGAAAGGTTATTGGGTATCTCATAGAATGGATGGGCAGCTGGAAAATTAGGCTTGAGAAATAGGCAGGAACCAAGGGAGACTCTGCTGCATACTCAGCCAGGGTCAGGCCACAGGAATAGAATAGTTAGGACTCTGTTACTGGATCTGCACTACTGCCTCTGCTGAACTCATACCACTGCCACCCTTTCTGTGAATTACCTTTAGATATCTTTCCAGATTCTAAATCCTAGGTGGGAGCCTCTGACTTGGCTAACCCTATTTGAATCCTAGATGCTGTGGACCAGAACAAGAGAGAAAATATCTAGGCCATTTTAGCTTTTGTAGTGGGAGATTTATTTTTTGCTATGATAGACACTGGAGATGCTCCATAGGTAGGAAATTGGGGTTGGAAGGCAGGCAGGCAAAAAGTGAAATAAAAGGCGAATGTTGAGACACAAGGAAGAAAGCTATGTGAAGACAGAGACAAGAGTTTGGAGTTATGTCACAGGCAAGGAGTACCAGAAGCAAACATAAGCTAAATGGGGCAAGTAAGGATTCTCCCTGAAAGCTTTCAGAGGAAGCCCTGCTGACACCTTGATTTTGGACTTTTTGCTTCTAGGTATTTGACAGTAAAATTTCTCTTGATTTAAGCCAAAAAAAGAACAAATGTTCATTACAGCTCTGCTGCTAGCTAATACCTGGTTTATGGGCCTTAGAAAATTTACTTTTACAGGTTTCTCCTTTTTATTTGTAAATTGGAAATACTATCATTTCACTATTAAATGCTAACAGTGTACAAGTATGATCAAATATTTTAAGCTATTTGAGAGCGAAGCACCCTGTAAGAATACAAAGCATGTGGCTCTTATTCCTGTGATGTAAGCTGTAATACTTCCCTTTCTTTGGAGTATGTGTTAATAATTTTGAAATAACTTTTGAAGTTTATAGGAACTTCTAAAGCTGAACAGGGTAGTCCAAAGCCTATTGTTTGATTTATTGGATATTTTGATGTAATTTGGTTGCATTGCCTTCCCGGAAGGTAGAAACAATAGGAACTTTTTTTCTTTCTTTCTTTTTTTTTTTTTTTAAATCAAGGCAACCCTTGGTTGACCTCACAGATTGCAAGGACCCTGTCAGTTTATAATCCCTTATTTTTAATTTTTTATATTTTACACCTACAGCACCTGGTCTTCCTAGGTGGTCTCCCATCCAAGTACTAACCAGGCCCGACCCTGCTTAGCTTCCAAGATCAGATGGGATTGGGCTTGTTCAGGGTGGCATGGCTGTAGACACCATAGGAACTTTTAAATGTTGAACTAATATTTCTTTTGATAGTCTAAGTAAATACTGATGTTAATAGCAACCATAAATACATTTTTTATGAAGATGGTATTTAACCATTCACAGCAGATTTAGATGTTATCCCTTTTTATCTCTTTATATAGCCACTCTTATTTTGTGTATTTCAAGCTTCGCATGTGTTTTTTCATTTTTTGTCATTGTCTTATTTTTGACATTTTTCTTAGTTTGCTTATTTCAGATCTTAAATTTTGTCAAAATTGCCTCTTATTGTTAGTTAACCTGAACCTCTTTTTCTTTTACGGAGTATTTCTCGAGATCTTAAAGTAGTCCATATTATTGTTTTAAGTAGAAAATAGTTATTGGAAACCTCTTAACAAGACATTTTGGTTGGAAACAGCTATTGAGATACATAGTAAAGGTCAAAAGGTACAGATTTTCAGTTATAAAATAAATCATTCATGGGGCTATAATGTACAGCATGGTAACTATAGTTATAATACTGTATTGCATATTTGAAAGTTGCCAAGAAAGTAGATCTTAAAAAAGAGAAAAGGTACATGGTAGGTAAAACAGCTTCTGAGTCCAGGTGAAGAAGTGAGAGTTGTAGTTGTATTGATTAGGAAACAAGTTAGGATGCCTAATGAAGAGATTCAGAATAAAAGCACTTAAATAACTGTCCAGAGGGTAGTGGTCCAGGTTGGCTAGGTGGCTCTGCTCCATATGCTCATTCAGGAACCCTTGTTACTTCTGTCATATTTCTTCACCATCCTCTAAAGCCGTGGGCTTGTTTGCATGTCAAAGCTAGGTGTCTGTCATATTCACACCTCAAACCAAAGAAAGGAGGGAAGAGGAAGTCTTTAAGGAGAGACCTACAAATTGCAGAAGTGCTGATATTCCTGTGGCTGTGACTAATCATATGACACATTAGTTGCAAAGGAGACTTGGAATTATAATCAACAGCTGTGTGGGAAGCTTTATTAGTAAAAGAAAAAAGAGAACATATACTGTGGGGGGAGGGTGAGGTGGGAGCATAGCTAGTGTTGCCACATAAGTGAATATAGAGAAACTACAGAGAGAGGAAATTTGCTTTTGATCTTAACTCTGAATAAATAAATTCCCAATTGTAAGTAAATGCAAGTTATATTTTTAAGATTACTGAGAAGAAAAGTATGAAAAATATTTTCATATTTAGTTGGATAATTGGAATCTGGGAAAATTTACTGGGATGTAATAAACTTTAAACTGAAAAAATACTTTTATGTTTTTAGGTTTTACACATCTGTTAGTAGACCTTTTTGGATCTCTGCCACCCAACTCAATGGCGTCCTCTACTGTGCCTCTAGGATTTCACTATGAAACAAAGTATGTTGTTCTCAGCTACTTGGGACTCCTCTCTCAGGAGAAGCTGCAAGAGCAATATCTTCCCTCACTCCAAGGTATTATCTTTGGCTTATGGTGGTTATATTAAGTAGTAGTAATTACTTCATATGTAAAAAGTAAATGTATCTAAGTAACTATATTTATGGTTTATGTGATCAAATACTACTAATCAGCTTTTAAGAAATAACCCCTCTTCTCATCCCCTGAACCATTTCCAGAGGCAACTGATTCAGAATCCAATTCTCAATACAAAGAATTGTGCTAAAAACTATCAGATATAAGAATTCATTCTTTATATCCTTGAAAAAAAGGCAATTTAAGGAAGTTAATTGCATTATAATTTATAATTATGCAATTCTATGTCTTATTAATTATGAACTCTCTAAAGACAGATGAATTTATCAAACAAAGCTTAGAACACTTGTTGGATTCTGAATCAGTTTTCTTCATTAAGATGTAACATCATCATCTCAAATATTCTTTTCCACAGATTTCTAATACAGCCTTGGAGATAATTCTTATTTATCCTCTGTCGTTTTGGCTCAGGAAAGATTAGTGTTGAGAATTCAGAAATGATGAAATCCATTGGTCAATCTAACAGAGGGATGGCAGAAAGTGTCCTAACAATGCTAATTTAAATACTTACGTATAACTAGTGGGTGTGTTCTGTTTTTAAATATTCAATTATATTTTACCTGAAGGTAGGTTGTTATTTTAAACAAAATTATATCAAAATGACTTTTAAAATTCATAAAAGAAAATATACCAAATATCTGATTTGTTATTTCACCAAACACATGGCAACCATTTTATTTTCCTCTAATCTTTTATCAATATACACAGTTTTTCCATAGTTGTAGTCAGTTATTTGTGACCTTTTTTCACTCTATTTTATCTTAAACCATGTTCACATGTTTTCTGTATTTCATCTCCTTTTTTATTCCAATTTTTTTTTTTTAAAGTCAGCGCTGCTATATAATTTTTGGTACATCATTAAGCCTTTTTATCTTGGTCACTAACACTGGTAGTATGACTTTATTTGACAGAGTCAGAGAGGGACTTGTGAGTAAAGAGATTATTATAAGAAATTTTAGTTTAAAATGTTAATAAATGAACATTTAGCAATTTTGATGTAGAGCCAAGGCATTTTTTTTTAACATTTTATTTTTTTATTTTTTTTTCCCCTTCTCTCTCCCTGCAAGGCATTTTTTTGAATATGAGTCTGTTTAGAATTCCATGTCATCTTTCTAGCATAAACCAACCATATCTATTACCTTTAGTTTCCAATTTATATTTATTTCAAATAGAGTGAGAACATAAAGACCCTTATAAAATAATCTGATTAAAGAGTCATTCTAGATTTTTATGATTCCCCAACCCCCCCATTCTTTTATAGTTGTTTCTCTCACCTTTAATCTCAAATGGCATTTTTAAAACAACTTCCTGAAACATCTAATTTAGTTTTTATATAAATATAAAGTCTCTTTGTACGATCATATTTTATTGATGTCTATGATTTTAAATAAATTATACAATTTCCGCAGCAAGTATAACTTTCATAAACAGGTTGGGAGAAAAATAACTAACTCTGGGTAAACATATTACTTATACAGGTATGCTAAAAAGTAGTCTACTAGCTGCATGTGTTCAGCTTGCTGTGGGCATATTCAGTATGCTTAATAGTGAGACTGTAGTGCGTCTCAATTCAAAAAATTACTTCATTGGAGGTTAGTTAAGAGTACTTCTGTATATTGCTTTTTTTAAAAAAATCATTTGCTTTTGCTGAATTATCTAGAGTCAAACTACTGAATCAAAGAGTAATACTGTTTTTATGAGAGATTGCCATTTAAATATGTGGCCTATAGATGGTCATACTATGTAGCATATCTTTATAAATGTTTGCACATTGTCTTAAAAACTAGTTATAACTTCTGAAATGCTGGATCCCATTGTTCTATTTAGACTCAGCAAGCATTTACCATAATAGACTTACTGGGAGGCCAACCAAGTGATTGCATTGGTAGTGATTAATACATAAATGGTTAGAATGCCTGAGGTAGAGACGGGGTCTGTACAACAATTCAGTTTGAGAGGAAGATTCTGGGAATTAATTTTATGAAACACATATGGTTTTTATACTTAAACCTCCTAGAACTCCACAGGTGCCCAAAGTAGACATCCAGACTCAGTTGATTAGAGCAAGACAGCTTATTACTCTAGCCCAGCAAACACCAAGAGTGTTACCATGGTAGCACTAATTCCCCTGTCCCCAAATACCACAGGGTAATTTGATGAGCCAAACTGATGGCATTTCATATAGTAGGTTGTACCAGTTCCCCTTTCCCAGAGAGCGAGCAATTACATTGTAGTCATTTTGACCTACCTAAAGTAAATCATTTTCCCTTTGAGTAGCTATAGAAATGGCTCAGAGTCAGAGGACAGCTAAGTCTTCAATTTTTCACACTAAGCAAGGACATACGGGGATGCCTGGGGCTCATTGCAGGCTTCCACTCCTAACAGTCTACTCCTCAAGATTAAATGTGGTGACATTCAATGAAATCCATTCAGTTTGTCTCATATAACACTTGATTAAAGCTATTATCAACATAATTTAAATTAGCAAGATGAAGCCATTCTGCAGTATTGATCTCAGTATCCACCTAAGGACCCCAGATTCAGCCAGGTGAATAAGTCCCAGAGGGGGACTAGTAGGTCTTTTTTCAGATAACCACTTAGTTTCCTTTTCTTAACATGTATTTATAGATCGTTTCAACTAACCAATAGCATTAATCCAACTCAACAGGAAGTGTTGGCAACCATACTTGTTCAGACAGGATGTAGTCCAAAACTAGTCTATTACCCATTATAATCTATGCAAGGGCATTTAAATTGATATGCTGATTTTCTAGGGCTTGTGCCATCTTATTGGCTGTGGTAGCTAAAGTAAAGGATAGGTTTCTGATTATTATCTGTGGGGCATGAACTCCAATACCAGGGAGTACTTTGCTATATGGAACCAGAAGTCAGTGTATCCCTGGGTAAGACAACCTTTTTTACCTAGGGACCCAAAAATGGGAATGCAGTCTAATGGGTAGTCTCATTCTCTCTTCGAAGTATTATCCAAGGCAGGGTAGCAGGCGTTGTAATTTTAGATTTAGTTCATTAAGAAACATTTCAAGTCTGCAGTGAAAGCTAATTTCCGAAGCTATTCATTATTTGATAATAGTGGTTGAGGGTGGTTCTTCTTGTGGAGAAAAATTTCAGTTTCATTTTTGAGCTAGAAAAATTGCAATAAAACACTACCACTGCTCAGCCATTGAACTGCTGTGTGATAGGATATGTCAGGACATTCCCCTTCAATTTCTGACAAAAATTCATGGAATTTAATAATGATTAAGTTCGTGACAGCAAATAAAATTCACTGTTGAAACTTCTGTTTATTGATACAAGATAGATTCACATATTTTTTTTATAGATGAGTAAGATAGTGAATAACCATAGGTTTTAAATATTTTTAATTTTTGCAATCTTTGTAAATTTGTCTAATTTTTCTGCTTCACACATATTTTTGCCACTATCAATACTTCATCTTAGCAGATTCTACTTTGGGTTGTAGTGAATTAGTGTTTCCCCAATTTCTTTGAAAATATTTTCACTTGTAATTATTCTGTGTAGGCTTATGCCAGTTCTTCAGACACTTCAAGCTCTGCACTGACTCCTTAAATAAACAATGCATGAGCAGTTTTCAGACATCTGTCACTGCATCGAGAGTCAAGGAAAGCCACTCAAAATTTTTTTGCCTTGTATTTCAGTTGATTTTTTACATTGTTCCCCTTGTCTTCAACTCATTGGGCAACTGATCTATCCAAAAAACTAATAAGCTTTTGTTTTATCTGTACACTTTTCTTCAGTAGCTGCAATTGGACATGATCTAATTAACTCAACATTCCTAAACAGCTTTCCTTGCTAACAACTGAGCCACCTAGAAACTTTTTAGTTGCAGCCTCATTTTCATTTTTTTTTTTTTTTTGGAAAAAATAAAAATTAATTCTATACCACAGTAAATACTCAAAATACATGTTTTATCTGCAATATAGTTGAGTAACTCATATGTGCGTATGTGCAGGTTGGGCATGTTTTGTTGAGTTTTACATGTTCAGCTTGTTGTTTCAAGGGGAGAGATCAGGGGACATCTCTCACTCCGTCATGTTTCTGATGTCATTCATTTTCATTTTTATGAAGAAATTCTATGAGATGTTCCATTTTAAATTTCTTAATTTTTCTGACTGTTGCTTTTCCTGTGAGTTGGGAATATTGTGATGAGTGCTTTATAGTCTGGTGATATCAGTGCATGTTTTGTTCTTTTAGCATAGCTATAATGTCATTGTATAATAAATACAATACTTTGCCATCTAATTTGATAACAAAATAATCTATATTCCATTGTGTCTTAAAAGCAGGATATGCAAGCCCACTTCTACTTGTTTTACATGATGGGTATGTATAGGTAAATTTAAAATTGTGGTATGGCATACACGTGGCAATTGAAATGCTGTGTAGTTATAGTTGTGTCACTGCAATTTGTAGTGTGAAGCTATGAGAGCACCACACAAGTCTCTTGAACCTACTCATCTCTACCATTGTAGCAAAAAACAACCATAAATAATACATGAATGAATGAGTATGGTTATATTCCAATTAAATTTTTGTTTATGAAGATTGAATTTCCTATAATTTTTGTATGTCATGAAATACTAATCTTTCGGATTTTTTCAACCATTTAAAAATGTAAAGATCATTCTTAGCTCATGGGCTGTACAAAAGCACGCAGTGGGCCAGTTTGGCCTATGGGTCGTATAGTTTACTGACTCCTGATATTATTACATCAGTGCAAAGAACATTATTTTTCTCATTATTATTAAGGAGCTCATTCCATTTGTGCACAAAACTGCTGGGGTTTTTTATTGTAAGCCCAAATCTGTCACTTCTGTTCTTTAATCATATATCTTTTTTATTAAAATATTTATTTTTAATTGTGTAAGTAAAATATACGTACTTGAAAGTATTTAGACAAGTGAAAAAAGAAAATAAGAAAAAAATCCTATAATCAATCTAGTAACTGAAATTATAAAATGTTAACATTTTTTCCAAACATTTTAATAGATACATATAAATTTGAATTTATGGTTCATAAAAACGAGATTATATATATGCCATTTTGTAATGTTTAAAAAAATTAACAATATATTTGAACATTTGTCTCTGTCAACAAATAAATATTTATAGTCTCCTACAGTAGGACATTTAGGGCATTTACCAATATTTGCTGGTAAGAGATATTCATCAGTCATCTTTGGAGTGGGCACACAACAGTCCTTAAGGTAGCCTGCACATTTCTTAAAAATATTCCAGTTTCCAGTTTCATTAATCGTTCCAAAACATTCCCCTGACTAGTTATAGCCTTACAGGTCTAGGAAAACACTAATAAAACTTTGTGCAATGATAAAAATGTTCTGTATATGCTCTGTCCAATACTGCAGTCACAAGTCACATGTGACAGTTAATGCTTGAAATGTGACTAGTATGACTGAGGAATTTAATTTTTAATTTAATTTTTATTTTAACGTAGAAAACTAAATGTGGCTAGAGGTTGCAATATTAGACACATAGGTCAAGAACTCAGTTTCTTATTTTCTCCTCTAAGCCAGCCCCTATATTTATAGTTTTTGTTAGTGATACCACCTTCTGCCTAGGTTTAAAATATAATAGTCATCTTTTAGCTCTTATCTCTGCTTTCTGACTTCTTTCTTTGTCAGCTGTTACCAGCTGTCCCAATTTTCTGATGATTCTTCCATTATCCTATAGGACTTAAATTATTGCAGATGTCTCATGGTTTTTCTCCTTCATTTTATGTCTTCCTCATACATTTTGCATGTTTCAAGCAGATTTAACTTCTTAACATTGTCTCTTGCATTGAGGACCCATAGTTGCTCCCTTTCTCTTCAAATCTTTCATCGATTTCCATGATCTGGTCCCATTGCCTCTTGTGTCTTGTGTCTGTTATTGCCTTGTACTTTAAACAACCCATACTTATTCCTATCTATATTTTTTCACTCAAGCTGAGCTGCTGCCAAATGGGAGACTCCTGTGATTGTGATTACTAATGCTTACCCATACCTAATTCTTCTCCTTCCTAGATCCATGGGAAAATTATATTTAGGCAGGGCCATATGACTAGTCCTAGCCAGTGAAATATGAGTGTATGTGATTTCTGTCGCTGCTAGACTATGGCATTTAAGAGCCAATGTACCTTCTTCCCATACTTTTTCCATTGCTTTGTACATATATGGACGTAGAAGGGAACATATGTTCTTAACAGCGTAGCTACAATAGGGCAGAACCATCATCAGGCAGAGTTGCTAAGTGACTATATGAAGCAGTCTCCTTGCCGTCCAGTTCTCCAGGTTGCATATGTAACATGAGGGAGAAATAGACCTTTAAATTAAGTTGCTCAAACTCCTGGATTTATTACTACAGCCTTTCTTAATTAACATATCTCCCAAATATACTTGTTAGGGTGACCAACTGTCCAGTTTGCCCAGGATTGAGTAAAACTGGGGACATTCTGAGCAAGCTGGGATAAGTTGATTGTTCTAATACACATTCACACTTCTCCACCTATCCAAATTCCACTAATTTATGTCATTTCTCAATTGTAACATACTCCATGCACCACAAAATCCAGGCCTTTTCAACTCCTGCAATTTACTAAATTTGGTAGGACCTTAGGGATTGTATTGATAAATTTTCTTTCTTACTTAAGCATAGAATTTTTTTCTACCTGAGGAGTTTACCTGCTTTGGCATTTTTATTTTGTTTTCGAAATTTGATTGTTATCCTTATGTTGTTGTCTTATAAGCCCAAATGCTAAGTATTTATACATAAATACAACTAAGTATAGGCTAACATCTTAGAGGGAAAAGTTAGGTTGTCATTGCTGTCTTTGCTATCTATCCTATTTGTTATCTAAAATGTGATACATAACTCACTCCTATGCTATGTTGTTAGAAACCAGATCTTTCATAGCATTCATTGGTGTAATGTGGGTAGGTTTGATTTCAAGTTCATGAAGCAATAAGTGTGAGAAGAAAAGTCTAAAGGAGGTGACTATCGTGACTCAAGATGTTCGTCATATTAAATGTCTTAAATTTTTTTCCTGAGTCATGTGCTGTGTACAGACTTCTTCATAAATAGTAAGCTCTATACTTTTCCAGAACTAGTTAACCTTTCTAGACTAGGTTAGTTTGTGCTGAATATATTTAATCCTGTTCATCCAGCTGACTTGCATATTAGATGCTAAGTAATAACTTGTGTTATGTTCAACTTTACACATATGTAGTAATATAGAACACCTTGATGCTATAGTAATTAATATGGATTTAGTAATAAGATATTTCTCAGGTTAGGAAAGAAACTTCATGTTTGTTAATTAATAATGTGACTATCAAATACATATAGTTGTGATACTGATTTGTTATTTGTTCAACCATTAAACAGTAACTCCTCATTTTCCCTTCCTCCCTCCACCCCCAGGCAACCACTATTCTACTTTCTCTATGAGTTTGACTATTGTAGGCACCTCATGTGAGTGGAATTATACAGTATTTGTCCTTTTCTTTTTGCCTCATTTTGCTTAGCATGTCTTGAAGGTCCATCCATGTTGTAGCGTGTATCAGAATTTCATTCCTTTTTAAGGCTGAATGATATTCCATTGTATGCATGTAGCACATTTTCTTTATTCACTATTAGTGGACATTTGTGTTATTTCTACCTTTTGGCCATTGTGACTAATGCTGCTATAAATATGGGCATACACATATCTGTCTGGGTCTCTGCTCTCTGCTTTCAGTTCTTTTGGGTGTGTATTGCTGGATCACATGGTAATACTATGTTTAATTTTTTGAGGAATTATCATACTTTTTTTCACAGTAGGTACACCATTTCACATTCCCATCAGCAGTGCACAGGGGTTCCAGTTTCTCTACATTTTCTCCAATAGTTAGTTGTTGTTTTCTAATTCTTTTTAATTTTTATAATAGTCATCCTAATGTATATGAAGTGGTATCCTTGTGGTAGCTCATATCTTTTTATTGTATAGATGTACCATAGTTTGTTTATCCATTCGCTTATTGTAGAATATCTTGGTTGCTTCCAAGTTTTGGCAGTTATGAATAAAGCTGTTAAACATTTGTGTGCAAGTTTTTGTGCAGATGTAAGTTTTCAACTTATTTGAGTAAATACCAAGAGGCACGATTGCTGGATGATATGATAAGAGTACGTTTAGTTTGTAAGAAACTACCAAGGTAGTTCCTTCCATTCCTTCCAGGATGTATGAGGGTTCCAATTTCTCTACATCTTTGCCAAACTTAACTATTGTATTTTTCACTAGAGCTATATCACACTGGATGTACATTGGTATTGAATTGTGGTTTTAATTTGCATTTCCCTAATGGTTAATGATGTTAAACATCTTTTCATGTTCTTATTGGCCATTTGTATATTTGGAGAAATGTATATTCATATCCTTTGCCCTTTTTTGTTGTTTTTATTTTTTATATTTTCCTTTACTCATTTAAGAAAAAGTTTTCTTTCTATTGTTGAGTTGTAAGAATTTATTATATATTTTGGATACCAGACCCTTATCAGACATATGATTCTAGATATTCTATTCTGTAATTTTTCTTTTCACTGTACTGGTAGTGTCCTTTGACAATAAAAATATTTTTAGTTTTTCCGAAGTCCAGTTATCTGTATTTTCTTTGATTTTTAAGTGTCATGCACATTTTTACCTGTGTTTTATCTCTTTTAGCCCTTAAATTTGATCCATTTTGAATTAATTTTTGTATATTTTAATGTGCCCCCCTTTGGTGGAACTATAGATTTAGTAACTATGTTGTTTTGAATAGTCTAGTCCATGCAACTATTCAAAATTTGTTAATCTGATATTCACTTTGAAATATTGAGTGTATTTCAGGGCTGGAATATGGTTATGCTGACTCACCTGACTCTTATTTGACAATGAGGTGGGTGGGATTACTTTCCTAAAGTCTGTTTATCTTTGAAATATTTTTCTCCGGGTTTATAGTGCAGGATTTATGCTGCATTGGTGCTCCTGGGTAGCTCTATGCTTTTGAAAGCCGAGATGGGGGTTGATTAAATAAAAATCACTGAATCTGTCTATGTCATTTGTTAGCTAAATAAATAGCCTTTTGTGCCCTGACAGCAGTAGACTTTTTTGGATTTAGGTTTTCCACATGGCTTATTATCAACTATGACAACTTGTCGTGTGCAGTCAGTATCACATTAGTCTCATGAGAATAGGCACCTCTTTAATCAGCTGCGTGTCTTTAATCTGGCAGGGTGAGGCATATGGTAACCAAGACATTATTGTCATTTGTTTTGTGTAGTGGTAGTATTGGTGGTAGTGTGATCGGGTATGTGTATATGTTTTAGGTATATAGATTTTCTAAAAAGAGGTGGATGGCAGATAAAACATTCATGTATTCCTTATTTTTCAACATACATCAAAAATAGTAATTGTGTTGTAGAATTCAGTAATAATTTTACTTACTTGGTGATCTACTTTCTAATCTCGTTTCTGTGTGATTTGTTTGAGTCTAGGCATGTCATTTAAATTCCTCAAGTCCCGTATTCTTCATATAATGAGGATGAACTAGACAGCCCTTACTTTACAAACCTTTCCAAATCTAAAATTCTGTGATTCAGACAGTGATTAAAACTGTCATAAGCATGGAGATAATAGTTGACGTCTTTTCCTTTCAATTCTTTGTTCTCAATATTCTTCATCACAATTCCATCACCATAAATAAATGCTCTATTTACTATTTTATGTATGTGGTTGGTCTGTAATCTTATTCTTTTATGTAAAATGATTTCTCATACTGGGTAGGAACAGGAATTAATTTTTAAAATTCCTTACCACATATAATTTAATTAGTCTTATAATAATACATAATGGAAAAATATAAATGGATAAAATAAAAATAAAATCAGAATAGAAAAACTATACAGTTCCATAATGGGAATATTAGATCACAGATATGTAGTCTATAAGGTCCTATACTAGTATGTAGCCTTGAATTTGGTTCTAAGGCAAAGCCAAAAAAAAAAAAAAAAAAAAAATGCAGAGGTATACTTAGTTCTCGGAAGCTATACTATTTTCTTTTAAGTGAAACATTTTCTCTTCTTTTTAAAGTTTTTATTTTTAAATTAAAGTTGATATTCAGTATTATTTTATATTAGTTTCAGGTGTAGAACATTATTCTTTAAAACATTTATTACTCAGAGCTATATTACATATGACAGGGAGAAATGCAGTAGAAAAAATTGTTGTCAATATCAAATACAGTACTAGGTTTTAAAACTATCTCAATGTGATTCTGGATAAAAGCTAAGGAAATGACACCAAAATGCAACTCAGTTAAAACAAATAGTTAATACTCTCTGGGGACCAGATTATATGTATGTGCTTTTCTGATGATCTAGCTTAATATGAGGATAAATCTAGAATGCAAAGGTGTGGAGGAACTGCCTGCCATGTCAGAAAACATAAAAAATTAGATCCTGCAGGTTGTATTCTCTGGCAAGAGTTTGAAATGTTTAGGTGTTCTGTATTTCTGATTAAGGACACATCATGAACAAACTAGGTGTTAAGTTTGAAATGGTTTTGCAGAACTTAAAAGGTTAACGAAACTTTTTCAGCAAGGCTGTTACTGTGCTTCTGTCATGGAAGTATGTTTAAAGGAATATCAGTGTGTATAAAAAGATTTCTCTTAAAAGCACTTTGATTCACTAGCTCTTGACAATGATTGCTCAAAATTCTTACATTTTTTTGTATGGCAGAGATTATTTTAGACTGGACAAAGTTTAAAGTGAAATCTCTTAGAGGCAAGGCACACTTAGATACATAGAAGACCATGGAACATCTGGTATTCAGGAATGTAGCTTCTTAGTAAAACTGTCCAGATGAATTTATTATGAATTGTACCCTTAAATTAAAAAACAAACAACAACAAAAACAACTTTCATTTTGAATTTTTGAAAATAAACTTTGGTGGATATATGCTCAGGAAAAAAAAAAGATTTTAGTTTTAGATCAGTTTATATTAAGTCAATCTTTCTTGCAGCAATTGAAGAGCAAGAGTAACTTTAGTCCATCAAGATTTCTCCTAGTTTGTTTTATAACAGTTCTATTTTGCATCACTTGGCATTATCTGGACTGTCAGAAGGTTGTTCCTGCTGATCTCAACTCTTACAGTACTGAAAGCAGATTTTGTATTGGCATCATTGATCAGGAAACTATGATGAGCTATTTCTGTTCACAGAGACAGGGTTTTGCAAAAGATCACTGTAAAATAGTAACAACATTTTAGAGAACCAGGATTGGTGATTGGGAGCTACTGTCTGTTGATCATTTTTGATGTGATGGGACTTATCTATCTCATTACCCTTGACAACATTCTTTTGTGGTAAGTATATTTTCCCATTTTATGTAAGAGTAGAGGCTCAAGAAGCTTATTTTTCTTGCCCAAGGTCACATGTAGTGATAAGTTGTAATGCTTGACTGCAAAGCTTATCTTCCACTTTATTGAGCTGCCTTTCAGGAAGCCAGAAGGAGAAAGATAATTTTATTGAAATAAATAAGGTTGACTTTAATTTACCAATTTGTGTTTGCTTTGTTTTAATAATGTCACAATATATTCTGAAGGTCATTTTACCTAGTGTAGTCATATTAATCAGTGCTGTTGCAGAACCATCTAAAACTACAAATTACTCTTTCTTATAACGAATGAAATCTGCTTTCCTATCATTTCTACCTACTGGGCCTTGTTCTGTTCTTTGGAACTAAACAGAACAACCACTTACCCTCCTTTTCAAACTAGAGAATAAAAATTTGGTTTTAGAAAAAAAAACAACTACAAATTACTTCTAAATGGAAAACCCGTAATTATAAACAGTACTTGAGATTTATTAAAAGTCTATCTTTAAGCAAAATAAGCAAGTCTTTAAAAGACGAATACTGTATAAGTCCACTTATATAAAATATTTAGAGTAGTCCAAAGCACAGTTAGAGTGCTGGTTGCCAGGGGCTGGAGGGAAGGAGGGAATGGAAGGTTAGTGTTTAACAGGTATAGAGTTTCAGTTTTACAAGATGAAGAGTTCTGGAGATGGATGGTGGTGCTGATAGTACAACATTATGAATGTATTTAAAACTGCTGAGTGATACACTTAAAAATGGTAAAAATGATAAATTTTATGTTACGTGTATTTTAACCACAATAAACGAAGTTTAGGAGAAAAAAAACTATTTGGAAAGGTAGACTTTTATGCTTTAGGAGAATTTGTAAAGATTGCCTTCTTCCTAGGATACTTTGTCTTCAAATTTTGTATAATAGATTGCATCTGTTATATGTGGTGTTTTAAAGTTTTTATATATGTAGTTTTTTTTAATAATAATTTATTTTGCAGTTACAGTTGGCATATACTATAATAGTTTCAGGTATACAACATAGTGATTAGACATATATATAACTCACAAAGTGATCACCCCAATAAATCTAGTACCCATCTGACACTGTACATAATTATTATCATATTATTGGCTATATTTCTTATGCTATGTTTTCTATCGCCATGACTATTTGTAACTACCACTACCAATTTGTACTACTTAATCCAGTCCCCGTTTTTCACCGACCTCCACAACCCTCCTACTGTTTGGTAACCCTTAAAATGTTCACTGTATCTATGAATTTGTTTCTGTTTGTTTATTTTATTCTTTGAATTCCTTATATACGTGCTATCATATGGCATTTGTCTTCCTCTGACTTACTCTACTCAGCACACTAACCTTTAAGTCCATCATGAAATATTTTTTTCATCCCCTTACTTTTAGTCTATGTGTGTCTTTTAATCTGAAGTGAGTCTCTTGTAGGCAGCCTGTGTAGTAGTTTTGTTTTCTTGCCCATTTTTCACCCTGTCATTTGATTGGAACATTTTATTCTTTTTCATTTGAAGTACTCATCGATATATATATATAGTTATCGCCATTCTTTTTTTAGACTTTTGATACATATTTTTTTATTCTTCTTAAAGAAGGAATAGGAAGCTCTTTATCTGTCCTTCAATTCTAAATGATAACTGTGCTGTGTCTTGCTGTGGGCCTCTTTGGGTTCATCTTGTTTGGGATTCTCTGAGCTTCCTGGGGTTGTATGTCTGTTTCCCTCACCAGGTTAGGGAAGTTTTCCATCATTATTTCTTGAAATAGATTTTCAATTCCTTGCTCTCTCTCTTCCCTTTCTGGTACCCCTGTGATTCGAATGTTGTTATACTTGAAGTTGTCCCAGAGGCTTCTTAAACTATATTTATTTTTTTGGATTCCTTTTTCTTGTTGCTGGTCTGCTTGGGTATCCTCCACTATTCTATCCTCTAAATCACTGATTCGATCCTCTGTTTCATCCATTCTGTTGATTCCCTCCAAGGTACTCTTCATCTCAGATATTATAGTCTTCATTTCTGTCTGGTTCCCTATTATGTTTTACATCTCAATTTTTATGTTTTTTTTTTTTTTTTTTGTATCTCTGTTAAATTTCTCACTGAGTTCATCTACTCTTCCCCTAAGTTCCTTGAGCATCCTTATTTCCAGTGTTTTGAACTCTGCATCTAGTAGATTGCTTGTCTCCATTTTAGTGAATTTTTTTTTTTGGAGCTTTGTTCTGTTCTTTCATGTGGGACATGCTTCTTTGTCTCCTCATTTTGGCTGCCTCCCTGTGTCTGTTTTTATGTATTAGGTAGGGCTCTTAAGTCTCCCGGTCTTAGTAGAGTAGCTTTAGATAGGTATCCTGTGGGACCCCTTGGCATAGACCTGAGAGGAGTCCAGCTGCAGGCCAAGTTCAGTCATAGCCTGTGCCCCTCTGAGGCCACCTGGTAAGAGTCACCATGCAATCCACAGATGGCTGCCACTGTGCTGGGTTTATAGGTGCCTCAAGAAGCCAAGTCCAAAACTGAGGCTGACTGCCACTGATACAGGGCTTGAGGCCACTCAGCAAGAGGTACAGGGCACGCCGAGGCCAGATGCTCCTTCTTTGGGTTGTGAGGCTTTGAGAGATTTTATGAAAGTTCTCAGCAGGAGCCAGGACAGACCATTTGTATGGAATAAATCATTGGAAGTGGCTTGGGTACACCCACAAGTTGGGAGAGGTGGTGTCTCAGGGAATCCCCTGGGTGGAATGACTTGTGTTATCCAGGTTGATGGCTCCTACCTCTACTGTGGCCGGCTGAGAGGGCTCAATGAAGGAAAAATGACTTTTGCCTGGAGCTTTGTCTGTGAGCCAGCCGCCACTTCAACTAGAAATACCTAAGGAATTTTATATTTTCCACAAAAAATTTTTTTAAAGTCCTGAGTTTTATTTTGGTTAGGTTCAGCTCAGAAGAAAGTGTTTTCTGTGACCTAAAGGGAAATTATTTTTGTCAGTTTTAAAAGTTGAAAACTAATCAAAGAATCTGGAAGATACAGAAATGTGTAACCTTTTGTTTTTCAAAGGTATTTTAAAGACCCATTGATGCTATAATATTCAAGTTTCTTAGTCAATTAATAAGCTTGTCTTTGAATTCAGAATTTTTTGCTTGCAAAAATGAAAACATATAAACAGCTCATCCCTTTCTTTATAAAACTTGTCAGTGGTAGAAAACAGTGATATGAACAACTGAAGAAGTACTGGAAATGTGCCTATAAATATATTCTGAATGGGACGGGTGAGGAGTCTCATATTTGGATTCAGTGTTTTAAATAAAATGATGACGTTCTCCAAATATGTGAGGCAGGAGAAATTAGTAAGTTGTCATGTATCTTGTCCAATTTTTCCTTCAGACTCTTCTCTTTCATTTTTCATTCTATGCTAGAGACCAAGACCTTCCTTTTACTCCATAAGAATAGCTTGTGTCCAGTATCTTTGGTATATTCATAGCTTTCTTAAGTTGGAGGATATAAATCTTTTGATGATAATAGGCCTTCTTTTGGGCTATAGTTTGCATGAAGATAAGGGACCATGAAGGTCAATATCAAAAGACATTATCATTGATCTTGACAACCTTTCAGGTTTCCTTTTCTATCATGGCAAAAATGTTTCTGGGAGATTTCCTTCCTAGCTGCCCAACCAGAAGATAAGGAGGACACAGCCTGTATTAATGGTTTTATATTTAGATAAGCCTCAATTTCAATCACATCTTCTCCACGGTAGTGGTATAATGCCTCAGCTTTCTTGTCTTTAAATATCTCCCAATCCCCCTATCCTTGATAGTTTTGATTCTATATTTTCTGACTTAATAATTTAAATACTATCCATAATTGCAATGACTTCTCTTTCCCTCTTTCAATAGTAACCTTTTTGTTGGTTTCAGGAGTTCAACAAGATGTAGCTTCACAGTCTCTTGATCAAGAAGTTTTATTAAAAGTTAAAACTGAAATTGAAGAAGAGCTAAAATCCCTGGACAGAGAAATTTCTGAAGGTCTGTTTACTTTTATTTTCCTAGTTAATTAGTAGATTCCGTTTGGTACAGTTTACTATTGGCTTAATTTGATTTTTTACAGTAGCATGTCCTCAACATTAGACAGCTTCATTGGTTAGCATTAAAAGGATGAAACTAGAGGTATCCTTTTTCTTTCCTGGGGGATATGTTTCTAAATGTTTTCCAACTGTATCCAAACAACAGTTTAGATATGGCCTTTTCTGGTGTTAAGTGATGGACTAAACAATCATGTTAAGATACTTTCCATTCAATGAAGTTTTATTTGTATTTAGTAGCCTTATAATTAATAACAATGTTAAAGGCAAAAATGTAAGTAAACTGCTTTCATTTTTGCATTCACATATGCTATAGGTGGTTGTAATAGTAATGTACATGTAATTTTATGGCCATATATTTTGTACTTTACATCATAAACTTAAAATAGTCATCATTTTACTAACTATATGAAATTCCATATGTTGAATGACTATTCAGTCATTCCCTTATTATTGAGGAGAGTATTTAGGTTATTTCTTGTTTTCCTTTCCATAAATCAAGATGCATTGAATATATTGCCCAATGAGTTCTTTTATAGTTTTATTGAGATATATTTCATGTTCCATAATTTACCCAAAATGTATAGTTCAGTAGATGTTAGTATACTTTTAGAGAATTGTGCAACCATCACCATAATCTAAATTTAGAACATTTTTAACATCCCCAGAAGAAACACTATACACATTAGCAGTCAGTTCCCATATCTACTCCCACTAACCCCCACCACCATCCCGACCCAAGGCAACCACTAATCTGCCTCTGTCTCTATGCATTTGTCTATTATGGATATATAATTAAATGGAATCCCACATTATGTGTTCTTTTGTGATTGGCTTTCATTTAGCATAGTGTTTTCAAGGGTCATCCATATGGTAGCATTTATCAGTACTTCATTCCATTTTGTGGTAGAATAATATTCCATCGTGTGGATATACCACCTTTTGTTTATCCATGCATCAGTTGATGAGCATTTAGGATGTTTCCACTTTTAGCTATTATGTATAATGCTGCTATGAATATTCTTGTGCAGGTTTTTCTGTGGATATATATTGTCCAATAGTTTTTAACAAGAAAAATTATAAATCATGTTTATAAATCAGTTCCCTGTTAGTAGAGAATGCATAATAGAAATTTATAAGTAATCAAAAACCTAATTTTAATCTTCTCTTATTTTCCTTCACCAACATTTTTAACTGATTAAAGTTCCAGTTGTATTTTTAGCCTTTCTCTATTTATTTATTTATTTTTTTGGTGCCTCCCGCCTGCCTGCTCTTTCCCCCCACCCCCACGACCCGAACCTGCCTCCATTTCTGATAGCAATACTTATACATAGTAAAATGGGCAGAAGGCCTAAAGGAGAAAAAAAGCAACAATGGCTTAAACACACTCACTTCATTGAACCTTCATATTAATTAAGACTGAGCATTATAATGGATGCCCTCAAGTTTGCTCAGGTAGCAAAATATTTGTGAACTTTGCAGTCATTTGCATCTTTCTTGGAGAAAGAAATAGTATACTTAACTCTGTAGTAAATTTTATAGCTTTCTAAGAGTATGCCTTAAATTAATGCAATTAAAGCTTTATGGAAGTTATTGATAACTCTTGGGAGTTGGGTGCAAGCCACTTGCTTTACTGGGATTCTATACCCTGCATCCTGATTGTACCATGAAACAACAATAATTCTGCCTGTTCTTCCTGCAGTTTGAGAATGGCTAAGTCCATATAAGCAGATGGGAGGCTGGTAGTTTGAGCTGATGAGGGATAGACTATGACTGCTTCTTCCATGTGCAACTATGGACTTGTATATCCTTCATAGTTTTAAAATTTATCCATGTGCAGGCCTATTGAGCTAGAAAGTTCATTTTAAAAAGGGAATGAAAGTAATTGACTCATCGTCCAAGGTGGAATAAACTGATTAGAGTCTGGTTTAAGAATTCGCCACATTTATAAAGGTTAAAAACAAAATCTTAAAAACAAAATATTAAGAGAGAAATGATAGGTCTAGGACTGCCTTTCATTTATTATTCTTATATTAAGTTGGTCTGTAGTGATATACTAAATTTGTTTGTGCATTTTAACATTCCAGTTTAGCCTTTTTCTTCTCTTAAAACTAAGACTTCCATAAAAATCTTCCCTTTAAAAAAAAATCTCTAAATTTAGGACCGATCCAGTTTTGTGTTCTAGGAAAGACTATCTAACCTTATTTTAAGTGTCTTATAACTTAGCTTATAGTAGACGTCTTAATCCCCTGAGCTTTTATAGCACAACTTTTGATATTGTTTATTAAAATAGATTTTCTTTTGCTCTGTCTTCAGCCTTCACCAGCACAGGCTTTGATCGTCACACTTCTCCAGTATTCAGCCCTGCTAACCCAGAAAGCTCAGTAGAAGACTGCTTGGCTCATCTTGGAGAAAAAGTGTCACAGGAACTCAGAGAGCGTCTACATAAGGCATTGCAAATGCTTCTCAGCCAGTGAGTTACCATTGCCGTCTGGGACCTTCTCTAGTAGTCTCTACATCTCTTGTGCAGCACTGGATTGATTAAGGCTTTGTATTATGTGAACAGTGTCACTTTTCTCACTGTTCTTCACTTTTTCTTCTTTGCTCTCCCAAAGCATCTCTCTTTGTGTTTTGAGTGACAACTTTTGCATCAAAGCAGTGATTTAGCTGTTCCAACATGGAATCGATAATTTGTATTTTCTTGTTGAGCTATCAGGTTTCAACAAATACTTTCACTGA
Organism: Rousettus aegyptiacus; assembly: GCF_014176215.1. Taxonomy (NCBI): domain Eukaryota; kingdom Metazoa; phylum Chordata; class Mammalia; order Chiroptera; family Pteropodidae; genus Rousettus; species Rousettus aegyptiacus. Next base: position 92,881,608 of record NW_023416295.1, on the reverse strand, counting down.
GTTGTAAATACAAACTATTTTATTTGTCCTGACCACTTTTACTGCTATTCTCTCTAGAGGCCAACATAAATATAATGGCTAGGATTCTATGTCTTGCAATGTGGGATTAACATCTATATCTGTATTTTAGGTATCCCAGATGTTGCTAATCTTTTGGGTTGTGCATCTGCCTATGGAACTGTTTCCACATTCTTATAGTGGGAACTTCTCTCCTAGCTATGGTTCTGACTATTAAAACTAAAGGCAAGAAGTTCATAGTGAAAGTGTTTTAAAATAGAACTAAGTAATTTATTGTAAATCTGAAAAATTCATTTCCCCTGATTCTTTGCTAAGAATCATCAAGGAATTGGTATACATTTGAAAAAGATTTGTCTTAATGAAGGTTGACAACTATCTACAATAGGATTATGAGTGTTCTTTCACTAAAAGGGCCAAAATTCAGATGACAAATTACTGTTGAACGTAAATCCTTACTTTTGTGTAGGCAAAGTTTATACATTACCATTTATTAGAGGGAAGCAATTCAAGTTTAAGAAGAATTCAATTTGTTCAGATTCTGATGGCATGAGTGAATGTCAATATCCAAATTATACATAGGAGACAGCGAAATGAAAACCATATTTGAATTTTCTTAACCAGTTCAAAAGTTTAAAAATAAGTGTGGAGAGAACAGAACCTTATGGGTGTTGGGAAATAATAGGAGATTTAGATGTATGGCAGTGGCTTTCAGAGTGTTTTGTGGAGCCTTCGGGGTCCTTGTAGACGTGAGGGACAAGGGTATGTGGGTGAGGCTTGTTAGGGCCTCTCCATTCTTCTTAAACCAGAATGGCTATACTTTCAAATATTTTATATATTAATGTTTTATGTAAGAATTGAAGAAATTTACTATTTTGCCAAAACAAACAAAACTTTTAAAAGCTAATGGGACTCGGAGTGAAATAACTGAAACGTATAAGAAAAAATTGTTTCCAGTTTTGATACAAATTATTTGTAGCTTTGAGCAAACTATTTCACTCCCTATCTCAATTTATCTGTTAATTTTCACTTTACAGGAATATTATAAGCTCTCTGAAGAACAATTTATGTAGTTTTTTAAAAAGTATTGTGTTTTGAGTCCTTTTCATAATATACAGGAAAAATTGATGTATCTCACAGCAAAGTAAATTTTTTGAAATCTTGTCTTTGATGAATATTTAATTTTTTTTTTCTTTCCAAACTTTGATTACTGATATAATTATTTTGAAATTGATACTTCTGGTTGTATATCAGAGTTAGACCTCAGAATAAATTTTTTTTTCAGAAATCTTTTTTTTCTTTTTTAGTATTGCATTTATTTTCAGTATTTTTATTCTACTTAAAGATAAATATTTTTACTATTAAGACATGTGTTAAGATGTTTTCTTTATACAGTCTAAAGGATAGCAGATGCAAGTTTCAAATGGTAAATAGTAAAACCAGAGGTCTTTTATTTATTAAGGAATATCAAACTTATTCCTTATATGCCCCATTTTAGCAATCAAGAAGAAATGTTCCAATAGATTTTAGCCAATTTTGAAGAAAATAAGTGTGATTGATTATTAGAAATCTACTTTTGAAAATCGTTAAGTGATGTTACTAATACCTTCAAAATAACTATCTGGTGATGAACTGGAAGTTACACAGGTTGATGGCAATATTTCTTAAGGTGAAAATAGCCACCTACTCCTCCAGTTTTGTTAAAGTGGGAATTTTAATGCTCATCTTTTCCTGTAAAGAAGGTATTTCAAAATGTCCCCCCCAACCCCCCCCCCCCTTTTTTTTTTTGTTCTGTCCAAGTAGCTCATCAGATAGGGCTAATTTTCCAGCTACTTACTTTTCTATCTATTAGATTTCCTCTAAATGTTTTAATCTGCTGGATTGTTTATGTGGGTATATGTGTGTACATATAATGTTTCAAATCATGTTTCATTCTGAAGGATGCTAAAGTACTTTAGCCTGATAGACAAACTACCAATAAGGACTACTGTGACCCACAGCAGCATCAAACAGTTCAGGAAAGGAAGTGAAGGGACTCATATATGCAAGTAAAGCTTCAGGGAGAATATAGGTAGGTAGAATGTATAGTATCTGCTGAAGTTCAAGTTTTACAACCACATAGTATTTAGCCCAGGTCTTTTAAAAAATACTAAGCTTACTTTGATGGGAATATGATATCAAGAAGGTAGTACATAACATCCTATTAAAAAGGTCATCTCTGATATCTTATTTCAGTAGCACTGTAGTGTTGGTTTTGACTTTTATAAAAGAATGATGCCTGTATCATCAGAACTGTTTTCTGAAATATCTAGACCAACGCTGTCCAATAGATATAATGCAAGTCATATATACATAATTTATAATTTTCTAACAGCCACATAAAAAATTAAATTATGATTTTCAATAATTTATTTAACTTAATATATTTAAATATTATATTTTAACATATACTCAATATAAAGACTTACTAATGAGATATTTTACATTTTTTTCTCTTGCTAAATCTTTGAAATCTAGTGTATATATTGCGTTTTCAGCACATCACTAGCTATATATCAGATGCTCATTAGTCATATGTGGCATCTAGACGTAACCATGGCTTGTGCCAAAATCCTGTAAGAATAGGAGCAGTGTGGGCTTTGGAGCCAAATCTAATTGGGTGTGAATTCCTAAGTCGCTGCTTTCCATCTATGTGGATTTGGGATAGTCTCTTAGCTTTTCTGAGCTTCAGTTTCCAAATATGTAAAATGATAATATTAAATATATAAACTATAAATATAAAAAATATGAAACCTAACAGTAGGCTACCAAATAAGTGGTAGCTGTTACCAGTCTTCTATATTTACATCCTAAAGAGATCACAGAACAGAGTGGTCAGAGCAGAAAATGACTTTGGAATGGATTTTAAAATAAGACTTCTCTCCTTTTTTTTACATATATGTTAATAATTTTTACTTTCTTCCACAAAAGAGGAGAAGTAAATTTTATTAACTCTATTATCCAAGCTATTGATGCCTTCATGTTACTTGATTACCAAGTATTTTTGGTGGTGTTGCTGTTAATTTGCACATGAAACCGATACTTAAAATATAGTACTTAAACTCCCTCAATAAATGAGTGAGTGAGCATTGTCATCACTCAATGATTTGAGTTTTGGTATGAATAGAACCTACATGGAAAATAATCAGAAAGATTTCTCTCTCTGCCTTCCAGGATTTTATGTCATAAGACTCCAAGTTAAAAATAGAGCTCCATTTATTGTCCTTATTTATTCCAACTCCATATATCCTCAATTTGAAAAGTCTTCCAATGACGTCTCTTTAATTTTAAAATATTTTAGATATTTTTGCCTTTTATAAAAGTTAAAATTGTGCTTTATTGAAATAATTTTTATTTGTTATTATTTGATCCCGTAGTAATAATCTAAGTGTTTGTTTGTTTACAACATAGAAATCCTGTTGGATAAGTTTCAATTATAACAAAATTTATTAATATTTATTTTTAACTGATTATGTTGTTAACTGCTTTCCCACACTGGTAGCATGCATCTCATCCTATAGAGAATGCTTGAAAAAAATGCATACTAAATGTTAAAAGCCACATTTCATACAAAACATTGTGTTGAATAATCTTTGTTACTTCCGGAAAAAGTTCAACAGTAGAGTAGTGACTGTATATTTATTCATCTGGAAATTTAGAATTTTCCTGCTTAGTGACACAGACTTTTAAAAAAAATCTCTACAGGCCAATGACATATCAGGCATATCGGGAATGTACACTGGAGACTACAGTTCATGCCAGCGGCTGGAATAAGGTATTAACCAAATTCTCTTTTCTCTTACATGATTTAGTATGTTAATAATAAAGTACAGGAAAAATTGCTAGTATCATATAAGAGAAAACTGTTAAGCGTTAATTTTTTAATGCATAAATGCACAGTGTTCAGTGGATATTTTTGAGTAAAATGGTTTTTTGATTAATGCTGTAAGGTTCTGCTTGGCCTCAAAATATGTGTCCTGTAGTACGCCATTCCTTTTTCCTATCTATCCTAATTTCCCATCATTTCTTCATTTCTGTGTTAGACATGACATTTATCTTCAGATGGTTATGCATTCATTATGTTTGGGGGGAAAAGAATTAGGGCTTCATTTGGGAGACAGCTTCTTCTGGTTCTGTTAAATGAATAATAATACCATTTGTGTTTTAGAGTTTACAAAGTATTTCATGTCACATCTCATTTGATCACCACAACCATCCTTTGCAGAAGACAAGGTGGATTTTATTAATTTTTGTTTTGTTATTTCTGTATCTAGTTAGGTCGGGTGAATAATCAGAGAAAAAAATTAAACAACTTGCCTAGGACCTCTAGACTAGTAAGTATTGGAATTAATACTAGAGCTGAGATCTTCTGATTCCAGCTTCAGTGTTTTTCTTTCACTGTACCATACTTCTTATTCATTATCTTAGACTGTGTTATCTACTTATCACCTTGAAAAGGCAGAGACCAAGGGAATGCAGTATAAGATGGCTCAGCTCATTTTGAAGAAGTATGGCCCCTAGTGATAAAGTGCTAGGGATGAGAAACTTTGTAGAATTATTTTTCAAATAGCCAACTTGAAATCATATAGTTCTTGTCCTTTTGATTTATTCTGTTTGATACTTTCAAGCATGATACTTTCACGATTCATCCATGTTGTCACAAATAGCAGTATTTCATCTTTTCTTATGGCTGAGTAGTATTCCATTGCATATATGTACCCCATCTTCTTTAATCAGTCATCCATCAAAATACATTCAGATTGTTTTCATGTCTTGGCTACTATGAATAATGCTATGATGAACACATGGGTACTTAGATCTTTACCTCCAGCCTCGTTCTTTTTTCTCAGGATGAGTTTGGCAATTCATGGTCTTTTGTGCTTCCATACAAATCTGATGATTTTTTTATATATATATATATTTCTTTAAAAAATGCTGATGAGATTATAATGCTTTGGGTAATGTGGTCATTTTAAATATGTTGATTCTTTTAATCTAAGAACATGGAATATCTTTCCATTTCTTTGTATCTTTAATAGGGACTTGTAGTTATAATTATATAGGTCCTTCACATGTTTGATTAGATTTATTCCTAGGTATTTTATTTTTTTTGTTGCAATTGCAAAAGGAATTCATTTTCCACTTTTTCTGACAATTCATTATTAGAGTATAGGAACACTACAGAATTTTGAACATTGGTTTCGTATCCAGAAACTTTACTGTATTTGTTTATTGTTTCTAGTAGTGTTCTTGTGGAGTCTTTAGGGTTTCTACATAGAGAATCATGTCATCCGCAAGTAGTGACAGACTTCTTCGTTTCTCTTGTTTGATTGCTCTCGATAGGACCTCCAATGTTATATTGAATAACAGTGGTGATAGTGGACAGTCTTGCTTTGTTTCTGATCTAACAGGGAAGGTTTTTAGTTTTTCATCATTAAGTATAATGTTGACTGAGGGTTTATCATATATAGCCTTTATTATGTTAAGGTACTTTCCTTCTATACCGATTTTGATAAGTATTTTGATCATAAATTGATGCTGTATCTTGTTGAAGGCTTTTTCTGCATCTATTGATATGATCATAGGATTCTTATTTTTTAATTTGTTTATGTAGTGTATCACATTACTTGATTTGCGTATGATGAACCATCCCTGTGCCTTTGGGATGAAGCCCCCTTGATCATGGTATATAATCTTTTTAATATGTTGCTTTATTCAGTTTGCTAGTATCTTATTTAGGATAAGTATCTTATTTTTGCATCTGTATTCATGAGAGATATTGGTCTGTAGTTTTCTTTTTGTGTGTTATCTTTACCAGGTTTTGGTATCAGGGTAGTATCGGCTTCCTAAAATGAGTTGGGAAGTATTGCCTCCTCTTCAATTTTTGGGAAGAGTTTGAGAAGAACAGGTATTAAATCTTCTTTGAATGTTTGGTAGAATTCACTGGTGAAGCCGTCTGGTCCTGGACTTTTACTCTTTGTTAGGTTTTTGATGATTGTTTCAATTTCCATACTGCTGATGGGTCTATTTAGATTTTCCAGTTTGTCTTGCTTTAGTCTAGGAAGATTGTATTTTTCTAACTACTGGTCCATTTCGTCTAGGGTTTAAATTTGTTCTTATATACTTTTTCATAGTATTCTTGCATGATCCTTTGTATTTCCGTGATATCAGTTGTAATCTCCCCTCTTTCATTCCTGATTTTGTTTATTTGTATCCTTTCTCTTTTTTCTTTGGTGAGTCTAGCAAGGGGTTTGTCAATTTTATTACCCTTCTCAAAGAACCAGCTCTTTGTTGTATTTTTTTTGTTTCTTTGTTTGTTTTTAATTTCATTTATTTCTACTCTAATTTTGATTATTTCTTTTCTTCTACTGACTTTAGGCCTCATTTGTTCTTTTCTAGTTTTTTAAGATGAAGTGTTAAATTGTTTATTTGGGCTCATTCTTGTTTTTGGAGATAGGCCTGTAATGATAAGAACTTTCCTCTTATGACCACTTTTGCCGTGTCCCAAAAGTTTTGATATGTTGTACTATCAATATCATTTGTTTCTATGTAAGTCTTGATTTTTTATTTCTTCCATGACTCAGTTATTCTTTAGTAGCATGTTGTTTAATCTCCCATCTATTCGTGGTTCTTCCTGCTTTCTTTTTGATCTCTAGCTTCAAAGCATTATGATCAGAGAATATGGTTGGTATGATTTCAACCCTCTTATATTTGTCAAGGCTGTCTCTGTGTCCCAGTATGTTGTCAATCCTTGAGAATGTTCCATGTTCACTAGAGAAGAATGTATAAGCAGCTGTTTTGGGAAGGAAGGCTCAGTAAATGTCAATTATGTCTAGTTGGTCTAAAGTGTCATTTAAGATGTTATTTCCTTATTGATTTTCTGTTTGGATGATCTGGCTATATCCAACAGTGGGATATTTAGGTCCCCTACTACCATAGTGTTTTGGTCTGTTTCTCCCTTTAGTTCTGTTAGTAATTGCTTTCCATATTTCAGGGCTCCTTGATTAGGAGCATAGATATTAATAAATGTAATGTCTTTTTGATGCATGATTCCCTTTATCATTATGAAGTGTCCCTCAGTATCTTTCTTTACCTTTTTTATTTTGAAGTCTATTTCATCTGATATTAGTACTGCTACTTCTGCTTTTCTCTGAATGCCATTTGCTTGAAATATCATTTTCCACCTTCTCACTTTGAGTCTATATTTGTCTTTGGAGCTGAGATGTGTCTCCTGGAGGTAGCATATGGTCGGGTTTTGGTTTTTGATCTATTCTGCAACTCTGTGTCTTTATTGGTGAGTTCAGTTTACTTACATTTAGGGTGATTATTGAAATACCAGGTCTTCTTATAGCCATTTTATCTTTTGCTTTCTGGCAGCTCAGTGTTTCCATTGTTTCTTTTTCCTTGTGTTTCTGTTTTCTTTATTTTGGTTAGCTTTTGTGAGTTTTTCCTGTAGTTCTTGTTTTATGTTATATACTTCACTTCTGAATCTTCTGTGTGTGGTTACCATTACGATTATGAAAAGGATAGTTTTATATATATATACACACACACACACACACACACACATACATACATACATACAGTAGTCCATTTTCTCCTGTGTGTGTTCTATTTCCATTCCCCTTTGTGAATTTGGATCTTTGAATCCTCCCCTTTTCAGTCGTCGTTATCTCAGTTTGTCCCTATATATGCTATAGCAATTCTATTCTTATTATTTAAGCTTATAATGCCCTATTCTTAGTAAGGATTGGACTCCTCTGCTTCTATGTGCCTGATAGTCACTTTACTCCTAATTATGTGTTGTTGTTGGTGTTATTTTGTTTTAAGTGAGCTGATCCCTTTCAGTATTTCCTGTAGTATAGGCCTCGTAGTGGAGAATTCCCTCAATTTTTTGTATGTCCAGAAAGGTCTTAATTTTGAAGTCTATTTCTAAAGGCAAGCTTAGCTCGATACATTATTCTAGGCTGGTAGTTCCTTTCATTTAATAGTTTAAGTATTTGATTCCATTCCTTTTTGGCTTACAAGGTCTGCACTGAAATGTCCGATGATAATCTGATAGGCTTTCCTTTATAAGTTACCGTTTTCTTCTCCTTGGCTGCCCTGAGAATTCTATCTTTATCGTTGATTTTTGATAACTTTAATACAATGTGTCTTGGTGAAGGCTTTTTTGGGTGAGATAAGTGAATGTTCTGTTGACTTCTTGAATTCCAAGCTCCAACTCATTCTTAAATTTGGGAAATTTTCGTCTACTGTTTATCTGAAAATGCTTTCTAGTCCCTGCTTGTTTTCCTTGCCTTCTGTAATGGATATTATTCTTATGTTTCCTCTCCTGTTAGTATCAGCTAGTTCTTGTATTTCTCTTTCATTATTTTTCATTCTTTGGTTTCTCTCTTCTTTCTTCTGATTTATTTCTAGATTTCTGTCTTCGATATCACCTATCCTTTCCTCTTTTTTGTCAGCTCTATTTCCCAAGCTTGCTATTTCATTTTTCAACTCTTGCAGTGTGTGTGTGTGTGTGTGTTTATCTCCAGAAGATCTATTCTGTTCTTCTTGAGGGTTTCAATCTCCTTGCTCTGCTCATCTAGTTGTTTTTTCAATACCTGAAATTGTTGATATGACTCATTTTGGAATTTGTTGAGTTTTTTTCAGAAGTACCATCCTATAGTCTCTGTCATTTAAGTCGTGTATTTCTATACCTGTCAGCTAATTTTCTGGAGATTTTTCTCTTTCTGAGATGCCTTGTCACCTTGGTTGTTCACGGTGTTTAATGGACTATTTCTCTGTCAGGGCATTAATGGAAGTGTATTCTACTTCTTTTTTTTTTTTTTTTTTTTCCTTTTCTTTTCCAGAGAGAAGATTTAGTATATAAATGTCTCTCTTTAGCCTGCTACAAAGGATGCACTTTTCTTTTGGTTTCCAGTAGGTGGCCTCTAAGCCTCTTGGATTCCTGCTTTATTTAAAGCCTAAATAATGTTTTTAAAATTTTCTTGTAGAAATTTATTCACACTCTCTACTCTCAGTTTCAGTCCCTGTCAGTGTTAGCAACAGTTTTGGTAGTGTTTGCTCAGATTTCCCTGGGGCTTCGCAGTGTTTGGTCTCGGAGGGTATGGGGGGAGGGACCCTCTGGGTTGGGGGTTGGGGGTTGTAGCTCAGCCTCAGTTTTGCAACTGGGGCCTGTAAAAATCAACTGTTGTTTTCTAAGGTCCCGTCTCGCTTCTCTGTTTTCTGCCTTGATGACCGGGCCCTGCTCTGGCCATGTAGAAGTCCTGGCACTTCTAGTCAGTGTTGTTCAGGGAAGTCACCACACCTTCATCCACCCCCTCCTCTTACAAGGAGCTCCAGCAGCTGCTTTGTGCACTCTCTCTGCCCCTCTGGTACCCTATGATGTAAGTAAAGTTAAGCTCAATGTCGTCCCAGAGGTCCCTTAAACCATCTTCATATTTTTTTGTTTCTCTTTTTTTGTTATTACAATTCAGTGTTTTCTGCTACCTTGTCTTCCAGATCCCTGATTCTGTGCTCTGCTTCATCTAAGTTGTTGTCAGTTCCACCTAATGTATCATTTAGTTCACTTACTGTATTTTTCATTTTTGATTGGTTCTTTTTATGGCTTCTATCTCTGTGTGTTAAGTTCTCAATGACTTCATCTATTTTTCCCCTAAATTCTTTGAACATTCTTAGAAGCAGTGTTTTGAACTCTGTATCTAGTAGATTGTTTGCCTCCATTTTATTTAGTTCTTTTTCTGGAGTTTTGTTCTGCTCTTTCATTTGGGACATTTCTTTTTATCCTCACTTTTGTTGCCTCTCTGTGTTTGTTTCTGTGTATTAGGTAGAGCTGCCAAGTCTCCCAGTCTTGGCAGGGCAGCCTTATATGGTAGATGTCCCGTGGGGTCCGGTGGCACAGACCCCCTGGTCACCTGAGCTGGGTGCTACAGGGGTGTCCCTTGTTTGGGTTGTGTGTGCCTTCCTGTTGTAGCTGAACCTTGATTGCTGTTGGTACATCAGTGGTTGGGATTCACTTTCAGGCTGCCTTGGCCGTAAGGACAGTACATGACTGGAGAGGATGAACTGTTATGCAGTGGCTAACCCTATGGAGCGGGATTTGTTTGAGCTGCGGTGTGGTGTGGTCTGAAGCTGGTCACTTAATTTGTTGGTTTTGGGGCCTCTTTGGAGAGGCTCTGCTGGATTCCTATCACATCTGCTTCCTGTGCATAGCCCAGGGTCAGCTGGTAGGTACTTCAGAGTGACCCACATTTAAGCTGCCTGTGCTGGGCTGTGAGGCACATGGGAGAGGCTATGTTCCACACCGAAGCTGGCTGCCTCGTGTTGGGCTTGGGTCACCTAGCAAAAGGTACACTGAGGTCAGCTGCTGTTTGTTTGGGGTTTGTGGACCTTCAAGAGATTTTAGGAACATCTTTAGTGTGGGCTGAGGCCTCCTGCTCGTGAGGAACAGCAGTTGAAAGAGAATTGGGCTGGTGCATAAGTTAGGCGGGATAGGACCTCAGCGAATCTGTGGAATTGGGGAGCAGTGTTAGCCAGCGTGGGGACTCAGATTTGGCACCAGCAAGATGAGTAGGGGGAGAGCTCTACGTAGGAACAAAGCACCTGCCTACCAGATGTTTGGGGGAAGGGCTCAACAAAGGAACAGTGGTGCCTGCCAGTACTTCTGCCACTCACCCTGAGGCAGACAGTTCAGTTCCTCTCCTGGCTTTTGGAGCTGCTGTTTCTTCACTGGAGCTTAGGGCAAGTGTTTGTGAGCAAGTGAGTTTTTGTTCGGGCTCTTTAAGATAATGCCTCAATCTTAAGCAGCCCTCCATCTCACCTAGACTGAATTTCCCCTAGTTTTTACAATAAGATGTTTTGGGGACTTTTCTTACCTGCATTGAGCTTTGGGCTAGGTAGCCTGGTGTGTGGCTGGACTGGGACCCCTCACTTCTCAGAGGGGAACTCTGTAGCCGAGACATCCCTCCTGATTCTTAGTCAGTGTGCATGGGTTGGTAACCATTCTATTTCACATTTCACCCCTTCTACCAGTCTCAACATGACTTCTTTATATCCTTAGTTGTAGTAGTTATGTTCAGCTAGTTTCAGGTGGTTCTCAAGGGGTGGTTCTAGAGGCCTAGGTCATATTCAGTTTTAACTTTTTGGCAAGAATACTTCATTGGTGTTCCTTATTTTCTCTTCCATTACATTGTGTGATACATAATAATATCCGGTTGTCTCTTTAATTATATTTTGAAGCAGATAGGCCATAGACATTTAAACCTAATCAATGCATTAAGTATAGATAAAATTTATTATGTTTATTAGAATTGTTAAGGCATAGAAGGGTTAAATAGTAGATTGATAGACCAGACTATGTAATTTGTCATCACAAATATCTGTTCTACTGAAAGGGACCCTTGGAGGTTTTTGGTATGCTTATTTCTACCCCAGGTAGGCTCATATAGTCTTTAATAAAAGGATAATGTTGTTAGCTGAGTCTAATCTATGGGGGGGAGACCCCACATGGCACATATGAGGAGACAGGCAGTGTAGATAATCCTTTTTGATGGTCAGAAGTACCTTAGCATTCCATCGCAAAAGTTATTTTAAAAAAAAAAGTTTATACATATTGTGGAGGTTATTATCCAGTAAGGAAATGATTTATGGAAAGGAATTCAAAGGGTAAGAGTTTTCTGGATGCGTTTTAGTCCTAGAGATATGAATAGTGGGGCGTAATAGGAGTAGGTGTTTGGGAATCCAGTTTTGTTTTAACATTTTTATTAATACTATGGGAGTGGGAAGTTAAAAAAGTTATCAGGTGTACAGAAGATATAAAATTCTTGTGGGTAGTAAAATGCAGAGTTGGTGGGGATAAGTCGTAGAAATAATTCATGAAACTTTGATCACGAAAATTAGAGGGCAAGTGGGTTTAACATAATAAAGATAATCTATACTATATTTAAATGATAGTGGGCCTGGAAGTCATCATATAGTTCTCTTGAAAATAGGATCTCAATTAGGTAAAATGGACATAATATGTACCACCAAGAGTATTATCAAACAAATAGAAAATGTTAGTCCTATGAAATGAAGTTTCTGCACTCTGGTTACTGCATTTCAAGAAAGATATAATTGGCATGGAGAAGATACAGGAATGGATAATTTAAATGATCAAACCAATGAAGGCATGGACTAAAAGATAAGTAGAATTCAACCTAAAAAGCATAGTGAATGAGCAGTAATATGATTAAGTACCAAAATTAAAACAGTAGTGAAAGGATTACAGATTTAGCTCTAGATTATTATATAGTAGAACTAGAACATCTTTTTGATATGAAGGAGGAAAATTTTGAACAAATAAAAGTATTATTTTACAAGTATAAGATGTATATAACAAGGATAAAATGTTTGCAACCCATTTCCCTAAGAGGTAATAGAGCATGTTAGTAGGTTGTTATGGGAAATCAGAATGTTTTGAGGTACAGGACATCCCAGGCCTTAGAAGTTGATCTGCTTTGAATCAACAAAGCTAATTCACAAGCTGTCTCTTACTACTTCTGCTAAGACAGAATACTGGGGCTAGATGAACAAGTTTTTTGTTTTTGTTTTTTGCTAGTATGATAGGTTTTCTGATTATGGAAAAAAAACTAATAGAAACATTAGTGCTAAGAAGAGGTTTTAAATATATTTTGGGCTGGAGTTTTTTTAGAGTATCAAAAAAGAGATATGTGTTTGTTGCATTCTTTCTGACTTTGATCAAGGGCTTCTTTTACTTAAAATCCAGAGAATATTACTATGAATATAAACTCATTGCCTTTTTTGTTTGTCTTCTGCAAAAATATTTTGTAATTCCTGATATTATTACCTTGGCAATTCAATAACAAGAAATTGAAATTGTTTTCATTTCCTCTTGCATTCCTTTTTCAGTCATGTGGCGACCTTTTGATGTTTTAGACAAAAGAGATTGCATATAAATATTTAACTGAAAATACTTTTTTTTCCAATATGCAATTTTTTTGGAAGTCAGTCTTAAATTTTAAAGATTTTAAAATAGTGAGCCAAAGGTTATTGAGAATGACAATAATGCCTTCTTTGGTTTTTGATGACTTTTATAAGGTTGCTCATCAGTTTGAAAGTTCTTATTTTCAAATAGGTAATAAAAGCACATGACACAAAATGTGAAAAGTACAGAAAGATATACATTGAAAAGTATTTTCCCACTCTTGTCACCAGTCACCTAGTTTTCTTCTTAGGCTACCACTATTATTAGTTTATTGTATATTTCCCCAGAGATACTATGGGATTATACAAACATTCAACACAAATGGTACCATTATTGTACACACTATGGTCTATCTGTTTTCATCGAAAGTAAATTTTGGTGATTGGGCAGTGAACAATGTAATTCTTTTTAACAACTATATGATATTTTACTGGATGACCAAAATTTGTTTAACCAGTTCCTGTTGGGTTGTTTCCAGGCTTTTGCTATTATAAATAATGCTTCAGTGAATTTTCTATGTTGTTTCACACACACACACACACACACACAAACACACACACACAGTTATTTTCATATTATAATTATTTCTAACAGCCTGTAGTATAAAATGCTATATGCATTAGTAACAAAAATTCTAGTAGGGGTCAGTGTTTTTTTTACCTTATTGTAATAAAAATGAAATTCCATAATAATGCATTGGAGTATAACTTTTTTGTAGTTGAACATACAAAATGAATTATAAGAGTTTCAGTTTGTGTTTTTACTCTCTCATTTTGCTTTGAAGATTTTGGTGCCTCTGATTTTGCTACAGCAAATGCTTTTGGAGTTGACAAGACGTGGTCAAGAATCTGTGAGTGATTTGGTGCAGTTTGGTGTGACTTATCTGGAGGACTATGCAGCAGAGTACATCATTCAGCAAGGTGGCTGGGTATGAGCTGTATTTTTTAAAAATTTTTCCTTTAAAAAATAATTAAGCCCTTGTGGATGTTGGTTTTAACAGCATAGATTTAATATTATCATTTAATATTTAATACTGATTACATGATGATCAATGGAAAAGCTATTCTACATTTTAAGTTGAACTACTAAGATTTTACCTATAGTAAATTGACATGTACTTTTAAGTACTTCTAATTATGAAACATTTCATACTAAAAAAAAAATATGTAAAAAACTAAGGGTTAGGGAATAATGAAATTAACACCTATGAATCCATTATCCAAGTTTAAGAACACAGACAACACTCTTGAATTTTCATAATGTACCCCTCCTAGATTTCAGGATACTTCTATCTATTTAACAAGGGTAACTCCTATTTTTTTAAATTATAGTTTAACCATACACACACATGCACATATATGTTACTAGACAATATATTATTTTGTATATTTTGAACTTTAATTAATGTCATGTTCTCTGTATTTTTTCGGTAACTTGCTTTTTTCACTCAACATTATATTCTTGAGATTTACCTAGGTCATTGTTTCTCAACCTTTTTATTCATTGTCATGCCCCTAAAGGTCACTTTCAGACATTCTTATCCTAATCATCTCCCTTCTCCGTCCTTGAAATTTTAATACCACAGATATAAGTCTGTCTACTGTGGCCTATTGAAGGGCCACAAGCCATTGTAATATCTAAGATTTCCCCCACCTCTTCAAACCACTTTGACCTTCAAAATCATCCCCTTTGAGAATGCATGATCTAGTTTGATGTGTTGGCAGGTGTTCGGTATTCCATCGTGTAAATATGTCCCAATTTATCTATTACCTTATGAGTAGACATTTTCTCTTTTTCGCTATTGTAAACATGTCGTTATGAACATTTTTACAGATATGTTCAAGAGCTGCTCTGTGTATATACTTGTGAGTGGAATTTCTGGGTCCAAGAGTATAGATATATTCGAGTTTACAAGATAATGCCAAAGTGTTTTCCAAAGTGGTTTTCCAACTTAAACTTTGTCAGCAATATATAAGAGTTTTTGTTACTCTACATCTTCCCTAACATTTAATATTATCAGACTTATTTTTTAAATCATTTATTAAAATAAGATTATTTTGGAATAATTTTAGATTTACAGAAGTATTATAAAGTACTGTCATATACCATTCAACCAGTTTCGCCCAGTATCAACATCTTCTATAACTATAATGTCTTTCTCAGATTGAGTGAATTTCCATATTGGTTTTATATCCAGCAAATTTGTTAAACTCTCTTATTAATTTTGATTATTTCTAGGTACCGTTGGGTTTTCTACATAGAAAAGTACTCTATCTGTTGAATAATGACAGATTTTTTTCTTTGATGAGTCTATCTTTTTAAAATTTTTATTTCACTAATCAGGATCTCCAGTACAATAATAATAGAAATAATGTTAGTAGGCATTACTGCCTTTTCCTTCTGTTGAAATGAGTGCTTTTAATTGTTTCACCATTTAATTGTATCAATCTCAATGAATGAGGCCTGTTATTTTTGTTTGGTCTTGGTTTTCAGGGTATGCTGGCTTCATAAAAGAAGTTAGAGTTGGGAAGAATGTTTTCTCTTTTTCTCTACTTGGGAATGGTTTATATGACATTTAAAATATTTGTGCTTTGCTTCGTACAACATGCATGTAAAACCAAATGGTATTTTCTTTGAGGAAAGATTTCTGTTTTTTCTTGCCAATTTTTGATAATTTTTCTAGGATATTATCCCTAAATTTTCAGTTTCGTTGGCATAGAGCTGTTTGTAATACCCTTTTATGTTTTGAAGGAGGTTACAGTAGATTTTTATTCCTTAGTCCTTCCCTACTTTTTAAAAAAGTCTTATTTTGAAGAATTCTAAACGTACATGAAAATGGACAAGATAGTATATTCAACCCCAGTTACTTAGCCCTAATAGTCATTAACTCATTACCAGTTATGCTTTGTTATACCCTAATTACTTTCCCTCTTAATATTATTTTGAAGCAAAACCCAGACATTATATAATTTTATCCATTTAAAAAATTTAGTATTTTTGTCTAAAAAATAAAGGCTCTTTGTTCATTTTTTGATCAATACCATTATCACATCAAAAATTAAAAGTTATTTCTTCATATCAAATATCCTATTAGTATTCAGATTTCCAAATGTCTCAAAAATATTTAATCTCTGCAACATATGGAGCTATATCTCCCTCTTAATTCCTATAATTACTTCTTCTTTTGTTTTTATTTACTTATTATATAAAATAATTTTTTATTGCTCAGGATATTTTTTCTCGTGTCTTGTGTTTTGTTTTTGTTTTTGTTTTTGTAATGAACACAAATTCAAACTTAGGGAAGCTTGCCTTTCTCTTGAAAATCAAAATGAAACAACAAAGCTTTTATATCATTAACTAACGTGATCTTGTCTTAGGAAAGAGAAGGTAGTTCATGTAAGAGTAAAACTTACACCATGAATAATGCAAGTCTAAGTGTGGTGGTATGAAACAAAGACAATATCATTATTGACAAAGTTATAAATTGGTGGCATTTGCAGAAAAGAGGCCCTTGAAAGTTTCTAAACAACAGTAAAATCATTTAGGAAATTTTAAAGTGTCTAATAGGCCAAAAAGGGAATGAGATTACTAAACTGCCTCAAGACCTTTAGTAAAATACTGAATTTGAAAGTTACTGGGACTTGGATTTGTAAAAATAGGGTGGTAGGTTGGATCATGCTTATAGTGGTCTCCAGTTCAAATAAACTACTCTGACAATACACTACTTCACAGGTGACGTGCTTTTCCAAGGACTTTTCTTTCTCCTAGTGGGAGCTGGCAAAAGGTATGCTCAGCCCTTTTTAAGATAACTGCCTAGCCCCAAAGCTAAAACATGAGAAAGGAAGAGAGGTGGAATGAACACCTGAAGAGATTCTGCAGAGAAAATATCCCCTTTTCCTCATGCTTAAAGAAACAGCATTCAACTTTGCTGAAGTAGAACTTTTTAGGAATATTTACAGGTCTGTGGGACCAGTCAGACACAAATTTTACGTGTTTCTTCAAAGCATCAACTTCTTTATCTTTTTACAACTTCTGACTGAAAGCTTTGGTCTCTGCTGGTGTGCGTTTCCGCATCAACCATTATCTGCCCATCTTCTTGTGTGGAAAGGCTGTCATAGTTGCGACCTACCTCTTGAACTACTCTTTCCTGATTCGTTTTGTACATCTGAAAGAAAAAGTCTTCTCCATACCTCCATTGTGGATAGAGAATGAGGCAGGTACATGTTCCAGCCCCTCAAATTTCTACTGCCATTCTCATTGCCATTGCTGTTGATTATGAAGTAACTCTGCCCAGGAACCTTCTTTGCCTATATAGTGCTTATAAAGGAAGAAGAAAACTATAGCAAATGTTATGTATTCCCTTTTTGATTTTTAATTTTATTAATGATGTAGTGCATCAAAGTTTGTTGATTATAATTTGTTATGGAGGAAGTATTTTATTCAACTAAAATATGTGTGCTAAAGAAAAGAGAAATAATATGGATAACTAATTTGTTAATATTTAAAATGTGTTTTTCTCTCAATTTGAATGCCCATATGTATTTTACATTATCGGGTCTAAGCAACACTTGTTTTTTTGCTGTTTAAAACCAAGAGATAGATTGCTTTTTGGTCAGTTGGTGAAACTATATTCTCTAATACAAAGTGTCAGTATGAATTACCTTTACTTTGTGTTAAACACTACATTGACAGCTCTTAAAACCATTAGGGCACTCTTCCAGAGAAAAATCATTTAGCTACTTGATGTTGCATGTCTATTATATAAAGTCTGCCCTATGATTTTCACAGGTAATATGTTTGTCTTCAGCCACTTGAACGTGACGTCAGGGTGAAACAAAGTGCAAAAGTCTGTGTGCAGGTTTTTTGTTTGGACATAAATTTTTAACTCCTTTGTGTAAATACTAAAGAGTACAATTTAGTAAGAGAGTATTCAATTTTGTAAGAAACCACCAAGCTGTCTTCCAATGCAGCTGTACCATTTTGCATTCTCATTAGCAAAGAATGAGGGTTCCTGTTGCACATTTGTGTTGTCAGTGTTCCAGATTTTGGCCATTCTAATAGGTGCATAGTGGTATCTCATTTTTTGTTTGTTTATTAAATTTTATAGATTAATTTTTAATAGTTCCAAGTCAGGATAACCCGCTGTCCATCGACAGGTAAATGGATAAGCAAGTTTAGGATGCCCATACAATGGAATACAACTTAGCAATAAAAAGGAATGAACTGTCATGCACTGCACGTTTGTGGGGAACCTGGTGCTAAACCATTAGTAGAAGACCTCCTTCTGGGTTGGGGTTTCGTATGTAGCAGAGCAGCTCCCTTGCTGAGATCTATTGAAAGTAAGCCCTCAGCACAAGGGTTTGTCCGTCTCTTTCCCCACCCGGGTGTCCGGCGTGTGGTGGTGGTGTGGGGGAAAGGGAGAGCCGCTCTCGTTTTTCACCCCCTCTCTTCCCCTTCTCTCTGGGGCTGGGCCCTCCCTGGGGGCATCACCCAAGCAACCCGCCTATGAGCTCCCCTCGCAGGGGTCCACGGGTTTGGCAGCGCAATGGGAGGTGGGGGTGGAACCCCAGGCCGGAGGAGGCGCCCACCCACCTCCCCACCCCTAAAATAAATAAATAAATAAAAAAGGAACAAACTTCTGATACATTCAATGACCTGAATAAATATCAAAAATGTTTCGAGTGAAAGACTTTTTGATTATTTATATGAAACTCTTGAAAAGGCAAATTTTTAGTGATGAAATGATCACTGGTTGCCTAGGGCCAAAAGAGCAGCGGAAGGATTCGGGAGGGAAGAACAGAAGGCAATCTTTTGGGATGTTGGAGATGTTTCCTATCTTGTTTTTTGTCCACTATTTTTTTTTTTTTTTTTGCCGTTTCCCCCCAGCTTTGTGAAAGTATAATTAGTTGCTCATATTTACATTGTACAATTCAATAATTTTTTTGTCAATTGTAGGTGGCATATAATAATATATCAGTTTTAGTTGTATAGCGTAGTGATTAGAGATCTATATAACTCACAAAGTGGTTACAGCACTAAATTTAGTACCCCTCTTCCCCCTTTACATATTTTTACAACATTGTTGACTATTTTCCTTATGCTACTTTATATCTCCATGATTATCTTGTATCTATCCACTTGTACATCTTAATCCCTTTACCATTTTTCACCATCCCTCCAACACCCACTCCCATCTCATAGATACAAACTCTCTGTATCTGAATTTGTTTCCATTTTTGTTGTTTATTTTGTTTTTTAGATTCCACATGTATGTGAAATTGTATGGTATTTGTCTTTATCTGACTTACTTCATTCAGTGCAATACCCTCTAGGTCCATCAAGGCAATATCTTTTCTATCACCTTTGTTTTATAACGAACTATAGAAATAATCCCTGAAAGTATAGTGTTATCATCACCTTTGTTTTAGTCTAGGTGTGTCTTTTAATCTGAAGTGAGTCTCTTGTTGGCAGCCTATGTAGAAATCTTGTTTTCTTATCTATTCGACCACTTTGTCCTTTGGTCGAAACACTTAATTCTTTTCCATTTGAGGTAATTGTTGATAAATATGTAGCTATTACCATTCTTTTTTCATGGTTTTTTTCCCCCCATTCTTTAATTATGCCCCACCCCCTCCATGTCCACCCCTGCCCTGTGGATGTTGCCATTTCCCCTTAAGAAAGGGATCTCTGAAGGCAGGGGATCTCCTCCCACACGCTTGCGACATGCACCCGGGGCCTGGTGCACCCATGGCCTAGCACCCCTGGTGCACTCAGGGGGCCTTGTGTGCCCAGAGCCTGGTGTACTTGGAGTATGGTTTGTAGCTCCACCTGGGACACGAACTTAGGACCTTCTGCATGTAAAGCAGGTGTGCTAACCACCACTGTGGAGCCACCCCCTTTTTTCATGTTTTTGATCTATGCTTTTTCTTCTTTAAGAAGTCTGTCCAACAATTCCTGTAATACTGGCTTGGTGTCAACAAATTCCTTTAGCTTATTTTCATCTGGGAAGCTCTTTATCTGTCCTTTGATTCTAAGTGATAGCTTTGCTGGATAAAGTATTGTTGTTTGTAGATCCTGGGTTTTCAACACTTTGAATATTTTGTGTTAAGCCCTTCTGTCCTGCAAAGTTTCTTTTAAGAAATAAGCTGCCAGTCTTATGGGAGCTCCTTTGTAAGTAACTAATTGCTTTTCTCTTGCTGCTTTTAAGATGCTCTTCGTATTTAACGTTTGGCATTTTAATTATGATGTGTCTTGGTGTAGCCTCTTTGGGTTTATTTTTGGGAGGACTCTCTGAGCTTCCTCAGGTTATGAAGTTTCTCATCATTATTTCTTCAAATATATTTTCAACTTCTGTCATCCCTCTTCAGGTACCTCTGTGACACGGATGTTGTTTCCTTTAATTTCGTCCCTTCGGTTCCCTAAATTGTTATTATATTCTTGGTTACTTTTTTCTTGCCATTCCTGTTGAATGTCCTTGGTTTCTCCATCCTCTATATCGGTGTTTCAAGCCTCTTCTTCCTTCGCTCTGTTGATTCCCTCTAATATACTCTTATAATTTCCATTTCCATTTTTATGTTTTTTATCTCTGTTAAAGTTCTCCCTGAGTTCATCTACACTTCCCTTAATTTCATTGATTGAACTCTGCATCTTTTAGATTGCTTGACTCCATTATTCCTGGATCTCTATTCTGTTCTTTCATATTGTTTCAGCTTCTTTTTCTTCCCATTTTGGCTGCCTTTCTGTGTCTGTTGCTATGTAGTAAGCAAAGCTCCTAAGTCTCCTGGTTTTATTAGTGTGGCTTTGTGTGGTAGGTGTCCAGTGGCACAGTCCTGAGAGGGGTTCAGCTTCAGGCCAAGTTTAATTCCAGCCTGTGCCCCTCCGGGGCCACCTGTTAAGATTCAGCAAGGAATCCAAAGCTGTGCCTATAGTTGCCCCAAGAAGCCACGCCAGAAACCGAGATCAGCTGCCACCAGTGTGAGTCTTGGTGCTGCTCAGCATGTGTCACGGGACTCGCCAAGGGCACAGCTAAATGTGGCTTGGGTGGGGCCGTGAATTGGGGGAAATGGAGTTTCAGGGAATCCTCTGGGCTGAGTGACCTCTGTTTTCCAGTTTGATGACACTTCAATTTTGGTGGCTCTGCTTCTGCACACTGGGAGGGGAAAGGGCTCAACAGAGGAACAATGGATACAACCAGCACTTGTGCCCTGTAGAAAGCCTCACCTCTGGCCCTTGCTATTACAACTCAGCATATCCCTGTAAGTACTTGGTGTCCGTTGAGGAGCTGACTGGGCGCTGATGCTCAGAGCAAGCAGGTCTGTCACTGTGAATGTCTGGTTGCAGGCTTGGCCCCTTTTAGTGGCGGCTGCAGCTGCTGCATCCTCTGTCCCATTCTGCCACTCAGGACCAGGCAGCTTCTCAGACTCCTGTCTTCGCTCCCTTATACCTCTAATCATTGCAGGGTGATTTCTTATTTCTCTCCTTAGTTGTAGGGCTTCTGTTCATCTAGACCCCCAGGTGACTCTGCTTACCCTTTGCTCTGTGTTTCTGTTTCAACTTTGATGTGGTCATGAGGGGATGAGCGAAGCTTCTATCATCTACGCCATTTTGCCCTGGAAAACCTCTCATTGTTTTAACTTGCATTTTCCTGATGACATATGGTGTGGAACATTCCTATTTTTTCCTTTCTATCTTTAAAACATTTTTTAAAATTAAATTACTGTTGATATTTAATATTATATTAGTTTCAAGTGGACAGCATAGTCATTAGATATTTATGTATCCCAGCCCCTGACAACTCTAGTACCGACTTGACACCATTCATAGTTATTACAATATTATCGACTATACTCTCTATGCTCTACTCTACTTCCCTGTATTTTTAAACTACCAGTTTGTACTTAATCTATTTACCTTTTTCACCCTCCTCCCTAAACCCCTTCCCATCTGGTAAAACTGATAGTTTGTTATGTGTGTCTGGGAGTTTGTTTCTATTTTGTTTGTTCATTTATTTTGTTTTTTCAATTCCACATATAAGTGAAATCATATGTGATATTTGTCTTTCTCTAACTTATTTCACTTAGCATAATACCCTCTAGGTCCATCCATGTTGTTGCAAATGGTAACATTTCATTCTCTTTTATGAGTAATATTCCATTGTATGAATATATGTGCAATTTCTTCTTTATCAAATTGTCTATTGATAGGCACTTAGGTTGCTTCCATGTTGTGGCTATTATGAATAATGCTGCATATATCTTTTCAAATTAGTGTTTTGGATTTCTTCAGATAAATACTCAAAAGTGGGATTGCTGGGTCACATGGCAGTTCTATTTTTAATTTTTTGAGGAACGTCCATATTGTTTTCCATAGTGGCTGTCCCGATTTGCAATCCTACAAACCAACAATGCATGAAGGTTCCCTTTTTTCCATATCCTTGCCAAAACTTGTTTGTTGACTTACTGATGATAGCCATTTTGCCAGGTATGAGGTGATATCTCATCATGGTTTTAATTTCCATTTCTCTGATGATTGGTGACATTGAACATCTTTCGATATGTCTTTTGGCCATCTGTATGTCCTCTTCGGAGAAATGTCTATTTAGGTCCTCTGTTCATTTTTTTCATTGGATTGTTTATTTTTTTGGTGTTAAGTTGTATGAGTTTTTTTTAAAATAAATTTTGGGTATTAAACCATTATTAGACATATCATTGGCAAATATGTTCTCCCATTCAGTTGGTTGTCTTTGTTTTTTTGATGGTGCTATGCAGAAACTTTTTAGTTTGATGTAGTCTTTTTTTTTTTTTTCTTTTGTTTTCCTTGTCCAAGGAGACAGCCAAAAATAAAAAAAAAAATTACTCAGGGCAGTGTCAGAGAGTTTACCTGCCTATGTTTTCTTCTAGGAGCTTTTTAGGTTCAGGTCTTACATTTAAGTCTTTAATCCATTTTGAGTTTATTCTTGTATATGGTGTAAGAAGGTGGTCTGGTGTTATTTTTTGCATTTATCCAGTTTTCCCAACACTGTCTGTTAAATAGACTGTCTTTTATTCTCTTGTATATTCTTGCCTCCTCTATCATAGATAGATTGACCATATAGGCATGGGTTTATTTCTGTTCTCTAGCCTGTTCATTGATCTAAGTGCTTTTATGCTAATACCATGCCGTTTTGATTACTATAGCTTTATAGTACAGTTTGATATCAGATAGTGTGATACCTCCAACTTTGTTTTTTCTCAAAACTCCTTTGACTATTCAGGGTCTTTTGTGGTTCTCTATAAATTTTAGGATTATTTGTTTTAGTTCTGTAAAAGTGCCATTGCTATTTTGATAGGGACTGCATTGAATCCGTAGATTGCTTTGGGTAGTGTGGACATTTTTATCACGTTACTTCTAAGTAATACTGTGCTTCCATTTATTTGTGTCTTCTTCAGTTTCTTTCTTCGGTGTCTTATGATTTTCTCAGTACAGTTCTTTTACCTCCTTGATTAAATGTATTCATAGGTATTTTATTTTATTCTATTTTTTTGGTGCAGTTTTAAACAGATTTGTTTTTTAATTTCTATTTCTGATAGTTCATTATTGGTGTATAAAAATGCAACTGATTTCTGAGTATTAATTTTGTATCTTGCTACTTTACTGAATTCATTTATCAGTTCTAGCAGTTTGTGTGTGTGTGTGTGTGTGTGTGTGTGTGTGTGTGTAATCTTTAGGGCTCTCTATACCTAGTATGTCCTTTGCTGGAACATCTTTTCATATGCTTATTTGCCATGTGTATGCCTTCTTTGGTGTCGTGTCTGTTAAGGTCTTTGGCCCGTTTTTAAATTGGATTGTTTATTTTCTTATTGTTGAGTTTTAAGAATTCTTCATATATTTTGGATAAGAGTCTTTTATCAGATGTGTCTTTTGCAAATATTTTCTTCCATTTTGTGACTTGTCTTCTAATTCTCTTGACATTTGTCTCTCACAGAGCAGAAAATTTTAATTTTAGTAAAGTCCAGATTATCAATTATTTTTTCATTGATTATGCCCTGACGTTTTGTCTAAAAACTTATCACCAAGCCTAAGGTCATCTGGATTTTCTCCTTTGTTATGTTCCGGGAGCTTTATAGTTTTGCATTTTACATTTGGGTCTGTGATCCATTTTGAGTTAATTTTTGTAAAGGGTTTATGGTCTGTGTCCAGATTTTTTTTTTTTATGTGGATGTCCAGTTGTTCCAGCACCATTTTTGAAAAGGCTGTCATTTTTTCACTGTATTGCCTTTGCTTTTTTGTCAAAGATCAGTTAACTGTATTTATGTGGGTTTATTTTCCGGGCTCTATATTCTATTCCATTGATCTGTTTGTCTGTTGTTTTACTAATACTATGTCTTCATTACTCTGGTTTTATAGTAAGTCTAGAAGTCAGGTAGTGTCAGTCTTCCAACTTTTTTCTCTTTAAATAAACTGTTTTGGCTATTCTCAGTCTTTTGTCACTCCATATAAGCTTTAGAATCAATTTGTCAATATCCATTAAAAGACTTGCTGTGATTTTTGTTGGGATTGCATTGAATCATTAGCTCAAGTTGGAAAGAACTGGCATCTTAACCATGTTGCGTCTTTCTGTCCATGAACATGAAATATCTTTCCATTTATTTCTTTTTTGATTTCTTTCATCAGTTTTGTAGTTTTCCTCATTTAGATCTTATACCTATCTTGTTAGATTTATATCTTAGTATTTCTTTTTTTGAGGTGCTTACGTAAATGGTATTGTGTTTTTAATTTCAAGTTTCACTTGTTCATTGCTCATATATAGGAAAGCAGTTGACTTTTGTATATTAACCTGTATCATGCATCCTTGCTATCATTGTTTATTCTAGGAGTTTTTTGTCTGTTCTTTTGGATTTTCTACATAGACGACCATGTAATCTGTGAATAAGATAGTTCTATGTATTCCTTCCCAATCTGTATACATTTTGTTTCCTTATTAAAATTTCTAGGCCATCTAGTATGATGTTGAAAAACAGTGGTGAGAGGGGACATTTTTGCTTGTTCTGATCTTAGTGGGAAAACTAGTTGCTTTCCATTAAGCATGATGTTAGCTATAGGCTTTTTGTAAATATTCTTTATCAAGTTGAGAAGGTTCTTTAGTCCTAATTTACTGAGAATTTTATTATGATTGGATGTTTGTCGAATGCTTTTCTGCATCTGTCGATAAGATCAAATGGTTTTTCTTTTGCAGCCTGTTGATCTGATGGATTACATTGTTTTTTGAATGTTGAATCAGTTTTGCATACCTGTGATAAATCCTGTTTGGTCTTGGCATATATTTCTTTTTTGTACATTGTTGGATTTTGTTTGCTAATATTTTCGAGAATTTTTGCATCTGTAGTTTTCTTCTAATGTCTTTAATTTTGGAATTTGTGTAATACTGCCCTTATAGAATGCATTAGGAAGTATTTCTTTTGTTTCAATCATCTGAAAGAGATTGTAGATAATTTCTTCCTTAAATGTTTAGTAGAATTTACCAGTGAACCTATCTGCCCCTGGTCCTTTATGTTTTGGAAGTTTATTATTTACTCCATTTAAAAAATAGATAAAGGCTTATTTAGTTTGTATATTTTTTCTTGTGGGAGCTTTGGCAGATCGTGTCTTTCACAGAATTGGTCCATTTCATCTAGGTTATCAAATTCGTGGGAATAGAGTCATTCATAGACTAATTATCCTTTTAATGTCCATGGGATCAGTAGGGATGTCCTGTCTTTCATTTCTGATTTAGTAATTTGTGTTCTCTTTTTTTCCTCAGTTAGCCTGGCTTATTGATCTTCTCAAAGAACCATCTTTTGGTGTTATAGATTTTTTTTCTATTGATTTCCTATTTTCAACTTCATTGATTTCTGTTATTTTTATTATCTTCCGCTTACTTTGGATTTAATTTTCTATTTTTTTTTCCAGTTTACTAAAGAGGAAGCCTAGATGATTGATTTCAGGTCTTCTTTTCTAATATATGTATTCAATGCTATAAATTTCCCTCTAAGCACTGCTTTCGCTATTTCACACTAATATTAATAAAGTTGTTTTCATTTTTATTTAATTAAAAATATTTTAAAATTTCTCTTAAGATTTATTCTTTGATTCATGTATTATTTAGAAGTCTATTGTTTACTCTTCAGGTATTTTAGAGATTTCCAGCTATCTTTTGTTACTGTTTTCTAGTTGTACTCCATTGTAATCTGAGAGTAGACATTGTATGATTTCTGTTCTTTTAAATTTGTTAAGTCACTGTAAATTTCATGTCCCAGAATGGTCTAGGTAAATATTCCATGTGAGTTTGGAAAGAATGTATGTCTTTTGTTATTGGATGACTTAGTATTACATAGATGTCCTTTGTAGCCAGTTTTGTGGTGGTGGTGTTGAGTTTAGCTATGTCTTTAGCAATTTTCTGCCTGTTGGATCTATTCATTTCTGATGGAGGGGTGTCGAAGCCTCCAATAATAATGATGGATTTATTTATTTATTGCAGTTCTATCAGTTTTTGCCTTTTATAACTCTATTGGTAGGTGCATACACATTAAAGATTGTATGCATAGGTGTATTTTTTTTGACATTTATTCTACTTTATGTTCCCTGAGCTTCCTGAATCTATGGTTTGGTGTTTGACATAAATTTTGGGGAAGTTCTCAGTCATTATTGTTTCAAATATTACTTCTTTTCCTTTCTTTCATCTCCTCATATTTCAGTTATGTGTATGTTACACCTTTTGTAGTGGTCCCACAGCCCTTGGATAGACTGCTCTGTTTTTTCCATCTTTGTTATCTTTACTATTCAGTTTTCGAAGATTCTGTTGAGATATCCTCAAGCTCAGAGCTTCTTTCCTAAGCCTTGTCTAGTCTAGCAGTAAGCCCATCAAAGGTACTCTTCATTTCTGTTACAGTGTTTTTCATCTCTAGCTTTTCTTTTGGTTCTTTCTTAGAATTTCCATCCCTCTGCTCACATAATGCATCTGTTCTTATATGCTATCTACTTTATTCATCAAAGCCCTTAGCTTATTAATCATAGTTGTTTTAAATTCTTGGTGTGGTAATTCCAAAATATGCCATATCTGGTTTTGATGCTTGCTCCATCTCTTCGAATTGGTTTTTGCCTTTTGGTTTGCCTTGTAATATTGTCTTGATGGCTGGACATGACGTATTGGGTAAAAGGAACTGCCCACAGTAATGTGGTGGTGAGGCAGGGGAAAGGGGAAGCATTCTCTAGTCCTGTGATCGGGTCAGTCTTTTACTGAGCCTATGCCTTTGCACGGTGACCTTCACAAGTATTTTTAATTTTTTTTCCCTCCTCTTGGTTGTAGCATGATGGCTAGAGTGGGCTGGAGTTGGATGTTTCTCTCAACCCTGCATCAGTTACGCTCTGATAATATACCAGCAGGTTAGGCTCTGGTTAACTGATTTTCCCTAGAGACAGGTCTTGTTAAGAACAGAGTGCTCTGGCTATTTCAAAACAGTTTCTTTTCCTTGCACCTTGCCAGAAGCACGAGGGGATTTTTCTCTGGTATTTGTTGTGAGTACCCGGTTGAGCTCCTGGAGGTAAAGCTCACAAAATTATGGGGTCCTTCCCATGACTGAGTTTCTTGAAGTTTTTAATGCTCAGTGTTGTACACACTGTGCCTCTAGTAATTTGTCAATTATAGTTCAGGTTTTCCTACCTCAACACTGGTTCCCGGGGCATCTCCCCTGTGTTATGTAAGCTGTGACTCCCTTTATGTGCCTGTCACTTCAGTTTTGGTTTGCCCTGTGACCTTGTTTCTCTTACAGATCTAATAAGAGTTACCGATTTTTCGTGTTTTTTGCTTTTTACTTATTAGAATGAAGTGGCAACTTCCACTTCTCCCAGAAACCAGAAGATAAAATGACCTCAAGCTGAGACTTCAAACAAACAAACAAACAAAAATCAAGGATTTATATCATTTGTTCTTTGTTACTTCGACCATGGGCACATTTCTGTTAAATCTTTGAAATGTCCATATGGAATATAGAAGCAGTAATCACAGGCTGCACCAACTCTTGCTCTTTCTCTTGGGTTTTCTTGAGAAGCAGAATGACCTGGTAGTGTTTACTACTGTCTAACTACATGGCCTTAGATGAATCATTTTTATGCATATTTTTTAGATTATTTATAAACTAATTAAATCATTGATAGTGCCTTCCCATTTTAAAAGGATTTTATGAAGATTAATTAGTTAATGTCTATAATACTGTTTAAGCCCTTCAGAGATTGTTTTTCAGTATACAGTAAACCTTAATTGATTGCATGTGTTATGCTAGGCTAGTACACAAAAGTTAAATAGAGAATAGGCTCTACTTTTGAGCTGAGATTTGGTTGAGGAAACATAAATGTAAATAACTGTGTGCAGCATTTTATGTGCCATAAGATAGGTGTGTTCAAAGTGTAGTAGGAAGACAAAAGCAGGGAATTATTAATTGGAGTGCAATTAGAAATAAAAATTTCTTTAGGTTCGTACATCTTAACTATAAGTAGCAATTAGTTTTTCAGAACTGGAGTATAACTTTGTATTACTGTTTATACTGGGATTAGAATTATTATGTTATAAGTAGAGTTATAAATTAGGGATGTGTGTTTTCTTCCTTTAGCTTATTTATTTATTTATTTTTACCCTATTTTTGTGAGATAGGGAAGACTAGCTTCTCTATCTCACAAAAATAATGATGTAAAAGTGTTTTATGAAATGTTAATCTCATATATTTCTCTGTTTTTTTCCTCTTCTTAAGTTTGATTGAAGTTTCCTTTGAGTTTTAATTTTGACTTATTTGCCTTGCAGCACAATTAGGGCACAAACTAGCTGGCATACTGTGATTCTTCCTGACTCATCCTTGTTCCCTCCCTCCTTTTTCTCACTGTCTTTTTATTTCCTGGGATTGTGTTGCTGCAATAGAAGTAAGACTCTTGAAAAGGGCAGTACAGGTCCACTGCGGTAAGGCTTCTCTTTCATTTTCTTCTATGTCATTGTACTAAACTAAATACTTATTATGAAAAATTTAGTTTTAGATTACATAAAAGATTATTGGGGAAAATGTCATATGTCTATTTAAGTAGTTTGAATAAAATTAATTTTTGGTTTTTTTCTCGTTAACTTGAAGCCACTCATTTCTATTTTAAGAATAGCAAACCTCGAAAAGTGTTTTGGTGATTTTTTTTTACAAAATCAAGAATAAGTGAAAACTGTCTCTTGGGAACTTTAGATAAGTATTTGTTAGTTTTCACAGTGAGAAGTACACATAGTTTGTGATCTAAAACCAGTTAAGTGGGTTTTGAAGCTGAAATAATTTTATTGTAGTTAACAGTTAAGTACTGTTTCATAAAATCTGTTTTATATATGAGTGTGGGTGTTTACCGCACCGTGTTCTAAAATGTATTTTTGCGGGTCTTGGTCATCATATTAAGTGGAAAATTACTTCTGGAATCCTTCACATCCTTCATTTTCTTATTTTAAATTAATAGTGATCCAAGAGGCATTTGGTTGTTAGTATCCTGTTTGAATGTAGAAAAGCAGTTATCTGTTTTTATTTTTTAAGATGAATACTTAAGAGAGGGATATTGTATAAAGGCTGAGAAGTGATGATAAAGGTTTATTGGCACATCGGCGAGTCCCTAGGTGAGTTTACCAATGAGTATGGTCTTTGGTGTTCTGACAGAGCATCTTCTGATGGAAATGTTAACTCTCTAGGAGATCATTTCATCAGCAGCTACAGCCCTGAAAGTGAAATCCTGGTTGGGGAGGCAGAATAATTTGTAACTGATGTGAATTTTAAAAAAATAAAAAGCAAAATGTAGTCAATATAGACATCATAAAGCAGCTACTGTACATTTTTGAAATGTTTTTTGAATGACCTTCAAGCTCTTTTTACTTTGTTCCTATCATCAAAACCAAAGTTATATTTATATCTTACATTTATTTAAAAATATTCCCTTTATCTCCATATTTTAGTTTTTTCTCTTCCTTTTTTTTTTGGAAGGGTTTCATGTATATATCTTTGTATATTTACTAGAAGAAAATATCAAGAATAACCTTTTCATTTACTTCTTGCCATAAACTCAAGGAAAAGTACAAGTATAGGAATTGGGGGACTTCAGCCTAAGAGGATAGCATCATTCATAAAGGCATGGACCCTGGATTTTAACTGCCTGGGCTTAGACTCAGTCTTAACTTGTATGATTTTGGACAAATTACTTACCCTTTTCAGTTGCTTTAGCTTCTTTATCTGTAAAATGGAAATAATAATAATATTTTCTTCACAGTGTTGTAAGGTTTAAATAGATCAAGTAAAGTCCTTAGAAAGGCACATAGTAAGAGTTATATAAAGGTTACCTGTTATTATTGACATCCAATTCTCATAGCAAGTTAAGGGACCTTGGAAAGTTAGTTTTTCTGGGCTTTATCTCCTTTTTAAAAAATGACACAGTCTACGTCCATGCCACCCTGAACATGCATGATCCCATCTGATCTCGGAAGCTAAGCAGGGTTGGCCCTGGTTAGTACTTGGATGGGAGACCATCTAGGAAAACCAGGTGCTGTAAACATAAAAAATAGAAAAAAAAATTAGGTATTGTAAGATGACAAGGTCCTTGCAATCTGTGAGGTCAACGAAGAGTTTCCTTGCCCCCCCCCAAAAAAAAGCTCTCTGATTCTTTGTAGATATTTCAACTCTGATAGTTGATCTCATTTAATTTTATTTTTTTGAACCCTTGAAGTTACTACTTTGTATTTTTTGTGTCAGTGGGACTAAAGAGATAGATATTTCCAACAATACAAATATTTTGTGCTAAAAATGATTAGATTGGAATGGCTCTAAGAATACCTGTAGATATTATTCCCCTAATGTGCTGAGTTATAGGTAAAATATTACCCAAAACAGTGCCTTAACTTTTAGTGAAAACCTAGTCTTCATTAATGATAGTACTTGTTAAGAGAGAGGCCTCTGTTTTTATATTTTTGTTTTATATGAATTAGTCCAATGGTCATCTCTTTTTTTAAAACTTCTAACATCAAAGCACAAAATTGTTGACGAATCTTCATTAAAACGTCTCATTCCAAGTACAGAAATAAATTGTAAGGTAGGGAGGCCATGACAGCAAGAAAAAAAGCAATTAAATCCAAATTGGTTTTCAATCAAGATATTATTCCAAAGTTGTAATTTGACAAACTTTTGCTGATCTAAGTATCTTGGAAGAGATGAAAATTTCTTCTAGATATGGGACAAAAATGTTAACTCTTTTGTTAGCTTCGAGCTGTTAAAAAGAAAAATTCATTTCTTTTTAACTAAATTCTATTTCAGTTTGTTAATTTTTCCCTTATGTCTTGTCTTCATAATGGAACTTTTGAAATTTCTGTTTCACTTATTTTGGTTTAGAGACCTAAAGACAAAGTAGCAAAGGTCTCCTTTCTAGGATTAAAATTGTTACTATTTTTGTTATGGTTCTTTTTATTTTTGCTTTTGTCTTTTAAATCAGTTCTTGCTACTAAAGGTTCTGTTTTTGGAAGTACAGATAAACAACTTGTTGAGAATTTCTATCAGTGAGCACTTAAGACCTTGCTGACCCCTGGATAACCCTTCTGTTTGAAGAGCTGTGTAATTGTAAGGTCCTTTCTATGAATCCAGCTGACTGTACATCTTTTGAAATGATGTGGAACAGATTACAAAACTTTTAGAGTGTGAACAGAGAATGAGAGCAGATGTGATTTTAAGACTTAGAATAAAGAAGCATGAGAAATTACATTTCTTATTTCAAATAACTTGGGAGGTGGGAGTGGTTTGTAGCACTTTTTTGAGTTTTTTAGATGAAAATTTAAAAATGTTAATGGAAGACTAATAAAAATATACAATTTTAATTTTGTATATTTTTATACAAAATTGGAGTGGAGTAACTGGTGTTCTTTGACTGTTCTGTATAACTCTGAAATACAAATTCTTTGAGAAAATAGGATGGACTTGCTTCTTGGGGTGGTATACTGATTATTTAGTAGTATAATTCTGTTGACTTTATTTTCCAACTTTTTCCTCTTAACAAAAAGTCTAGTTTTAAAATGTTCAAAATTTCAATAATGAAGGAAAAAATTTAATCTTAAATAATGCCTCATTGTCTTTACTTTTAGTACATTGCAGAGGTTTGGGGGTAGAAGATAATAAAGCTGCCATCCAAATTGTTTACTTTCTCATTTGGAGATTTTTGAGAGAGCAAGTAAATAAGTGTACTAAAGTAAAGTTAAAGGATAATTATGAACTTTGTGCTACTTTATATTCTTACTGCTCTTCTTTACTACCTTTACTGCCTTTTTCTTCCTCCTTGTAAAATTATTCTTTATTAGCCTTCATTTCTGGTCTTTACAAGGTGGAGCTCATTGAAGAGATAACTTAATAAACAGTTAAGCCTTTGAATGTGTAAATTATGTGGCACAGAGAAAGTCCTTTGTAACAAGCATTGGAGGATCTGCATGACTAATTATAATTGTGTTCTGGCAAAGAGGTAGGTAAATACAACTTCTCAGGAAAATTTAGCTTAACGTTGATCTGACTTTGGTGATTAGGTCTTCCCCTCTTAGACCTCCAGTTATACTCTTCCAAGAAGCTTACAGAAATGGTTTCCTGAATCGCTATGTTCATTCTGTTGCACACTGTTATTCTTAATTATTGGTGATTTATCAAGAATTAGCAAAGCTCAGAATATCTTTAGTAGCACTGAAAAGTCTCAATCACCTTACTTCTGCTCATTGTGCTTGAGTATGTTTGGGCTTTGGGTAGGATGTGGAGGAAGTCAAATTGATTAGAACAGAGTTAAATCCATTTTCCTTTCCTAAGATTAATACCTGGGTCCCACCTTCAAAGATTCTAAATTGATTGTCGTGGTACGGTGTAACTTTAGCACAGGAAGTCATAAATGTTTCACAGGTGTCTGTAATTAGGCAGCAAAGTTTGAAGACTGCTGTGTTATCTGATCTCCCCAAGTATATTAAACTCCTTCAAACAGAGATTATAAACTTTTAAAACTTTACTAGATTGCTGATTATATATGTATTAGTTAAATATAACCCTAAACATAAGGGAGCTAATTGTTTAATTGTTCAAAATAAATATCCAGAAAGCCATAGTGAAGTACAATTTTTTTGTGGGTATTATAGAATACCAAGAAAGGAAATGATAGTTGTACGGTCAGGTGTAATCAGGAACGTTTCATTTCTTTTCTTTTCTTTTCTTTCTTTTCTTTTCTTTTCTTTTCTTTTCTTTTCTTTTCTTTTCTTTTCTTTTCTTTTCTTTTCTTTCCTTCTTTCTTCCTTCCTTTCAATATTTTTTATTTTTCAATTATATTTAGCATACAATACTATATTAGTTTCAGGTGTATAACATAGTGATTACACATCTAAATAACTCACAAAGTTATAAATAAATATAGTACCCCTCTGACACCAATAAACTTAGTACCACTCTGACACCATACATAGTTATTACAATATTATTGACTATATTCCTTATGCTATAACTTATATCTCCATAACTATTTTGTAACTACCAATCTGTACTTCTTAATCCCTTTTTCACTGACCCTCCATCCCCCCGCCCACCTGGTAACCTTTGTGTTCTGTGTATCTAAGTTTGCTTTTTTTGTCATTTATTTCATATGTACGTGAAGTCATATGGCATTTGTCTTTCCTGACTTACTCCACCCAGCACAATACCTTCTAGATCCATAATGAATTATCTTTTTCCATCCCTTTGCTTTCAGTCTGTGTGTGTCTTTTAATCTGAAGTGAGTTTTTTGTAGGTAGCCTATATATGGGTCTTGTTTTCTTATCCATTCATCCACCTATCTTTTGATTGGAGCATTTAATTCTTTTTCATTTGAAGTACTTGTTGATATATATGTAGTTATCCCCATTCTTTATTCATATTTTTGCTTTTTTTTTTTTTTCCTCTTAAAGAAGTCCTTCCAGCATTTCCTGTAATACTGGCTTGGTGATGATGAACTCCTTTAGCTTTTTCTTATCTGGGAAGTTCTTTATCTGTTCTTCTGATTCTAAATGATAACTGCTGGTAAAGTAGTCTTGGTTATAGGTCTTTGCTTTTCACCACATTGAATATTTTGTGCTAAGCCCTCCTGGCCTGCAAAGTTTCTATTGAGAAATCAGCTGACAGTCTTATGAGAGTTCCCTTTTAGGTAACTAATTGCTTCTCTTTTGCTGCTTTTAGGATTTTCTCAGTCTTTAACCTTTGGCATTTTAATTATGTGTTTTGGTGTGGGCCTCTTTGGGTTCATCTTTTGGGGACTCTCTGAACTTCCTAGACTTGTATATCTATTTCCTTCACCAGGTTAGGAAAGTTTTCCCTCATTATTACTTCAAATAGATTTTCAGTTTCTTGCTCTCTCTCCTCTCCTTCCAGTACCCCTGTGATGTGAATGTCGTTGTTTTTGATGTTGTCCCAGAGGCCCCTTAAACTATCATAATTTTTTTGGATGCTTTTTTCTTGTTGCTATTCTAATTGGGTGTCCTCCACTATCCCATCCTCTAAACTGCTGATTTGATTCTCTTTCATCTACTCTGTTGATTCCCTCTAATTTACTCTTCATCTCAGATATTATATTCTTCATTTCTGACTGGTTTTCATTTTATGTTTTCCATCTCCATTTTTATTTTTTTTATCTCTCTGTTAAAGTTCTCATTGAGTTCATCTTTTCTTCCTCTAAGTTCCTTTAGTATCGTTATAACCAATGTTTTGAACTCTGCATCTGGTAGATTGCTTGTCTCCATTTTGTTCTTTTTCTGGAGCTTTGTTCTGTTCTTTCATGTGGTACATGCTTCTTTGTCTCCTCATTTTGTCTGCCTCCCTTTATCTGTTTTTATGTATTAGGTAGGGCTTTTAAGTCTCCTGGTCTTAGTAGAGTGGCTTTATTTAGTAGGTGTCCTGTGGGGTCCAGTGGCACAGTCCTGCGAGGCATCCAGCTGCAGGCCAAGTTCAGCTGCAGCCTGTGCCCCTCGAGAGCCACCTGGTAAGAGTCACCATACAATCCACAAATGACTGCCTGCCGTGATGGGCTTGTAGCTACCTCAAGGGGCCAAGCCAGAAACCAAGGCTGGCTGCCACTAGGGCTTGGGGCTGCTTAGCAAGAGGTATGGGGCATGGCAAGGCCAGATGCTATTGAGAGATTTTAGGAAAGTTCGAAGAAAGAGCCAAGACAGGCCATTTGTATGGAATAAACCACTGGAAGTGGCTCGTGTGGGCCCACAAGTTGGAAGAGGCAGAGTCTCAGGGAATCCCCTGGGCGGAGTGACTTTTGTTAGGCAGTTCGATGTTGATTCACTAAGGCAGACACACCTGTGTCCCCATGCTGGGAGTGGGGAGATTTCAACAAAGGAACAATGTATCCTACCAACACTTCTGTCCAGGAAAAAGCTGCCCCTCCAGCCCTCGCCCTGAAGCCCAACCACTCAGTGCCTCCCCATATGTCCCTAATGCTCCTCAAGCAGCTACCCCAGCACTTATGCTCAGAGTGAATGAGTCCATCAGTGAGTAAATCTGGAAACGGGCCTAAGAGGAATGTCTCTCACTTCTGCAACCCTTCACCTCACTCAGCCTCAACCTCCTCCGGTTTTCATAGCCAGAAGTTGTGGAGACTTCTCTTACCAGCACTGGAACCCTGTGCTAGGGAGCTCAATGTGTATCTGGGACTTCTTGTCCTAAAGCGGAGAGGAGGCTTTGCAGCCAAGATAGTCTCCTGATTCTCTGTTGCCACACGTGGTTGTGGGATGAGGTTTCACGTCTCTACCCCTCCTACCGGTTTAAGGCGACCTCTTATGTATGTCCCCAGTTGTAGGGCTTCTGTTCAGCCAGATCTCAGGCAACTCCACATGCTGATTGCTCTGTAATTTTTGTGATAATTTCGGTATGGTCACAAGAGGAGGCTTGCACAGCTTCTACCTTCTACACCATCTTGACTGGTCTCCCAGGAATGGTTTCTTGAAAGAAGTATAGTCACATCTTAATGAAAGTGAAGGATTTATGTTGGAAAGCAACAAGAAATTAGTTGGATGAGTTTTGGGATCCAGCTTAAGTAGTTTGGAGGGGCACTTACTCAGAATATCAAGACTTTGTTTATTTGTTGAGTTTTAAATCTGTGTTTGAGCCATTTGTAATATATTCTAAACTGAACTTTGGTTATGGAAAAAGTAGTCCTGAACCTATTCAGTTCTGCACAGATCTCTACGGAGTGTCTTTCTTCTCTGTGTATAGTAGGAAAAGTTAGTAAACAGATGTATT